>NC_035433.2:71618985-71955655 GCF_002127325.2 Helianthus annuus
TTCAGCTATTCTTAACTTTCGAGACATGGAAATCACAAATCGATCAGCAGTATACACATTCTAACTAAAAACGGAACCGAAACTAATAAAAACTATACAAACTGTACACGGAAAATAGATGTATTTTGCAATACATCAATGGGCGACTGCACATTGCCTATGCTTTATATGGGGTCATTTTTTTCGCGTTTAGGTATTGGAGGTCGATTAGCATATATAAAATTATTATAGAGTTAGTAATGATTTCATGTTTTAGATAGCTACTGTAAACGATATATAGAGTACAAATTATAAAGAGTTCATCAACAACTTTATTTCATGAATGCTAGGAAAGTCTCACTGTTTATTTAACTACGTAAGATAAGTCAATTTGCTACTGTAATTTTGTTTTGTTTATTGTTATAACGTACTAATGAATTTTGTTTATATATTTAACTTTCTATTTCAAGGGACCCATTTTTACTTTTCGTACACGACCTCGAAATCTGAGGGGCGACCTTGATGTTACTCATGGTGTTTAGGATTTTTTTTTCTTATTAGCGGCTAACTCACACACCATCAAATATAATCATAAATCTAAACCAATGTCTAGCATAGGACTAGAACCTTCGACCAGTTTAAAAAAACATCTTTATTACACTTCTACTTCTAGATAAGTGATTATGGTGTTTAATGACAGACTTTTGGTGAAGCCAAAAGGAAGAAACACTTTTATGTGGGGTCTGTTGGAGTCGGATGTGATAAAGTTGCGTTGGTACCAAGTAACCTTTTCATGCACGAGGCTTAAAACAGGGACATATGTAGGAATAGTGTTTTGTTTTTCATTGATAGATACAAGTGGTTAATTAGATGTGAATTTATCATGTGAATTTTTCATTGATAGATACAAGAGCTAATGTTGATATCAATTTTAGTTTCATTAAGGGTCGCCTATATTGACTTAAATTTTGGGTCATGGTACTTCAAAACGGTTGAAATGACATACCACATGGTAACAATAACTCTTTGTTTTATAGTGGAAAATTAGAGCAAACATATTTATAATCAAAGGAAATTGTAGACCATATCGCAACATATCATGATGAAGTAAAGAATTTTGTATCAATACCCGTCTTAAGTTAGCGAATGCAAATCGTAGACCATATGAAAAGAATTACGTGATGGAATTGAATGAAGGGAAGTGAAATCATAGTGAAAAATAGATATTCTAGGTAGAATTGACATATATATATATATATATATATATATATATATATATATATATATATATATATATATATATATATATATATATATATATATATATATATAATAGGTTTTTACCCGGGATTGCTTCCCAGGCTCGGGAAACTTAGTTATATTAATTATTATTTGTTATTAATACAACATCATTACAATAAAAATGTGAGCAGTGGGTGTTTTTCATTGTAATTCTAGTTTTCATTTGATAATTTAATTCTATAATTAATTAACCACATCAACAATAAAAAGGTGAGTGGCTGTTTTTTAGGGAAACCACTGATGGTCAATATCAGTGGATGTCAAGAATAAAAATGTGAGCAGTGGGTGTTTTTTAACAATCAGTGGATACCCAACAGTAATTGAAAAATGATGTTTGGTCAGTCAATGGTCAACATGAAGAATGAAGAAACAGAAGTTGTCTTTCAGCAGTGGATAACATTTAACAATCAAATTTTTAACGAAAACAGTGGTTGTAACTGACTTTTAAGGATTAATGTCCCCCTGGAACAGATGATGCCAAAACTCTTCATTATTCTGGATTTTTATTATCTCATCAAAAGTTCCCTAACTTGTCCTTTAAATTGCAATTCAAAATCTAAGGAACTTGTATCATCCTCATCCCTGCAAAGTGTAAGCTCAAGGAGATCCTGTAAATCTTCAACACCCAGGCCAAGTGCTGCTTCCCTTGATATTTGCTTCACTACACCATCAGATCTGATCAGAGTCGATACATGGGTCTTTTGATCAGACATCCACTTTAGTATTTTTGAATCTAATGGGTTTCTTGGGAGAGGTTTATTTGCTGATGAGTTTGGAGATGTGGCTTGTTCAGAACTTGTTTGGCTATGTTTTGAAGCTTTGCTGAGTTGTCATCCTCTAGTGCCATTGTTTTGATAGCTTCTTTGAAATATACAGCTTCTTGTTCTTTCTCTTCTTCATCAGTCAGTTTTTGCCTCTTACTTTGATTTACCACAATGGTAGAGGTATCTGATGATGTGAACAGTGGTTCAGAAGTGTGAGCCTGTTGTTTTGGTTTAGCAGTGGTTTTGTAATCAGGCTTCTTTGGAAATTTAGGATCTGTTTCTCTCCTTTTTCTTAGCCTTTCATAAGCCCCCCGTCAGTGTACTGCCTTGTCCATTTTGATATGGCTTTGGCAGTTCCCACTTTTGCATCAACCAATTCCTGCTTCTTTCTTTGATACTCCAATGTAAGATCATCAATTTTCTTTTTGTATTTGCTCCAATTTTGTGCTGACCTTTTCATGCCTGGATCTCTCTTTATTCTTTCAATTCTATCCAGTTCTGTTTTGAGAGCAACAAGCGGCCAGTCTTGGAATTGTTCAGCTGTGGCAGGGTAGAATTTTTCACTCAAGATCAGCTTGATGATGTCTTCTTTCAGATCTTCCTGCAAGTTAGCTTCTGGAGGCAGGTTGGACATTTCTTTGCTTAGGTCTCCTGCATAATCTTCCAACTGTTTAACTTTAGTGAGCAAGAACTGCGTATGAGTTGAGACTTCATTGTCACTTTTCCCTTAGCATTCAAGTCTAGCTCTGGTATCAGCTTGCCTGGCCTTGAGTTTTAAATACTCATTTATGTTGGCTGGATCTCTATAACCAATCAGGGAAGGGAATTTTCTTTTTGAAGGATCATCCACTAAGTAAAACTGCCTCATTTCATTCTTTACAGCATGCAGTTCCAGTGGATAACTGGCAGCTACTGGTACAACATCAGCAGAGTCATATCCTTGGAGTTCTATAGGATCTTTGATTGGGTTGAACAATTTTGAAGGAATAAAAGATTGAGGTTTGGTGATATTGCAAGGGGCAGATGAAATGGGACAGGTGCTGGTATATCATTGATGTGCGTTAGGTGTAATATATATTAGGTGTATATTTTAAGCCCGTTTACACTTCTTAGCCAAATTTTAAATTTATAAAACACGATATTTACTAACACTAAACACACATATGGGCAAGTGCACCCATCGTGGACGTAGTATAGTGTTGATAAGATACCGAGGTCGTCAAAGGACACAAGAGCTTTTAGTACCGGTTTATCCTCAACGTCTAATCAAATCAAAAGTTAGAAAAAAGGTTTTAAACTAAAAAAATAAAACTAACTAAAATGCTGAAAATAAAAAATAAAAGTAAAAACAGATAGACAAGATGAATCACTTGGATCCGACTCGTGTGTAGTGTAACCTTTGATTATTTCCGCACTTTTGCACATTTTAAGAGATTATCTTAGTTATTGTAGTAGGCCCCTCTTTTGAAGGTGATGTTACCCTCAACCCAGTAGTTTGAGTCAGCAAGGATACAATCCTAAAAGGTTGGATTACTGAAAGATAGTTAGTTAAGTTATTAATGCATAATGTGGTAGGCTCCTCTTTTGAAGGTGACGTTACCCTCGGCTAAGTAGTCTGAGTCAGCAAGGATACAATCCTAAGTAGCCGGGTTAAAGTTTTAATAGCAGTTTAACTTATGAGGGGGTCAAAGAGTTTGGACCCCCGCCATCCATTACCGGTGGGTATTGAAGGAGGTCCTACTAAATTTGACCCAGGTCCTTTGCAGGATCTATACACTGAACAAAGGCAAGACTCTTACCAAACCGTTCCCTTAACCCCCGACCAGGTAGCCAACATATCTCCATATAGACCGTGGAGATATGAATGGTGAAAATCTTTTATTTTATATAGACAGTAATATAATGCCAAGACACCACAGACAAACGATAAGGAAGAATCACCTTCAACATAAGAAACTAGTTATTAAAGTCATTAATACATAACCAAATAAAAAGTGCGAAAAGATTAAAAATAAAAAGTATTACACTAAACACTTATCTTCACCAAGTGATGTAAGAGACTTAGGCAAACATGGCCTTTGATTGTCAAGAACTCTTACGATCAATCTTGGATCCCGAGACGACTCACACACTCTATGATGGACAATGGATGATGGTGGTGGATGATGGTGTTGTGATGGTGGTAGGTGGTGGGTGAAGTGTGAGAGAGGTGGTGTGCCAAGGGATGAGTTGCAAGTGAACCAAGCACTCCTATTTATAGGCTGAACAGAAGCTCGGGCACGGCTGTCACACCCCAACCGATGGCGGAATCATCGGGGCATGGCACTGAGCGAAACAGATTGTCCAAAAGTTTCCACAATAACTATTATTATTATTCAGTTTAAATAATACGTCCCATACCGTATCCCAAATAATAAAACAAGTTATTACAGATAAACATCTAGTCAAATATACTGTTCCGACAACTCAGATTTAAATGAAAATATAAATATTGTTTAATTGCTTCTAGAGACTCGATCTGCAAGATCTACAGACAACTATGCTCTAGACGCTTATTCCTAGCTCGCCTTCCTAGCAGATAAGCATCCTAATTGCCTGTCACATACGTTAAAATAAAGTCAATACATGAAATGTAAAGGTGAGCATACAAGTTTGATATAGCATATAGAGTTCGAAATAGTTTACGCATAACCAGCACGTACACAGAGGAAAAATAAGCATGTTAATTATCGACATGTATCTATCGATACCAATGACAGCGGGTTGACTATCCGAGATAGTTCGCAATACATGATTACCACCGCAATCCATGCAAGTAATTGTCCTTAACAACCCCCGTGTGAACGGGTGCTGAGTCCAAACTATAGTATTACGTCGTTAAGGTAGGTAGACAGCATTCCACGTGTAAACACAATCAACAAACATTCATTTAGTCACGTAATACATGCATAATCGGTTAGCGTTCAAAGTAATTGAGTGGTGTGTTCGATTGTGTTTTAGATAAGTAACGTATGTAACACCCAAAAGTGTTAAAGCAAAAAGGGTTCGAGTATACTCACAGCGATTGATTGATGGATTGAAGGGAGCGCTTGAGAGTAGGGTTAGCCTGAATAGTTCGATAGCATAATGATGAGTAACGTGTCAAATGGAAACAAGTGATGTTGGGTCGAACAGCCTGGTCGATCGAACGGTAGGTTCGATCGAACGGGTTGTTCGTTCGGTTAGACAGTCCGTTCGGACAGTCTGTTCGATCGGCCAGTAAGCTCGATCGGCTGGATTGTTCGAGTGGATTGTTTCTCCCTTTGTGTAGGATGTGTTTGTGTATGATGGCTTGTCCTTTTGATGTTTTCATTGTAGTTTTTGAGAACACTGAAGTGTCCTTACCTTTCAGGTCGATCGATAGAACGGTCCGTTCGATCGGCCGGCTTAACCGGTCGGTTAGGAACTTCAGAAATGGGTCCTCAGTGGAATGTCACCTGATCGGACAGCATGTTCGATCGGGTGGCATTCCAATACGTCGAACGAGTTGAAATTCGATTAAGGGTTGAATCATAGTATCTCATGATCCGATGAGTAATGTTATCGGGCAGCTTTTCGATCGAACATCACCTCGTTCAGTACTATACATCATGAAATTGTCAAAGTGCGGGGCCATTTGCTAGCCGATCGGCTGGCCTGGTCGATCGGCTGACATGTCCGATCGGTTGGGCTGTTCATTCGAACAGCCTGTTCGATCGGTCAGCATCCTGACCTGGTCGGCCTGTTCGTCTAACACTTGGCTGTTCTGATTGTTTGACGTTATATCGAGGTATTTTGACAACGAGCTGAACCATGACACTTTCGTACTTACTTGTTTCCCCCTGCTCGGACAGGAATCAACCAAGTCCGGCCAGTGAATGGTACGGAACGGTAGTTTAACGTTTAACCCGAAATCGGTGAACCTCGTAGATAGAATCTGAATCTTGAACCACTTGACCGTTAGAATGATTGGTGAGTTGGCTCAAGCTCCGTTTCTACCAGTTTGAAGGCATTGAGTGTAAAAGAGTTGAAAGAAAGCTGGAAATCCTTCTTTCAATCCTTCACACCATGTAAATGTTCGGATCTGTGATAGATCTTAGTTTGTTTATGTGGAAATCGGCTAGATCCAAGTGATTCTTAGTGGATTGAGGTCAAAACATGATGTTCTTGAAGAACACCATGCTGACATCATCCTAGAATGCTTAGATCTTGATGATTTCACGGTTAGAAATCATGATTTGAAAGATAGAGAGGTGTAGGAGCATGTATTAATCAAGAAAGTACAGGATTTAGGATAAAAACTTACCGAAATCGGAAGAAATCTGAGAAAAGAAGGGGAGCACGAGCTGGTCGGTCAGAGGGTTTCCAAAAGTGGAAAGAATGACAATGACCGGCCTATTTATAGGCTTCCCAAAGAGGAAAGGGCTGGCCGATCAGCCTGCATCCCGATCGGACAGCCTGCTCGATCGGACAATCTGTCCGATCGGCTGAGCTGTTCGATCGGCTAGGAGCTTGATCGATCCACAGCCTGTTTCGAGTGTTCGGTGCGACGATTTTTGATATTTCGATTTCGATTGAAGACGATACGAGTACGATAGAGTTTCCTAATCAAATTACTTTTAATCCCAACCACTATATCTACATACAAGCATCTACATTCCATATTCGATTTCGATTTTGATTGAGTTCGATTGAGTTTCGAGTTTCGATTTAATTGATTCGATTGGTCACCACACATAACATAAAGTAAACACGCACAGGTAACACGTAAGGCACACACACACGTATAATAACACCAAAGCTGCATAATTCGAGTCTCGAGTTCGATTGATGATTCGATTAGTTTGATTATTGATTGGTTAACTTTATCGCATTGTTACTTCCTGCTATTCACAGTCGTAAATCGTTTCGCGTCAATTAAACATTCGATTACCTCGATTCTTTGATAAACAACACTTACTCCACATAATACGAACAATAAAAACATAAAATAGGCTATTTACAGTCAAAGAAGTCAAACGTGACTTGGACTTTGACTTTGACTTTGACATTCGAAAACACGGGGTGTTACAACGGCCCCGTGTCTGTTGGGCACGGCCCCGTGTCCATCCTTCTCTCTTTCTTCATTAATTGCTGCTTGTCTGCATTAGTTGACCACGCTCCCGTGTCCGCTGAGCACGACCCCGTGTGCAGAAGCATATCTGTACTATCAAGATTTGCCTGGATTCCGCAAATCTTATAGTTGACCACGGCCCCGTGTCCGCTGAGCACGGCCCCGTGGTGGGCGATGGAAGCTTCTACAACTTTGTCTTTTCTGCTGACACTTGGGCACGCCCCCGTGCTCACTGAGCACGGGGCGTGTTCAGCCTTCTGTTCTCTTGTTTTGCTTGGGAAGATGCTGTCAGGGGGTCGGTGATGTGCGTTAGTGTATATATATTTTAGGTATATATTTTAAGCCCTTTTTACACTTTAGCCAAGTTTTAAATTTATAAAACACGATATTTACTAACACTAGACACACATATGGGCAATTGCACCCATCGTGGACGTAGTATAGTGTTGGTAAGATACCGAGGTCGTCCAAGAATACAAGAGCTTTTAGTACCGGTTTATCCTCAACGTCTAATCAAATCAAAATGTTAGAAAAGATTTTTAAAACTAAGAAATAAAACTAACTAAATGCTGAAAAGTAAAAATAAAATAAAACAGATAGACAAGATGAATCACTTGGATGCGACTCGTGTGTTAGTATAACCTTTGATTATTTTCGCAATTTTGCACTTGTTTAAGAGATTATCTTAGTTATTGTAGTAGGCCCCTCTTTTGAAGGCGACGTTACCCCCAACCCAGTAGTTTGAGTCAGCAAGGATACAATCCTAAAAGGTCGGATTATTGAAAGATAATGAATTAAGTTATTAATGCAAATTATGGTAGGCCCCTCTTTTGGAGGTGACGTTACCCTCGACTAAGTAGTCTGAGTCAGCAGGGATACAGTCCTAAATAGTTGGGTTATAGTATTAATAGTAGTTTACTTATGAGGGGGTCAAAGAGTTTGGACCCCCGCCATCCAATACCTTTGGGTATTGAAGGAGATCCTACTAAATTTGACCCATGTCCCTTGCAGGACCTCTAAACGCTGAACAAGGGCAAGACCCTTACCAAACCGTTCCCTTAACCCCCGACCAGGTAGCCAACATACCTCCATATAGACCGTGGAGATATGAATGGTGAAAATCTTTTATTTTATATAGACAGTAAAATAATGCCAAGACACCACGGACAAACGATAAGGAAAAATCACCTTCAACATAAGAAACTAGTTATTAAAGTCATTAATACAAAACCAAATAAAAAGTGCAAAAGATTAAAAATAAAAAGTATTATACTAAACACTTGTCTTCACCAAGTGATGTAAGAGACTTAGGCAAACACGGCCTTGATTGTCAAGAACTCTTACGATCAATCTTGGATCCCGAGACGACTCACACACTGTATGATGGACAATGGATGATGGTGGTGGATGATGGTGTTGTGATGGTGGTGGGTGGTGGATGAAGTGTGAGAGAGGTGATGTGCCAAGGGATGAGTTGAAATGTCTCCAAGCACTCCTATTTATAGGCTGAACAGAAGACTGGGCACGGCCCCGTGTCCGCTGGGCACGGCCCCGTGCCCGTCTGACACTATCTCTCGTCATTAATTGTAATTCGCAATTACAATTAATGCGCCTGCTGTACTTTGACCACGCCCCCGTGTCCACTGGGCACGGCCCCGTGGTGAGCAATAGAAGCTTCTACAGGTTTGTCTTTTCTGCTGCTTCTTGGGCACGGCCCCGTGCTCGCTGAGCACGGGGCGTGTTCAGTCTTGTGTCTTCTCTGTTTTGCTTGGAAGGATGCTGTCGAGGGGTCGGGCAATCCACTTTTGTCCCTTTTCTTGTATTTATGTTAGATTTAGCTGTCTTTTTGCTTCTTTTGTTAATTTGAGCTCATTTCATCCTGAAAATACAAAAGGAAGACAAAAACACACTTTTTCTAACATTAGTACTAAAAAAAGGTTAGTTTTATGCCACAATTGATATAATTTATATGTTGCATTTTGCGCGTATCAAATACCCCCACACTTGAATCTTTGCTTGTCCTCAAGCAAAACTCTTTATAACGTGGCTTTATTCACTCCCAAATGGAATGGGTAGATGAGAAGGTTTTGGGCTTATCGTAGAGTGTCGGGATTTTCCAAGATTATTTAGGTTTTATTTTTACTTATTTACAATCCTATTCGTCATGATTTATTAAAAACGTTTCATAAGATAAATTATTTATTATGGCATAGCATACCTTTGTAAAATTCCATTTATATACAGGTTCACATACCTCACGGGAGAAATCACTCACACTCGGCCGAAGGTGTATTTTTACTGAATCACTCGAGAGCGGCATGGAACTTATTTCTACCATAAGCTTACCAAGCAATCAATCCTCCTCCTTTTTAACTTTATACCTTTGTAAATATCAAGAGGACTTTTTGGGTGAAGGGTTAGGCTTGGGCTAAAGGTGGGTAGTTGGGTTAGTGGTTAGTAGAAAATGACGAAAGGTGTAAAAAGCGTCGGTTTTCGTAAAACATTTGGTTTTTTTGTGACTTTTGATTTTTTTTAATGAAGTATTTATTCAAACAAGCTTTTGTTTTAGGGAGCTTTGTTTGTTTATTTCCAACTTCATCATAATATTTTTTTTAGTCACACGAAAACCGAGCTTGTTACTAAAATAAAGGTTTAAAAAAAAGGTTTTTGGTGGGTAAAAAGGGTTTTGGGTTAAGAAATGAAAAGGTTTAGGCTCAAAGGGGTTAATTAGGGGGAATTTTTGGGTAGGTGAAAAGAAAAATAAAAATAATGGTGTTGAAAGAAAAAAAAAGGGTTAGTCCTAATGCCTCCATCATTTACTTACTTGGGTTTAAGTTGGTAAGGACCGGGAATGTATTGTCGTGGCAAGTTCTAGAGTCGTAAGAACCAAGCGGCTATTCACACAAGAAACGAAAAATGAGCATTTAGTTGTAAAGATGTGTATTTGTATGCTCTATAAAGGCTCAAAACTCACTTTTGTGGGAATGGGTTTTTATGTGATCAAGTATATATAATCAAATTTTAACTAAGCTTGTCATGCCGTTTCATAATTTTCTTATGTTGGTTCTTTTTATCACGACGCTATCGGTTGTAAATTCGTAAAAATATAACCTTGTTAGAATTCCCAACTTAAACTTAGACAAGTAAAAAAATGACAATTTTTGAAAAAAATTTGGGGTGATTAGCGGTTCCAATAGAGTTTTGTGTAATGCTTGTTATTAGGACTTGCAAAATTCAAGGTTTTAGCATCCCCCCACACTTAAATTACACATTGTCCTCAATGTGTCCCAAAAATAAGTTTTTAGGTTGATTGGATGTGTAAAATGGTGTTTAAAAGCAAAATTTTATGTTACTGGCAGTCTGGACACGGCCCCGTAGTGACCGGGCACGGCCCGGTGTTCAGGTGCCAGTAACGAAATTGAAGAAAAGAAACAGAAGCCTGGACACTGGGGCGTGTTCAGTGAACACGACCCGTGTCCAGTTACCTAAACTGGGCATTTGTCTGCAGGATGTTCAGCACGGGGTCGTGTTGGCTGGGCACGGCCCGTGCTGAGCTTACTGTAATGGAGAAATTGTTGTCGGATGGCCCTGTTTTCGTGCATAGGCTATGCTTCTCGTTTCCCTTGTTTATCCTTGACCACCATGAGTGTGTTTTATTTCTCATAACACCATTCAAACTTTAAAACCATCATTCCATTAAAAACCATAGAGAGAATTACATAGTCCTAAAATACTAGTATGTTAGATAAGTAAGCACTAGAAGCTTAAACCCAAGGAGCCCTAGCCTACAGGTTATTTTAATTAGCAATACTTCCGAGAAGGTAGTAGTCTCGGTTGAATGTGGCTTCATAGAACTCCTTTCACCGGTTATGGACTCCTCATATGTCGGTGAGCCATTCCTCTATCTCCCTTGGGAGGAGAAAGGAGGGCTCGTTGGCATCGGTTTGAGGAGGTGCGACTTCCCCCGGGACTTCTTGCAAATCTTCAAGAGGAGGCTCTGCTGGAATATCATCCCATCCGGTAGGGTTGTTGACTCCAAGTGCTAGGTTCCAATCCTCTTGAGGGAGGATGGGATCCATGGGAGGTGTTACAAGAATATTTAACCTCTGGTGCAAGAGGTTAATTTCTTGAAAACTATTTTCCAGCCCCACCGTAAGATAATTTATACGGTCTATTAGGACCTCCTCTACCGAAGTCATTTCATCGATTGCTTCCCGTAGTGCCATGACGTAGTGTACAAGGGTAGCTTCAATGGAAGGCCTTCTTCCACTTGTACTGTTTCTTGAATGCACTGACGTTGTTTCACTGTTTTCACTTGACATTCTGTGAAAATAAACCGAAAACAGCTTATTTTAATGAAATAGTATCTTGGACACGGCCCGGTGCTCAGTGAGCACGGCCCCGTGTTCACCTTTCTGCATAATTTTGAAACAAGGAATCTTGAAGTTTTAAGTTATTTATGAAGCTTTTTGATCAATAGTAACTTAAAACGATGTTATACAACTTATTTTTAACAAGATTCCTTGAACAAAACTCAATATTTCTTGCCATAAAGCTTGAATTTTCAAGCTTTAATGGAGGTTTTTGGAGAAAGATGAAGAAGAGGAAATGGATAAAAGAGGAAATGACAAGAGGGTTGTTGGAAACTTCTTTTAGAACATACCTAGGATAGTTGAGAGAAGATTCCTTCAAATCTCTGTTCCTAGATGGTCCAAATGTGCAGAATTCTTGGCTTCATTTATAGAAAACGACAGCGTGCTGGACAGGGCCCCGTATCAGCTGGACAGGGCCCCGTGTGCAGATAGAATCCTGACACAGTTTGTCCGTATTCTGACGTAAAAGTCAGAAGGGAATCTTTTGGTGGACACGGGGCGTGTTGGCTGGACACGGCCCCGTGTCGAGGGGCTGATTATGAAGTTCGTCTATTTCTAAGGAATCTATTCAGATCGGGTGGTTCCTTACTGGATGGAACAACCCCAAAGTGCCTAAGATACCTTAATTGCCCTAGACTAAGACGAGAACGCAAGAGGTTGTCGATGAGGGTGATTCCTATGTTTAGTTTAGGTGGACAAGTCCAACCCTTTTCCAGGCTCTCGTTAAAGAAGGTATATGCCGAATTGCTCAGGTCTATGTATGCACTGAACGAAGTCGATGGAGAGTCCTTCATGGCACAATCGGCACAGGGACGACTATCGTCCATGTCTTTGCTAGGTACGAAGGTAGGATTAGGAACAACGAGGTTGTTTTCATGCGACCCCAACATTTCTTCTTGGTCATCGTCTTGGGATGGATCAATGAAATCCTTCCTAAGCTCTCTTAACCAATTTAGAACTAGATTTTCTAGTTGAAATAACTCGTCAAGGAGCATTTCTCCTAGAATATCTGGTTGGGCGCACTCGAGGGAGAGATAGTGATGATTTTTACTTTCGCCCCTCTTAAGGTTATAGGGAGACGGTGGGTCTATATAGTGGGGCTTATAATTTAGAAAGTAACATTCTAATTCTTTATGTTTGCCTCCACATAATTGACACCACGTACCATAAGAGTGCTGAAAGTAAAAAGAATTACCATCACTCATGTTTGTGTCAGAAATTACCAACCGCCGGGATCTAACGGTTCTGTTTTCAGTAACTGAATCTTGGGCATGGGGGCGTGTTGAGTGGACACGGCCCCGTGTTCAGCGTACTGTCTGACTTAAAACAGGATTGCCAGTTCCAATGATTGAGCACGGGGGCGTGTTCAGCGGGCACAGCCCGTGCTGAGCTCTGCAGAAGCTGAAAAACTAAGAAAATCCTAAAAAAAATTAAAAAGAAAATAAAAAAATTGATTAGGCCGTTGATTCCTAACTTTCCTAAAATCCTTGTGTCCCCGGCAACGGCGCCAAAAACTTGATGTGCGTTAGTGTATATATATTTTAGGTATATATTTTAAGCCCTTTTTACACTTTAGCCAAGTTTTAAATTTATAAAACACGATATTTACTAACACTAGACACACATATGGGCAAGTGCACCCATCGTTGACGTAGTATAGTGTTGGTAAGATACCGAGGTCGTCCAAGGACACAAGAGCTTTTAGTACCGGTTTATCCTCAACGTCTAATCAAATCAAAATGTTAGAAAAGATTTTTAAAACTAAGAAAATAAAACTAACTAAATGCTGAAAAGTAAAAATAAAATAAAACAGATAGACAAGATGAATCACTTGGATCCGACTCGTGTGTTAGTATAACCTTTGATTATTTTCGCACTTTTGCACTTGTTTAAGAGATTATCTTAGTTATTGTAGTAGGCCCCTCTTTTGAATGCGACGTTACCCTCAACCCAGTAGTTTGAGTCAGCAAGGATACATTCCTAAAGGGTCGGATTATTGAAAGATAATGAATTAAGTTATTAATGCAAATTATGGTAGGCCCCTCTTTTGGAGGTGACGTTACCCTCGACTAAGTAGTCTGAGTCAGCAGGGATACAGTCCTAAATAGTCGGGTTATAGTATTAATAGTAGTTTACTTTTGAGGGGGTCAAAGAGTTTGGATCCCCGCCATCCAATACCTTTGGGTATTGAAGGAGATCCTACTAAATTTGACCCAGGTCCCTTGCAGGACCTCTAAACGCTGAACAAGGGCAAGACCCTTACCAAACCGTTCCCTTAACCCCCGACCAGGTAGCCAACATACCTCCATATAGACCGTGGAGATATGAATGGTGAAAATCTTTTATTTTATATAGACAGTAAAATAATGCCAAGACACCATGGACAAACGATAAGGAAGAATCACCTTCAACATAAGAAACTAGTTATTAAAGTCATTAATACAAAACCAAATAAAAAGTGCAAATGATTAAAAATAAAAAGTATTATACTAAACACTTGTCTTCACCAAGTGATGTAAGAGACTTAGGCAAACACGGCCTTGATTGTCAAGAACTCTTACGATCAATCTTGGATCCCGAGACGACTCACACACTGTATGATGGACAATGGATGATGGTGGTGGATGATGGTGGTGGATGATGGTGTTGTGATGGTGGTGGGTGGTGGATGAAGTGTGAGAGAGGTGATGTGCCAAGGGATGAGTTGAAATGTCTCCAAGCACTCCTATTTATAGGCTGAACAGAAGCCTGGGCACGGCCCCGTGTCCGCTGGGCACGGCCCCGTGCCCGTCTGACACTATCTCTCCTCATTAATTGTAATTCGCAATTACAATTAATGCGCCTTCTGTACTTTGACCACGCCCCCGTGTCCCCTGGGCACGGCCCCGTGGTGAGCAATAGAAGCTTCTACAGGTTTGTCTTTTCTGCTGCTTCTTGGGCACGGCCCCGTGCTCGCTGAGCACGGGGCGTGTTCAGTCTTCTGTCTTCTCTGTTTTGCTTGGGAGGATGCTGTCGAGGGGTCGGGCAATCAACTTTTGTCCCTTTTCTTGTATTTATGTTAGATTTAGCTGTCTTTTTGCTTCTTTTGTTAATTTGAGCTCATTTCATCCTGAAAATACAAAAGGAAAACAAAAACACACTTTTTCTAACATTAGTACTAAAAAAGGGTTAGTTTTATGCCACAATTGATATAATTTATATGTTTCATTTTGCGCGTATCAGTCGGGCATGCCACGTTTGTTCCTTTTCTTGTATTTGTGTTAGATTTAGCTGCCTTTTTGCTTCTTTTGTTTATTTGAGCTCATTTAATCCTGAAAATACAAAAGGAAGACAAAAACACACTTTTTCCAACATTAGTACTAAAAAAAGGTTAGTTTTATGCCACAATTGATGTAATTTATATGTTGCATTTTGTGCACATCATTCATCATCATGCACTTGAAATTTTCTTTTTCTTGTATACACCTTTTTGGGAGAAGGTGTTTCTATTTGATTTTTTGGATCAAAAGGAACAATGGCTTGTGAATAGATAGGTGATTGACTAACAACTGTTGAAACAACTGGTGTTTCAACCACTGTTGTCACTACAACAGATAATGTGTTATCTGATGTCTTCTGCTTTTTGGCAGGTGGTGATTTTGATGGTGGTTTTGTTGTGGTAGTGGTTGACTGAGTGATGGCAGTGGTTGAAGTGTGTGTTGATGTATTGGTGGTGGTTGTTGGGTTAACATCTGCTGAAACCACTGAAGTATCAACAGCTGTTGATACAACAGGTGTTCCAACATCTGTTGGTTTGGAAGATTGATGAGAGGAGCTTTTAGGAGGTTTGGGAGTATGATTTGTGGATCTGGAATGTATGGATTTGGGTTGCCTCACTTGTCTAGTGGGTTGTCTTCTTTTAGGCTTAGGTTTTTTTTCATCCTTGGGCTCAGAAGTACCCTGCTCTTCCTTCTCCATAAAGATTTTCTTCTCCTTTTCAAACCTTGATTTTCCTTTTGCCTCCATATCCTTTTTCAGCCTTGCCTTTTCATTAGCCAAGGTATTTAAGGATTCATCAACCTTTTTGGAACCATCTGGCCTAGGGAGGTCTGCAAGCATACTGGATTTTTCTGGTGCAATGTACAGACCATCTTCATATCCCCTTTTGTTTAACTGCTTCATTTTCTCCCCCTTTTGGGATCATTTGGTGGAGGGTTATCAACAAAGATTATTGTAGGAGGAGTAGTGCCAGTGGTTTGCAATAGATGGGCCTTGATTGCCTTGATGTCTGCTTGTGTATCCATGAACCTAGCTTCCATTAAATTTCTGATCTTTTGAATTTGAATTTCATGTTGCTGATCAGCATGTTCTCTTTGTTTGTGAAGAAGAGGTTGAAATAATTCCCAAAGCTCATTTGGAGTAGGAGTAGATGATGGAACAGATGTTTGAGCTGGTGCAGCAGTGGGTGTTGCTTTTTGTGCTTGTAACAACTGTTGCAACAAAGTTTTGATATCTGCAACAAATGTTTCATTTGTATCCACTCTTGCCGTCAATTCTTTGTATTTTAAAGCATCACCCAAGTTAATGGGATCATCTGCTTTCCCACCAGCAGTGGTTGTATCAACAGTTGACTTAGGGAAAGTTTCCCAAAAGTCATCAACCGATGCCCCTTTTTCTTGGTACTGGGGACTTCTTTCCTCGGCAATTGATATCTTTTTAAGATCACCAATGGTTGAAACAAACACACCAATGGATATCAAGGTTGCTGGAGAGGAAATTGCCTTCAAGGGAGTCTGATTGATGAAACAACTGGCCAGGTGTAGACCAGTGGATCCAACTCCTGTAGTTGCTGCTCCACTTGAACTACTGACAGGAATTACTTGTAATTCCTGCAGTGTAGCCTCCTCAACTATTGGTGGGTTAACAGAGATTGAGACACCAGACTCATTCACTTGTTGTGGCATATTCTCAGTGATAGGTGATTCAGAAGAACTGATTTGTGTCTGGGCTAAATCAACTGTATCCAATAGAGGTAACATAGATTGTGGTAATGTTATTGATGAAGGATGTGGGGTAGAAAGAGATATGTCCATCGGATTTGGATTGTGGAAGATGGAACCAAGTGGATCCAGAGCTTCATATTGTGGTGTCCCTGTGCTTACAACCTGATCCTTTTGTGAGGATGCAGGAGGAGTTTTAGACAAAGGTGGAGATCTTTGTTCCATCTGCTGTAAGGAAGTAGCAGCAGTGGTTTCTGGTGACTTTTGTGATGTCACAGGTAGTTGCTCTGGGATCTCATCTTCCAGAGTTACCTTTTTTGTGGGTTTGGGGGGGGGGGGGCTTCTGGATCTTTTTCTTTTTGGGCTTTTTGGTGGTTTTAGGTGTGGGTTTCACAGCAGTGGTTGTGCTGCTGTGATCACCTTGAGCAGTGGGCTCAACAGCAGGTGCCTGAAGAGTAGTGGTTGCTGCTAAAGTCTGCTCAGGTACCTCTGCTTGTGTTTTGGAAGGTTTTGACAGCCTTGTAAATGATTCAGAGGTTAGGTTGTTTATTCGAAAAGGCTATCCTTGAATAAGGACATGAGCATTATCTTTTGAAATTTTTTTTTAAACCTTGAAAATAATAAAAATGATTTTTATTAACATTTTTAACAAGATCATTGAAAATCTCCTGGGAATAGTTAAAGTTTTCTTCATTCATTATAGCATAACCAGGTATTGGATCTTCAATGGGATTTTATTGAAAGCAGTGGTTTTGTTTGACACACACATTAGAAGGGTATGAAATAAAAACCTTGGGGCGGATGGAAAACTCCCCGTTTGTAAAGTTTCTTTTTTCATTTGTTCAGCATACCCTCTTTCAATAAAATCAGTTTGATACTCAATTTTTGGAAAATAAGTTTTACCTTGAAGATCATCGAGTTCAAATACCTCCGAGATGGTTTGTGGAGTAATGGTGACTGAAATACCCTTTATTGTAGAAGTAATGGCTAAGGGCGTTTTATCCTTACTTTAAAGTTTCGCATTTTTCCAAAACTCTCTTTGGGTTTCCAGGTAGATCGGAGCATCATAGGTCAACAAAGTTTTGTACTTTGAGGACGAAAGAGCGTCTATGACAGAATCGAAGGTGGTGGTATGACTTGGTTTTTCGAGTAAACCCAAGTAGTTATGAGGAGCTTTGTACGGAAGAGCCATGATGAATCGTGGATTTTTATGAGTGAATGAAGAAGATGAGCGATTGAGAAATGAAATGGAGAAATGATTTGAGAGAAATTGATGGTAACTGCTTTTAGAAAGGAATTTTGAATTGGATTCGACAGTGAAAACCCTGTTTGGGGTTTTGATCAGGGTTTTATAGGTGGAAAAAGTGTATGCTGATATGGAAGCGGTTACAAAAGATCTGACCGCTAAGTACTGTCCACGTGCCAACCGCTGATGAATAATGGATGACAGTTGTTAGGAAACCACTGATGGAACAATATCAGTGGTTTGCAACGGTAACAATGAAAACAGTGGGTGATTTTTAACTATCAGTGGATAGCCTATCAGTGGATTAAAACACTGATGTTTGATCAACAGTGCTTAACAAGGAAATGAGAGAACAGAGGTTGACTTTCAGCAGTGGACAACATTTAGTAGAAACATGTGTCTGAACCAAAAACAGTGGTTATGGCAGACTTTTAAGGATTAATGAAAAATTTTCACTTTTAGCTATTTTTAAGGATGGATTTTTGATTTTCTGAAAACATTTTAATGTTTTTGTTCATAGAAAAACAGGATTTTGCTTGTTATTCCATGTTTAGCATGCCAATCCTAGAGATTAAGCTTTCAAAGGTAGATAGATGTGTCTAATGCTTTTGTTAGCACATCTGCCAGCTGATCTTTTGTTAGCACATCTGCCAGTGATTTTGAGAGAAATGGATGATAACTGCTTTGAGAAAGGAATTTTGAATTCGATTCGACAGTAAAAACCCTGTTTGGGGGTTTTGATCAGGGTTTTATAGGGAGAAAAGTGAATGCTGACGTCGCAGCGGTTACAAAAAGATCTGACCGGTATGTACTGTCCACGTGCCAACCTCCGATGATAATGGAGGACAGTTGGTAGGAAACCACTGATGGAACAATATCAGTGGTTTGCAACGGTTACAAATGAGAACAGTGACTGACTTTAAGCTAGCAGTGGATAGCCATCAGTGGGTTAAAACACTGATTTTAAACAACAGTTTTTTTTATTTTTTATTTTAACTTTAATTTTTATCACCAAAACAATATTCGAGGAACTCTTATCTCATTGGAATGTAACAATATTCGAGGAACTCTTATCTCATTGGAATGTAAAAATAAAACACAACATAGATTCATAAAATTAAAACTTATTCATTTATTCATGACCTTAAAACTAAAAGTCCAATAATTACATCACATACTGAACAATATTAAAGTTCAAATCTAAGAATAACAGCAAGAATTAAGAAACTTTAGTTTCAACTCCATCGATTGCTGAACCTCTCGATGTATGTCCTTCACCATCGCCATGAACTGCATGTCTCTATCACCGCACTCTATATTACTGACAACACAAAGCTCACGAACGGAAGTTGAAGGCATCAGCATAAGATCTCTGGAAACCTGCTCTCTAGTGAACAGGCCCACTTGCAATCCATCAAAACATCTCTTCAGCTCTTGAAAAGTAGCCCTATCTTCATACACCTGTTCCTCGATTTGCCTGACAAAACGCTGCTTTAAATCATCTGATTTTGCATTTGTGAATGACGCCATTTGAATAAACTATATTACTTGACTTTCCTGAAAGTATGATATCTTCGTAGGAAAACTTGATGAAAAACAGGCGAAGCGACTATGAGTTTATATACTGAAATTTGTAATTGTGAAAACGTGTATATTTAATATAAACATATTAATGTATATTTCAAAACAGTAGTCCTTTAATGCACAAACATTTTCAAACCACAACTTTTATGGGAAAACTGTAAAATTAAATACCAAGAAACCCAAGGGACAAAATTTCGAAGTTTAAAGAACAAAAGCAGATTATCACAATTACAATTAACCTCTTCATTTACCAAGTAGACGCGTTTTTAAACTCTATAAAAACCGATGATTACTTTTGATTCAAAACATCAACAAATTGTCCTACAAATCACTTTCTGTTAAAAATTGTTCCAAATCACAAAACCAACAAAAAATCTACATGGCAAACTTTAGCTTCTACCACTGGTCAGACACCAGCGATGTTAAAACACAATTTTCGATGTGGTCACTCAAAGAACAAAGAACATACGAAGAACTAAACAGGAAAGTCGAAAACATCAATGACACTAATTACAACAAAACCTGGAACAGCATAGCATTGCTCGATGAAGTCCTCCACTCTCTTCCATCAGAGTTCCAGAAGAATGCCGCAGAGTTTCTGACATAACTTCTAAAACAGGATCAGAAAATCTACCACATGCTAACTGACCTGAAATTCAAAAGAGAGCATGAAATCACATGGAGAAAGGCAAGAGTCTACGAAATCCTAGCAAGTGTTAACTCTAGAGTGTAATACTTTATAAATATTTCATTAAATTTCTATTTTTCTATGTAGTAGTTCATTTTAATAATATAAACATGCATCTTAACATTTTCTAAAATGTTAGTGTAAATAAAAACTCTCAACATCATCAACAGTTAATCAAAATAAGAAACAAACCTAAAATGCAAAAGTCTCTTCTCAACTGTTGTAGCACATCTGACTTTTCACGATAGAAGATACATATCGTCCGTTCAAGTTGCAGCTCTCCCATCAAAGAAGGTAGCACATGCAACTTTTCACGATGTTGCAACAATGATACTGCAACATCGATATTGAAAGGTTGATGTGTGATGGAAAACTTCATTGAAACGATGATGTTGGAACAATGATACTGGAAAGATAACATGTAAACATAATCAACAAACATTCGAACAAAGAAGTGTAATCGGAGATTAGCGGCTGAATCACGAGAAAGATACACTTGAGAGAGAGAGAGAGAGAGAGAGAGAGAGAGATACGCTCACATATATGAGCGAGCAAGATTTGAATGTGAAACCAGATAATTATATCTTATTTATAGGATTAGAATATATGGTTTGAATTTTGAATGTAGAGCCAGAATTTTGAAACTCGACAGATGTTTATTGGGAACCGATGTTTGATTATAAAATGTTGAGGGCAGATGTTTATTGGGAACCGATGTTTATTGGGAATCGACAGTAGTGTATATCCTTATATCCTGCTTTATTAAAGTAATTAAATATTAGAAATGATATGCAAAGTAGGAAAAAAAAAAGAGAGAGAACGTCAATTTTAAATTACCATTTTGCATATTTTGAATTTCAAAATTACTGATATTATCAGTAATTACTGATCTGATTTGAAAGCAATTGTCATGATGACTTTTCTAATTTTTATTTTAAATTTAATTAAGAGATAATAACCGTCAGTTTGAAATTCACATTTTGCATATTTTAAATGTCCAAAGCTCAAGAAATTAGCATTAATTACTGATTTGATTTGCAACAAATAGTCATCAAGAATTTTTTTTATTCTTTAATTTAACTTTAAATTTTATCATGAAAACAATGTTGGAGGAACTCTTATCTCATTGGAATGTAACGATTAGGTAAAAATGGTAATTTCATTGTAATTCTAGTTTTAATTTGATAATTTCAATCTATCACTAATTAACACCATCAATAATAAAAATGTGAGCAGTGACTGCTTTTTAGGAAAACCGTTGATGGTCAATATCAGTGGATGTCAACAATAAAAAAGTGAGCAGTGGCTATTTTTTCCTATCAGTGGATACCTAACAGTTTTTTAAACACTGATGTTTGGTCAGTCAGTGGTCAACACGACGATTGAAGAAACAGAGGTTGTATTTCAACAGTGGATAACTTTTAACAATCAAATGTTTGAACTAACACAGTGGTTGTAACAGGCTTTTAAACAGATTTTGGGGCTTAAACAAATGTTTTGCCTTATATATCAGTTGTCTGGACTTAAACAGAAGTTTGACCTTAAACAGATTTTTGCCCATAAACATCTGTTTGCAAAAAAAGACCAATTTCAAGAATACTATACCCAAACAATCAAAATGAAGAGCTTAATAATCATCAAAGTGTACTTGATTTTTATTTATTAGTATAAAAATGAAACAACTGTTCAATTTATAGTACAGATCAAACCCCTGAAGTGATGTGATAAATACTGTTACATATAAACACTGTTGTGATAAACACTGTTACATATAAACATTGATGTCATAAAAATTATTACATATACAACACTGAGGTGATGACATCTAACAACCTAACAGACTATAAAACACTGATGTGAAAAAAACTGTTACATATAAACATTGTTAACATAAACAAAGGTCAGAGCTTAAACAGATGTTTGCCCATAAACAGAAGTTTGGCCATAAACAGATGTTTGGCCTTAAACAAATGTTTGAGCTTAAACAAATGTTTGCACATAAACATCTGTTTGCAAAAAAAAGACCAATTTCAAGAATACTATACCCAAACAATCAAAATGAGGAGCTTAATAATCATCCAAGTGTACTTGATTTTTATTTATTAGCATAAAAATGAAACAACAATGTTTTCAAATCACCGGATTAGATCATGAACCCATATTAGAGGTCAAACAAAAGCACAACAGGACCACATGAATAATATCATTTCCACTTTTACTTCAATGCACTTAAATGATAGGGTGATTTGGGATTTTCTAAAAATGTTTGTTTTTGTACTTCTTTACAAAATAAGATGTTGACCAAAATTCAAACAGATGTTGACCAAAAGTCAATCAAATGTTGACCAATAGTCAAATAGATGTTGACCTTAAACAGATGTTTGGTTTAAGGCCAAACATCTGTTTATGGCCAAACATCTGTTTAAGGTCAAACATCTGTTTAAGTCCAAATATCTGATATAGAAGGCGAAACATCTGTTTAAGGCAAAACATATGTTTAAGGTCAAACATCTGTTTATGGCCAAACATCTGTTTAAGGTCAAACAACTGTTTAAGTCCAAACCTCTGATATAAAAGGCCAAACATCTGTTTAACCCTGAACAACTGTTTAACTTAATAAGATCTACTGTCTTCTCACACTGTTTTCCTCTTAAAAACACTGTTCAACCTAACATGGGTTTCCATTAACTATTGACCAAAATGCAAACAGATGCTCAAACCACTGTTTGTTATTGTACTTCTTTACAAAATTACATAGAATTCAAGAAAACGAAACAATGACTTAAAGAACTATAATTTAACACATAATCTAATCGGGCAAAGCAATCTATTATCTGACAATTCCCTGGTTTTTACAACATGAAACACAACATCATCATCTGCAATAATCAGATGATATTAAATATACATAATAATACCTATTCATCTTAAAATTACAACGAAATATAAAATCTAAGAACAACACCAAGAAATTTACGAACCTAACAGCAAAAATTTTGTGCTTTTAGCTTAAAATTTAGTGCTTTTAGCTTTAAACTCCATCAATGTATATCTTCGACAATCGCCATGAACACCACGGAAGTACTCAATGCATCAACATCAGGATTTATAGAAACCTGATCTCTCGTGAACAGACCAAGATGCAGTACATGAAAACACTTCTTCAGCTGTTAAAGAGTAGCCCTGTCCTCATATACTTAATCCTTAACTTTGTTCATAAAGAGCTGCTTTAAACCAAACTTTATGCTTCTTTTATTACAAAAAAGGCAGGAAAGACCATTACTCTAATAAGATAAAATCTTATCTTACAGCAGTAGCAGATCCTTTCTTGCGTTTAGTAGGAACTACTGCGGGTTCTACATCATCATCATCTGCCCAAAGTCATATATAATCATCATTTAGTCATAAGCAAAAAATATTTTAAATGTACATTTAATAATCTTTCTTTGTGTTTAATTTAACTTTATGCTTCTTTAAATACAAACCTATAATAACCCGCAGCAGATTGTATGAATTTCAAACAACTGTGATTAGACTGAAATATAAAGCGAGAATTAGAGTATATCACTTCAAAATTAAAAATTCAAAATTTCAAAATTGGAGTAGCAAAAAACACATACTTTAAACGATGTTGGAACAATGATACTGGAAACAACCGTAGAACAATCATCATCATCATCTGCAGCAGATCATTCACAATCATCATTTAGTCATAACTCAGATAACAAAACTTTAGTAAAAATCAAAAATAAAAACAAACATAATCATATCTAAAGAAATGGATGAAATCATCCAAAAATACCCAAAATAAAACTAATTAAACCATCCAACATTCTTGAGTACTCAACATTAATGTGATGACCAATATAAAATCAAACCCTAATAGCATACAAATCATAATGAAATATGAAATCAGGTAGTTGTATAACAAATCATTATATTATATGAAAACAATAGCAAACAACATCAAACAATAATAGCAAACAACATCAAACAATAATAGCAAACAACATCAAACGACAATAGCAAGTGACCAATCAATCAACCTCATAATCATATAGAAGTCTAAAAATAAAATGAAAATTAGATAAGTGAACATCAAAACTGAACAGGAAACCTGAAAAAAAATTAACCAAACACCTGATGTTAAATCCACTGTAGATGTTGAATCCACTGTAGATGTTGAACCACTGCTGTTACAAACAGATCATACCTCGGGAACTGGAAATTTAAAAGGATCGGCTTCAAAGGCTTCAACAATCGGAAGATTCAAATCTCAAGCAAATGAAACCCTAATTTCAAAAAGAATAATCGGTGAACATATTCACAGATTGGAACCATATGATGAGATTAGGAGTAGAAATTAGGGTTTAATTAGAAACTTTGTATGAAAATAAGAAGAAATCAACGCAGATCTATAAACATACAAATCAAACCTCAAATGGAAGAACCTTGCTGACGAAGAAGATGAAATAATCTTCCCAACTATAGCTCAGGATGAAAATTACAAAAGCCAGATATTACCTCTTCATGGTATAATCAGACATGAAAATTACAAAGGCTGATTTCGAGTTATGTGTTCTTCAATTTCCGGTTCAATGTCGAATTAGGGCTACAAAATTAAGAAAACCTAGTTAGGATTGCAACCAAAATTAGGGCTACAATACTGAAATAAATGAAGATATAGGGCTTACCTGGTGACGCTTCGAATGATTCATGATGAGATGATTTGGTTTGATCTTTGATTCAGAAGGGAAAAGAGTAGAGGAGAAGGAGAAGGAGAAGAAGATTTAGATCTAGGGTTTTGAAAAGGAAAAAAGGAGACGGAGGGAGTATAAAAGGGATGGAAGTGTGGTACTGTTGGGCGGGAAAACAGAATTGAGGATGCCCTAATTAAGTGACACGTGGCCAAATCACTTTCATTTATTATATATAATAGATATATATAGGATATACTATACAAATGTATACGTGATCTCTACCTTTTACATATTTGGTCCCAAGTGTTTATCAAACCGTCACACATTTGGTTCTTTTTTTTTGTTGATAAACTAACTCACACATAATCTATTCATACTCCTAAATTTAGACATTTGTCTACAATGAGGCTAGCACCTTCAATCTCATAGGGAGGGACGTCTTTCATACATTGATACTGCTAGGCTACATACCCTTTGATATTTGTTTCTTCTCACCAACATACGTTAAAAAATCTAATAAACATATGTTAAACGAGAGTTACCCCTTGTACCTAAAAACAAATTCCAACCCCAACCCTAACCTCCTTCGTTGTTCCCCTTACTTCTAGCCCCTCTCCAAGTGCAAAGAACGAGGCATTGATCCTATATAGCAAAAACAACTAAGGCAATGATGATGATGGATCAAACGACTTTGTTCAAGCTAGCAAAGTTAGATGAAGAGGTAGAGGAACTAGTAGGATTGAGTGTGATTGAAGCATAGTTGTTAAAAATCATCGCCTCTTGCACCTAGGCCCATTTTTCAGGCGAGGCGAGTCAGCTGCGCTTTAAGTCGAAGAAATTGCGCTTTAATTCTCCAGATGATGGTTTAGGCGCACATTCTGGCGAGATTCCTAGATTCCGGAGAGTTTCCGGTCAAATTCTCTAAATTCCGACAAGATTCTAGCCAGATTTCTTCTTTTATCAAAGGAAAACTACTTTTCTATACTAAACGCTAATATTTTAAAACTTTTTGTAATAAATAGATGATATAAAGTGTTATATAATAGATTTTGGTTATTTTATTTAAAGAATAGTATTCTTTTTCTAATACATAATATATTTAATTTTTTTTTCATTACGCGCTTTATTTTTCTAAGGCCCTCGTTTTTTTTGCGCTTTGTGCCTAGGCCGTAGGCAAGACCTATGCCCCCTGAGTGCGCCTAGCGCCTTTAATAACTATGGATTGAAGGAGGCAAAGTAGTGGAGATTTCAATGGAGCTTTAGTCCATGAGGAAGTAGATACAACGAAAACATGCGAAGGAGGTGATGTTGTCGGAGTAACTGTTGTAAATAGTTGGTGCAATTGGAAGTGTCTAGATAAAAGCAAATCCGATGATTAATGCAACCAATTATACCACTACATTCGGAACAACATTGTTATCGGTTTAATAATCATGTAGGAAGAAGAAACAACTTTAGATTTTAGAAATTTTCGCTCTTTTTCATAGCATATGAATGTTACCATCAGGAAAATTTCATTCTTTGACCTTGTTTGCCATTAGGTGGGCCATAAGTAAGATAGACACGGGGTCTAAGAGATGTTTTATTAAGTATACAAGGGTAAATTTATCATTTTATATACG
Source organism: Helianthus annuus (assembly GCF_002127325.2). Lineage (NCBI taxonomy): Eukaryota > Viridiplantae > Streptophyta > Magnoliopsida > Asterales > Asteraceae > Helianthus > Helianthus annuus. The sequence goes on from NC_035433.2 coordinate 71,645,354, forward strand.
AATATAATAGATTAGGAACATATTGTATGTTAGAGATTAGGAGCACAAAAGTTCATATCTAGTTAATTTTCAACAAACAACAATTAATTAGGATCAAAAAGGAATATGCAATCATACAATTCACAATTTTACCAATTAACAAGTCCAAAAGTATAATCTTGGTAATCTGGTTTATTAACATGAAAACTAAACCCTAAAGTTCTAAACCAAACTTCAATAGTTCACAAGTATAAAAGTATAAGACCTAGACATTAAGGTCTTAAGCCAAATCACCGTGAAGTGCTAAATTACATTACCTGTTTTATCTGTGGAATTGTGGTGGCTATCGGGTGTTGCGTTTTTGATCTTTCGCTTCTTTTACATATTCTAGCAATTACATTTCATAGTTATGACGCCAACTACATTTTACTAACGCACGATCTAAGAATCTGAATGTGTAAGAATTTAAGGTTTCAGGTCTTTTTACTTTTTGTCAACTACTACAAATTTGCTAACACCGGTACATGAGCCACAAAATTGGACATATACAAAAGTTATGCAAATGATTTGGATGGTGAATAGCTATAAAACAAAATCAGGCTAATAGTCACACTTGTTAGCTAACAAACTGGACTAGTTAATCATAGCAGGCTTAGCTAACTACTTTAATTTATATTTGCTCTCTTTTAACCTTTAAATAGAAATATTACATAATTTGCTCTCTTTGAACACTTGAGACGTTTATTTTATTTAATTCCCCATCTTTTCAAAGAGAAACATTGTGGATATGTATGCATATATTCTAGTGAAGCTCATTGACCAGAATATGTGTTATTATGCCTTCTTTCCTAATTTGCATGTCACTTATATTTATACACACACTCAACAATATTCCACCTTTTATAGTATTATATTTTGTAGTCAACATCTTCTTTATTAAAACAAAGTTAATATATATAATATCATGTTTTAATAATCAAGTAAATGGTATAAATTCAATGATTAATGAAACTCATAAAAAATGTTTTTTTAACAAATAAATACTATTAATTAATTAATTAATTAATTAAAGTACAATCTCGTTTTTCTAACAAGGCACGTTAAGAATCGCAAGTTCTGACCGAGTTGTGATCAAGGTCAAAATATACATGAAGATATAGAAGTTTGGTCGTAGTTAGATTGCAAGATTTGTTATAAAAGTTTCAAATAGTGATCATGATTAATTGACATTGAAATAGCGGTCTCAAACACAATCTTTTAGAAAAACAAATAAATAAAATTTAATTTTAGTAGTTGGCGAATACCGGTCACAAAATTTTACAAAAATAAATCAACGTTATAAAAAATAGCATTTTCAAAAATGCCGTGATATTTTTAGAAAAAAAAATGAAATTAAATAAACTAGAATTTATTATCAGTCCTTTTTTTTTTAAATAAAAATTTAAGATTGAAAATTTAAAAGCGGTGAAAAACCACCCACATTGGTTTAAAAAAAGTAGGAACTTAAATACGTTCAAAAACCATGGTAACCTGTACCAATCACAAATTAAAGACTGGAATTATGTTGCAAATAAGTACGGAAAATATAGTCGTTAAAAAACGTTTGCAAAAATTGGACGCACATTGGCTTAGTGACGGTGTGATTTGTGACGACCAAAATCGGTCGCAAAAGAACTTTAGTGACTGATTGTCCGATAACAAATTTATGTTATTCAAGTGTTGAGATTCGATCGTCTATTCTATTTCTTAAAACTAACAAAAGTGATAATAATTATTTTGATAATGCTCTTCTAATCAGGACCGGTAATTTCTAAAATGTCATGCACTCAATATAAAGTTAAATATATGTGTTGGTTCTAATCTGGCTTGAATTTTAAATGAGTTGAGACGTTAATCATTTAAAACTTATATGTAAGTTTAATTCAATAACTTATTATCTCAGGATGGACGGAGTCCATCCCAAAACACCCTGTTAGCGTCATCGGGAAAGCTAGAAACATCCAACACTCCCTGTATCCACACTGTTTACCCTAACTACCAAATTTGCAAGTTGTTTAACACGTAAACTCATCTAAAACCCATATTACACATGTCATAGACTCATAGTTATGTAAAAAATTTTTTTGACTAAGGCTACTCGGTATGGGTGAGGCTCATCCTTGGAGGATGACCCTTCACCTCAGCGTCACGTCATAGTCCTTGGAGGTTGCCCCCCAGAGGATGAAACCAAGGAAATGGAGGATGAGCCTACCCCACCAAATTAATTAATTATTTTTTTTTTAAATTCATCTACTTTTTAACATTTATTAAATAAGATATAAAAATAAAATCATTAATATTAAAAACCAAACATGACATAATATTAAAAACAAAACATTACATAAGTTTAAAAAAAACGTAACCTAAAAAAATAAAAATCCTAAGAAGTACCCCACTTTTTCATGATCTTTTCTAGCATTTTTTAAAACCGCTCGCTTTTCTTCGGGATAATTGTCTATATTGGTTGTCATTATCTCCCATTCTTTTAGTTCGTTCTTTTCTTGCTTCAACCGAACCCGTTCTTTCACCTCACGTTCCTTCTCTTTGCCTTTTGGACCGTGACCTCGGTGTATGCTTTGAACTGCGCCATAAACTCGTCCATTTTGGAATTTTGACCGTTGCTTTTTGAGATTTTAAAAGGAAATTGATTTTTTTTATCCAACGGCTAGTCCACCCCAACGTTCACCTTTTTTGCCTTCTAGTGAACGTCCTCAACGTCTGGGTATGGACGATTTGGACGGCGCCGGCTTAGTGGAAATGGTGTTGAGGCTCGTCGCCGCCCCACGACAACCCGGGACGAGCCCCACACCGAGTGCTCTAAAAATAATAAAGAAGTTAAACAAAATGTAAAAAAAAAAAAACTAATAATTAAGAAGGGGAAAGAGTGCACATTAAAATAGTGGCTACTCCTTTTTAAATTGCAGTGCCCACAGCACCAGCTCCTCCAATCATAACTCACCACCTTCTCCATCTCTAGATTCATTTTCTTGGGGAAGGACTGGTTTACTCTCTGCTTTTAGTTTTTCCCCTCAATTTCATCATCAAATTAACCCTTTTTCTCCTTCACAAACCCCAACAATCTCACCACATAATTCATAAACTAGAAAATTTTTTTCATCATTCTCTTTCCTAAACCAGATGTCAAACACTCCTGACTCCCCCCCTTTCCAATTTTAGAAATCAAGATCCTGTTCAGTTTTATCTTTGGTTTTCTTGTTCTTGTTCTTGAATCTTGAGGTTTATCAATCTAGTTCTGAAGAAACACTTTTGTTTGATTTTAACAAAGTGGGTGTCTTAAAGATTTGATTTTGACATCTGGGTCTTTTTCAGAATTGTATTTGGATGAATTTGGATGGTGGAGGGTTTTCTTGTTCTTGAATCTTGATGTGTAACAATCTACCTTTGGGGGGAAATTAACCACTTTAGTTTGATTTTAACAAAGTGGGTGTCTTAAAGATTCGATTTTGATATCTGGGTCTGTTTCAGAATTGAATTTGGATGAAGTGGGATTCAGGAAGTTGGATGGTGGAGGGGGGTTTACCTATAAAGAGCACTATTTGGACCCCTGTTGAGAACAAATTGTTTGAAAATGCTTTAGCAAAGTATGATAAAGACACCCCTGATCGGTGGCAGAAGGTGGCGGAGATGGTTCCGGGGAAGACGGTGGCGGATGTCAAGCGGCAGTATAAGGAGTTGGAAGATGATGTGAGTAGTATTGAAGCAGGGTTGTCACCAAAGTACAGGTATAATCATAACATTAATAATAATAGTCCTTTTACTTTAGAATGGGGGGATGGTCATGAGTGCAAATCTCCGCCGTATGGTGGCGGTGGGACCCTGTCTCCGGTGGCTGTGGTGGCCGCCGGCCGCCCTGTTGAACAAGAAAGGAAAAAGGGTGTTCCTTGGACTGAAGAAGAGCACAAGTAAGTCTAGTTTCTTGATTTTCTTGATTTTCTTGAAATTCTTGATTTTTTTTTAATTTTTTTGAATTTTGGTTCAATTTTTTGATGGATTTGATTGTAATTTGACATGGGTATGGTGGAATTTGTTGATAGGTTGTTTCTTTTGGGGCTAAAGAAGTATGGAAAGGGAGATTGGAGGAATATATCAAGAAACTATGTGGTAACAAGAACACCAACACAAGTTGCAAGTCATGCTCAAAAGTATTTTATCCGGCAGCTTTCGGGTGGGAAAGATAAAAGAAGAGCAAGCATTCACGACATAACAACGGTTAATGTCAACGAAAGTCAACCCCTTTTGCCGAAAAATAAAAGAACATCGCCGGAGCAATGTAAAGTTCAATGGAATCAGCCCAATGATGGTGGTGGTGGTGGTGGTGTAGCCGCGGCATTTAACCAAATGAATGGTAATGTGTTCATGGGTTCTCAATATAGAGGTAATATAGGGTTTAGATCCGGTGGTGGCGGTGTAAGTGAGCTTTATGGTGTGCCTCAGAGCATGAGTTTTCAGATGCAACCAGCAATGCATTATCCTCATGGATGAGTGAATGTTTTAATGGTATGTAGCGATTTTGGAAATGGTTGATTTCTTCTTGGTTTGATTTGAGTAGTTTTTTTCTTAGTTATGTTTTCATGGTGAGTTTGTTCTCTTTTTTTGTGGTGTTATCTATAATGTGAATATTATAGTTGTCTAGCACCTTATGATCATCATGTTCTTTGGAATTTTGCTTTAGAACAACACTAAAAAGACAAGAAACCTCATAATCATCGATTCGGCTTTTCTCCAGTTGTGTTTATCCTTTCAATGTCACAACAATTTGTTTGAATCATAGTGTTAGTCGTTTTACATCTATCTTGCCCATGTAGATACTCCTAATGTATGAACGATGTAACTCTACGTCCTCTACATGTGACTGGTCGTTTTTGTTAGGTCGTCGACAACAAACACCTCACAATAAAAGTATATTGACATGGATTTGAGGTGGATGGTGAGTCATTCTTGTTGGATTAAAGCATCTTTAATCAGGAGTAGAAATATTAACTTTTATGTCCAAATCTTGGGTCCTACTATGGCGATCGTTGGGTCTACATAACTCGATATGTGGATGAACAATCCTTTTATTTAAAACGACTAGGAGTGTGTTGCTTCAATTGTACGCACATGACTGATATTAGACCAAAAATGAACATGATCTAATAAAAAAAACTCATTCGGTTCATGATAATTGTTTGTTTGTGATTATACAACCATTGTTCTTACATGTGATCTGAGTATCATTTCTAGGATTCTACATATCTAATGTGGAATCAAAGTGTTGTTTAAGATACTCGATCCTTATGGCTTACTAGCACCCAATTATGACATGTAATTGTAGCCAAATCCGAATCCAAATCCTAATCCCAATTCTAATAAAACATAAAGCACCTTATTTTGAGGACCACAAACAAGTTCTACTTTTATCCTTTATCTTGGAAAAGATCTTTCCAATGGTAGTTATCTTTTATGACCCTACTTATAGATATGCAATTCGATCTAAAGCCTATCTTCTTTATGGGCCAAGAGATATCCTTTTAACTTTCGTCAATAGATTCGATCATCGAGGATTGCTTAAGTCTTGAGATAATCTTTCAAAAATCAAGATCTATCAGTTTTACTGCACAGCTAGAGTATTCTCGTATCTGTTTAAAGTCGGAAGTTATCATAGTTCTATGAGACTTGAAATTGTAGATACACAATTTATCCTTTGGAGCACGGATCATTCCAATATTTATTTTATACAAAATTTCAAAAAGTAAATATTCCAATCTCCATAACCATGTTGAAATAGTGAAAAGGGAGTGCACAAACACCACACATATTGCACTCGGGCAAGTCTAGTTGCTATATAAATTCCCTCACAAGATGGTTAAATTCTTATTCTTTTTGGGTAGAATGATGTTGAAATCAAGAAATGGAATATACTTAAAGGAAGGATTAGCTCAATTTTATAAAATAAAATAAAATAAAAGTTTCTCTAATGGTGTTTAATGTGGGTCATTGATATCTACATAGATCTCTTATGTGGTGTCCCTATCATCCTCCATGTCAAAGTGTTATCTTAGTACAACAAAACCTTTTGTGTGCAACTAACTAGTATTTTTTACTAGAGTTAACAATTGTTTGATAAGTGCTGATTATTTAAAAGAAATAACCGACAAAGAATAAAATAAGAGCATATACAAAGTTACTTGTTGTTATGCAACTAATAAGGCTATACGGTATGACATTGGTGAACGGTTGTGTGGGCTGAGGTCGCATTCATAGCCATTAGTGGAACATCGCCTCCCTCACTAGTGGCCGTGAAGCCTATGGAGAATCCCACGATCTATACGAAGGAGAGAGAAAGGCATATAGCCATCGATAGCGGTGTGTGAGTTGACTAAAAAAATAAAAAAAGGGACAGTGGTGGGGAAAGTGAACCACACCCTTTGATAGTAAAAGATGAAGATGGTGGAACGGGATGCTGATGTGACGCTGAGGTGGTTCAACAGTGGAGGCTCATTACCACCTTCCACCTCAGCGTCACATTAACATCCCCTTCCACCATCTCTCACATCCACTATCCATGATTGTGGTTCACTAGTGGTTAGATTGATTAAAAAACAGGCAAAATGACCATTGGAGGCCCAACCCAACAACTACTTCTTCTCCTTGTGGTCTTCGTTAAGATCTTCATGCCCCTCACAACTACTTCCTCTCGTGGTCTTCGTTTAGATCTTCATGCCCCTCACGATCGCTAGTAAGAGGGGTGGTGTTCCACTAGTGACCACCATGCCACATCACTCCACAATCACCCTTCACGAATCCATACCGTTTGGTCTAAGTAACTAAATCACACGTATACATTTAGTAAGTAGATAATCATTTTCAAAATACACATTCAGTTTTTGTCGATATATTTAGCATGGACGTGTTAATTACATGTAAAAAAATAATTAAAATTCTAAATGTGAGGTGGAAACTTTGTACATGTTTTTTTTTTCACTTTAAATTCTGGACTTTTATAAATTGAAAAAGATCATTAATATAAATTGGAAAAAATATCATAAAGGAATGCTTTTACGACTAAAGGACACAAAATCATTAAAGTGGTACCCTTGAAGTCATTCTCCATCCCAATGGTCAATGAAACAATCAAAAAAATCCAAATATGATTAGGTATCTTTTGGAGAAAGGGTTGCAATTGCCGTGCCACTATCAATATCACACAAGACTTAGGCTTCTCGACAAACCACTAAATCACGTATTGTTTGTGTTATGTCATTGTTATAAATAAGTTTATACAATATGATAGTTTTATGTCTCATTAACGTCTTTAACCAATGGATAGGGATGCCAACGAACCTGGCGAATCTTGAAACATTCGAACAAATATCATGGTAGGGACATGGTATAAGATTAGTTTTTAAAATTTTTATTATGGGTATGAAACAAGCATGAAATTAGGTGATACATGGTCCAATTATCTAAAAATACATAATAATCTACTAATCCATTGACTTTTTAGTTTTTATATATAGAGGGGGGGGGGGGGGTTAAATGAGAACAATAAATATTGTGAGAACCGTGAGAACGAACGAAAAAAACACGAGAACTTGATCAAAAACAATTCGAATTCAAAATTTCTTTTTACACTTATCATTATTATTCGAATACAATGTTAGAAATTAATTTTACATGTTTAAATTTACGTGATTTCGTAAATAAAGAAGATTTACACATGTGTAGGTTTGTCACTTACACATGTAAATTTGTTATATTTACACATGTGTAAAAAATCCAATAAGAATGATTTTGAGAGCAGAAATGAATTATTTGATGTTGTAAATTCTTTTTTGATGCTGTAATTTTAATTATAATGAGGTTTGTATTAAAAAAATTCGGTTTTGATTGTTTTTCATTCGTTCTCACAGTTCTCGCAATATTTAGCGTTCTCAAGATAACCATAGGGGAGGGTTATCTTGAGAATGCTAAATATTGCGAGAACCGTGAAAACGAATGAGAACACTAATCGAAACCATTTTTTTAATACAACCCTCATTGAAATTAAAATTATAGCATCAAAAAATAATTTACAACATCAAATAATTCATTTCTCCTCTTAAAATCACTCTTATTATATTTTTTTACACATTTGTAAATGGCAAACTTACACATGTGTAAATTTTCTTTATTTACGAATTCACGTAAGTTTAAACGTGTAAATTTAATTTCTAACATTGTATTCGGATAATAATGATAAGTGTAAAAAGAAATTTTGAATTTGAATTGTTTTTGACCAAGTTCTTATGGTTTTTTTATTTATTCTCACGGTTCTTACAATATTTAGCGTTCTCATTTAAACCCTCCTCCGTATATATATATTTGCATTGGGTTGTAATTTGTAGGTTATACAAATTTAGAATAGCTAGAAGTGTACCTTTGAGAATCCCAATAGGTAAATATTTAACAAAACCTACGTGTAAATCAAGCACCCGGCGAGTAGTGAGTAATTGAGCCCCTTGGCTATCAAACACAGTTTTACACTTTTACTATCCGGATTACCAATATTGAGGGCGGGCTCGTTAGGCTTATCAACATAGGCTAAGGCCTAGGGCCACCCAAAATAAGGGCCTCCAATTTTTTTTTCTTTTCATATATTAGACTTTTTTTGGCCCATTTAAACAACGTTTCTAGGCTCAAGATTTAGGATTGTAATCCAGGATACCACACTGTCCGCGCACGCTTCATTTCAGAATCCAAAAGCAACGCCGCAACACACCAACCCTCGTTACTTGCGTACTGAGCGAAATTAGGGCCGACATCAGGAAAAATCATCGCTATAGTTATTCAATGTCTCAAATCTCAATCTCAACCTCGATTGCTCATTTACTTTATACCAATTCAATAGAGCAACGACTTTGTAGTTTGCTTAGTGCCTCCAAAAACAATATCCATCACATTGTCACACGATCATGAAAAACGATTAAAATTCCTAATAACGGTCTTATAAATAAGTACTATACATATATGGGCACTTCATTAGACACATGCTAAATTGCTTGCTCTAGAAAAAGAAGAAACAACCTCATTGATCAACAAACTGATGTTCAAACATTAGATTTTAAACCGTACCCGAATGGAAACAAAGGATCATATGAGTCTTTACGAGAATCCATAGGCAGTTGATCAACCGATTTAAACCATGAAACCGGAAGCCGCCCATGGAACTCATGATCTCCAAAAATAACATCAGTTATCCCATTTCCTTCTGTTCCTGGCAACCACGCAGCGATTAACGCATCCAATGTTTCTAAAACCGATGGCTCTAAAACCAATGGTCTGCCTGATATCAGAATCGCAAGAGTCGGTATTTGTTGTGCAACAAGTTTTAGTAACACGTCTCCTTTAGATGGAATTATGAGTTCTGAATTGTCACCCCTTGATTCGGCATAGGGAGCTTCACCAACGACCACGATTGCATATGCGAAAACATGTTTAGAAAGGGTTTTAGTCGTTGGGTTTTTTTCGTATACCACTTCGCTAGTGTCACCAATCGTTTCTTTTACAGCATCCAGAATGGTTGTTCCTATATAAATTGTTTAAATAAGTTTTCACACGTGACATGATAACTTGGCGAGTTGTGATCAGTTAAATGGGTTGATTTGAGTAAAAACAAATGGCATATGGGGTCATTTGTGTCTACTAAAAATATACAAAGCCGCTGTTTTGCCAGGGATACCCATATGATTAAAGGTACGGTTATTGACTTACCGATTGTGATTCTTCCACTGGCGCCTGCCTTCGTGGAGGTCCAACCTCCGCATTGGTAACCAAGATCATCTGCATGTTTTCCAGCAACAAGAATCTTTTTAACATTTCTGTTTAATGGTAGAAACGGTTTGTGCGGATCCTTCCCATTTTTCAACAGAACTAGTGACTTCCGAACTGCTTCACGCGCTATTTCTCTATGTGCCTGTAATAATGATTTTATCATGTATAATAAAATTAAAAAAAAAAAAAAACAGGAAATAAACACTTTAAATTATTAATATGCAAGTGTACCTTACTGCCCACAATATTGAGCAAGAATCTATCTGCCATTGGATGTTCAAAAAGTCCTGCAGCAAATTTAACTCTTAATATTCGTTCAACGGCATCGTCAATTCTTGCCATGGATACCTCTCCTGATTCTACCAAATATGTTAAATCCTCTAGAAACAATTGATATCTGATCGGAACCATCACCTGCGAGTTTCAAATATTTAAAACTAGAGGGGTGTAAAGTGTAAAGTGTAAAATATTTGGATTTGAGGAGATATAGTTTACTCTACCATGTCAATTCCTGCATTAATTCCTAATGATACCGCAGTTCTGTAGTTTGAACCATAAGGTTCATATAAGCTATCAAGTCCTTCCCAATCCGTAATCACCATACCCTGTTTACCGTCACATTAGCATTGTATTAGATGTGACAAAATGGGCGAGTCAGGTAACAGGTCAAAAACGGTGATTCTTTGGTACTAGCCGATTGACCAAAACACCTTTAGTCCAATATTTTTTTTATGTCAGTGATTAGTTTGTCGATCACAATCACAAGTACAAACTCAACTTGCATTCCGCAAATGAGAATAATGACAAGTAGATAAATGACATGTAATACTCGCCTTAAAACCCAACTTTTCTTTGAGAATATCTGTTAGGAGATAACGATTTGTATGCATTTTATCTCCATTCCAACTAGAATAGGACGCCATAACGGTGCAAACACCCTTTGCAATGCAATCTAGATAAGGTAACATGTGGATGTTTTCCAATTCATCATACGAGATTATAGTATTTCCTTCGCTTTTCCCTTTGTCGGTACCTCCATCTCCAACATAATGTTTTGCACATGCCATAACATTGTTCCTAGAATCAGATGATCATTAAAATGTCTTCATGTTGCTAAAAAATTATTAACTGTGATGGTTTTTCTTTACCTTCCAGCTACATAAGGATATCCGTTCGGGAGGTTAACGGGAGGTTTACCCTGCAAGCCGGTTATGAGTGATGTCATCTTTCTAACTAACTGGGTGTCTTCACTATAGCTTTCATAACATCTTCCCCATCTAGGATCTCTGCATACCTACCAACATAAATATTTCAGTGTGACCCCAAAAGTTATGAACTTATGATATATTTTATTTGATGTAATATACAAGATTAAATCAAGAAATGTCAATGACAGATTCACTGGAATTCCTCATGGGATAAGAGAAATTTCCTATTAAAGGCTGATAAACTGAATTCATCCAAATCCAAATGTTTCATTTTTCGCCTGTGGGTCCATAAAGGTTTCACCGTTGCCATTTTAGTCTATTGGATTAACTTCATCCATTATTTCTGTTAACGAGATGGGCAATTCGGTCATTTTATATGTAATTCTGTTAACTACAAGGGCAATTCGGTTATATAAAATGACCGAATTGCCCTTCTTGTTATGTTAACTAGAAGGGCAATTCGGCCATATAAAATGACCGAATTGCCCCTCTTGTTAACATAAATAATGGATGAAATTAACCCAGTGGACTAAAATGGCAACAGTGAAACCTTTTTGGACACACAGGCGAAAAATGAAACCTTTGGACTAAACTGGCAAAATGGCCCAAACCACAGGGACTAAAATGGCGTTTAACACAAAAAAATTTATGTAAGCACCTTTGTGCCTCGTGTATGAAAAACGGTACACTTTTGCGCCTCAGTTTTCAGACCATGTGGCCTTGGTGCACTTTCAGCTTTTTTTTAAACCAAGCTTTTCTTACATGATCTTATGAAAATGCACAAATTATTCACCAAAGTTGTGTTGTTAAAAACACATGTAGCAAAGTATTGTTTTGATGATTCAATTCTACAAAGGGAAATTTACGAAAATGTCATTTGACCAACGTTGTTTACGAAAATGTCACATTCATGCGTCCGTGGACGGACTCCTCCACATGGGAGGAGTCTGTGCATCACCTTGAAGAGTCCATGAACGAGGAGCTGACACGTGTCCTTTCAAATGTTGAAGAGTCCATCCACCGGACGCATCCCATGTGGAGGAGTCCGTCTACGGACGCATGAACGTGACATTTTTGTAAAGAAAGTTGGTCAAATGACATTTCGACATTTTCGTAAATTTCTCTTCTAAAAAACTTACAGCAATACAAGGAGCCAATGCATATTGAACACCACTTGCCCTGGTTTCCAGAGCAGTTGCAGCACCTATCCTCTCCAACAGATCTGGATCACTGCAATACATCAAATCAAATTACATATAAATATATAATAATGTGGTTAAATCATTTAACACCAACCTGGTAGCTCCAAGGCCAACATTGTGAGGAAAAATAGTAGTCCCATAAACATTATTATTTCCATGCACAGCATCACTGCCATAGAAGATTGGAATGCCAAGCCTCGATTCCAGCGCGCCTTTTTGAAGCCCGTCGATCATGTCAGCCCAATCCGCTGACGTAGCGTTTGAGTTCTCATTCGGCTTACTTTCGGGACCGCTTAAAACACTTCCTGCCAACAAATGCGGCTCAATCGTTTTGGGGCCCAAAACGAAGTAAAAATTCAGGGTCTTTTAATTTATATTTAACATAATGGAACTTGTATAGCACCTGATCAATTCATAAACAACTAGGTGGTTTGTTTGGTCAAATAAATAAATTTATCTAAAGCAAAAATCACAACACATATATATTTAAACTTACCTATACAGAGATCTTTGATTAAGTCTGGAGTGGCAACGGTGCGTTCGATCTGAGTCATCTGACCGAGCTTCTCCTTAAGAGTCATACGAGATAGAAGATCTTTTACTCGAGCTTCGATAGGCTCGTTTGCATTCTTGTAAACAGTGTTGACCGTGTCTCCCATTGTTACACAGACGGGATCACCTGCGTGACCGGAAAATAAAAGAATAACTAGCAAAGGTTGGACTGAGAGGATTTGAAGGTTGTGCTGGTGAAGGGTGACAAGTATACAGTAGAAGAGTGTGCAACATATAAATTGTAACATACATTATTTATTGGTTAACCTACTACATTTAGTCTTCTCTTATTTGTATTTTATCACGTTTGTTAAAAGCATCTCGTACATGACTAGGTAAGATAATGACACAGAAAAAGACATTTGTTAAGAGCATCTCGAGAATAGGTAAGATAATGACACAGAAAAAGACATTACTGGTTTCGACTTTTAATGTTAGGAAAATATTATGATATGTTGACTAGTAACATTTAATTTAACAAAAATGAAATAAATCAAGTACAACGACTACAACTCAATTCACATATTTTTTTGTGTAAGTCAATGAAACATAGGTACAGTCAAGGCGGAGCTTTAATGGGCTGGGTGTTCCGACCCTCATCGATTTTTCGCTCACAGTGTTAGTGGTACCAAAAATTTTCGAAATAATTTTTTAGTGTAAAATATTGGATTTTTAAGAGTCCGGCCCTCACTAATTTGGATTTTGAGATTCCGGCCCCCACTGAATTTTCGTTCAAGCTCTGCCACCGGATACAATAGTTGTAGGTACAAAAATACTTATGTTATTTTTATAGTTTTTTGTACCTACAACTAGTTTGTAATGAACCTGCCCCTGAATATACGTGAAAGGTTCTTCTTTCTTTTCATATAATCAAAGGGAATCAATGATTCATCGTATGAACTAGGGCTGTAAACGAACCGAACGAACACGAACAAGGCCTTGTTCGTGTTCGTTCGTTAAGGAAATAAATGTGTCACGAACGGTTCATGAACACTTACCGAACGAGTTTTTATGTTCGTGTTCGTTCCTTAAGGAAATGAACGTGTTCACGAACACAGATTGAATCGGTGAAAGCAACCGAGGCTAGAGGTGGATGGTGGAGGGAGCAGCTAGAACTTGAAGCCATGATCGTTGAACAAAGATGGATAGCGTTCGTCAATGTGAATATTGAGGAAGGAAAGGGGAACAGTGCATAAACATAGTGGAAATATGGCTTCCTATTTTAATTTTTAGGATACTTAAATAGATAAAAGTTAAAGAATATAAAAATTTAGATAAAATAAATAAAAGTACAAAAATCTGATAAAAAACATAAACAAACGAGGATGATAGAATGTTCACGAACATGTTACCGAACATTCACGAACACAATTGAACGAACGACACTATGTTCATGTTCGTTCATTTAACTTATCGAACGGAATTTATTGTTCATGTTCGTTCATTTATTAAACGAACGAACATAAACGAACTTCCTGCCAAACGGTTTATGAACTGTTCGCTGAATGTTCGGTTCGTTTACATACCTAATATATGAATCATTGAAATTCCCTTTTACCTCTCTTTGAATCAGAATATAAGCAATACATATCTAAGACAACCTATTTAATTGGGGATGAAAATAGACATATGAACAACTCCTTAGAAAAGAAGATTGAAATTCCTTGTAAACGGTCTTATGAACGAGTGTTGTACATATACAAATACTTTATTAGACACGACATGTTCATTTTTTTTACAAAAGGAAACAACCTCAATGATCAACAAACTCATGTTTAAACTTTAGATTTTAACCCATACCCAAGTGGAAACAAAGGATCATATGAGTTTTTACTAGAATCCATAGGCAGTTGATCAACCGATTTAAACCATGAAACCGGAAGCCGCCCATGAAACTCATAATCTCCAAAAATAACATCGGTTATCCCATTTCCTTCTGTTCCCGGCAACCATGCAGCGATTAACGCATCCACTGTTTCTAGAACCGATGGCTCTAAAACCAATGGCCTGCCTGATATCAGAATCGCAAGAGTCGGGATTTCTTGTGCGACAAGTTTCAGTAACTCGTCTCCTTTAAATGGTATTATTAGTTCTGAATTATCACCGCCTGATTCGACATAAGGAGCTTCACCAACAACCACAATTGCATATGAGAATTCATGTTCAGAAAGGGTTTGAGTCGTTGGGTTTTCTTCGTATACCACTTCGACATTGTCACCGATAGCTTGTTTTACAGCATCGAGAATCGTTGTACCAATTGTGATTCTTCCACTGGTACCTTCCCATGTCGACGTCCAACCGCCACACTGGTAACCCAGATCATCTGCATGTTTTCCAGCAACAAGAATCTTTTTAACATTTCTGTTTAACGGTAGAAACGGTTTGTTTGGATCTTTCCCGTTTTTCAACAGAACTAGTGACTTTCGAACTGCTTCGCGTGCTAATTCTCTGTGTGGCTGGAACAATAATTTAATCACGTTTAATATAAAAGAAGAGTAAAATGCCATTTTCGTCCCGTGGCCAGCTTTGCGACTTTCGTCCAAAGGCTTGTTTTTCCGCATTTGGATCCAAAAGGTTTGAAATCTTGCCATTTTCATCCGGCTCGTTAACTTCATTCATTTTTCTCCGTTAACTCGGGAGTATTTCCATCTTTTTTGCTAACTTAAAGGGCAGTTCGGTCTAGTTCAGTCTTTTTCACTTGATGTAAAAAGACCGAATTTCCCTTTAAGTTAATAAAAAGACGGAAATATCCCTGACTTAACGGAGAAAAATGGATGGAGTTAACGCACCGGATTAAAATGGCAAGATTTTAAACCTTTTGGATACAAATGCGAAAAAACAAACCTTTGGACGAAAGTCGCAAAACTGGCCACGGGACGAAAATTGCATTTTACTCTGAAAGAATATAACGGGGAATAGATATGGAATTAAACAATTAAAATTTTCGATCCACAAGTGTACCTTACTGCCCACAATATCGAGCAAGGATCTATCTGCCATCGGATGTTCGAAAAGTCCTGCGGCAAATTTAACTCTTAATATTCGTTCAACAGCATCGTCAATTCTTGCCATGGATACCTCTCCTGATTCTACCAAATACGTTAAATCCTCCAAAAACAATTGATATCTGAATGGAACCATCACCTGCGAGTTTCGAATATTTAAAGCTCGAGAGGTGTAAAGTGTAAAATATTTTGATCAGGGGAGATATAATTATATAAATTACTCTTACCATGTCAATTCCTGCATTAATTGCAGAAGAAACCGCACTTCTGTAGTTTGAACCATACGGTTCGTAGAATCGATCAAGTGCTTCCCAATCCGTAATCACAATACCCTGTAAAAAGTCAAATTAGTATTCCACAATTGAGAATAATGAGAAGCAGATAAGTGACATTATACTTGCCTTGAAACCTAACTTGTCTTTGAGAATATCGGTTATAAGATGACGATGAGAGTGCATTTTCGTTCCGTTCCAACTAGAATAGGATACCATAACGGTGCAAACACCCTTTGCAATGCAATCTAGGTAAGGTAACATGTGGATGTTTTCCAATTCGTCATACGGGATTATAGTATTCCCTTCGTTTTTCCCTTTGTCGGTACCTCCATCTCCAACATAATGTTTTGCAGAGGCCATAACGTTGTTCCTAGGATCAAATGAACATTAAAATGTGTTTATGCTACTAAAAATCCCTTAAAACTTGAAACTACTGATGGTTTTCCTTTACCTTCCAGCTACATAAGGATATCCGTTTGGGTGGTTAACGGGTGGTTTCCCCTGTAAGCCCGTTACGAGTGATGTCATCTTTCTAACTAACTGGGTGTCTTCACTATAGCTTTCATAACATCTTCCCCATCTAGGATCTCTGCATACCTACCGTCATCAATTCAGTTCAGTTAATCACCTAGTTTTGACTTTTCAGGTCTACGTCAAATTCATTTTTCTTCACAAGGAGACTATTTGTATGATTATGCCTGTCGCTAAACCACTACTATGTTACAAATGGCGGTATCATAACCAGGCAACCGATGGGTTTCAAACTATAAATCTAAGAAATAGAAGTCACTACAAAAGTACAAATATCAAATATGTTCATCAAGTGACAACACTTGTAGATAACAACAAAACTACTTCTTTTTGTTAACCATGAGAACCCGTTATCAGAAAACTTATGGGATCCTAACCAATACCCTTTTAACTAATGGGTTTAGGTAAAACACAACTTGTGTTAAGTAGGTGGCCTTCAAAGGGGGTTAAAGGCAGAAACCAATGAAAGCTAGACTCGAGACCTATACTAGAAAAAATCAAGAGTTTACCACTGCGCCACTCCTTGAAAGTTAACACAACTCTCTCTTATCTTCCTGGTTTTAAAAAGCGCGCCTGAGGCAACCTAAGCGCAAGGCAAACCCCACCACTTATGTGTAGGTACAGCGAGTGGTGTACATAAAGCACAGGTGAGGCACGCTTTTCAGGCAAAAACCTGCACAAGGTGCCAGGTCTGTGGTGCGCTTTTTCGCAAAGGGACAGGTTTTGTGCATCACAATGTTGTACAACAGTTTTTTTAGGTTGTACATGTAGGTAATTCATATACTAAACCATATATAAAGCTTATTTATAGCCAAAATTCGGTAGGAGTGCTAAAAACCTACAAGATTTTTTTTTTTTTTTTTTTAAATAAGCACCGTGTGCCCCGTATCCGAAAACAGGTGCCCCTTTTGCCCTACGCACCTCGATTTTAGACCATGTCACCTCGGTGCAGTTCTTGCTTTTGAAACAATACTTTATCTTACATGTAGCAAAGTATTGTTTTAATGATCATAACATAAGCAACTTACTGCAACACAAGGAGCAAATGCATATTGAACACCACTAGCCCTAGTTTCCAAAGCAGTTACAGCACCTATCCTCTCCACCAGATCCGGATCTCTGCAATACAATAAATCAAAGAGTTAACTACCATTTTCATCCCTGTGGTTTGGTGGAAAATGCCACTTTAGTCCGAAATTTTTTTTGCGCCAGTTCCGTCCTCAACATTTTTGAAACGTGCCACTTCAGTCCAAAAGTTAACGTCTTGCGCCAGTTCTGTCCTCAACGTTTTTAACGGCCCGCTATCTTTTTGGACCGAAGTGGCACGTATCAAAAATGTTGAGGACGGAACTAGCGCAGACTGAAGTGACATTTTCCACCAAACCACATGGACTCAGAAATCACAGTTATCTCTAAATCAAATTAATCACTAATCCAATAATTCAACAATTATGTGCAAACAAACAAACAAACAAACACCAACCTTGTAGCACCAAGGCCAACATTATGAGGAAAAACAGTAGTCCCATAAACATTATTATTCCCATGAACAGCATCACTACCGTAGAATATCGGTATCCCAAGCCTCGACTCCATCGCACCATGTTGAAACCCGTCGATCATGTCCGCCCAATCCGCTGACGTGGCGTTATCAAACGGCTTGCTTCCCCCACCACTCAACACACTTCCTGCAAACAAATTCATATCAAATTCATATCAAATGCACACATGAATTCACACATACCGATACAGAGGTCTCTGATGACGTCAGAACTGGCAACTTTGCGTTCGATCTGCGTCATTTGACCTACTTTTTCTTTGAGAGTCATGCGATTTAGAAGATCTTTGACTCGAGATTCGATTGGTTCGTTTGCGTTTTTGTAGACTGCGTTGACTGTTGTGTCTCCCATTGTTATACGATCGGAACCGGAAACTGAGAATCTGAAAGTTGATCGCCGGTGTGACCGGAGAATAAGTGTATAAGGTCTGGTTGAGTGATTGGATTGAGAGGATTTGAAGGTTGTGCTGGTGAAGGGTGACAAGTATATAGCAGACGAATGCAGCACTGTAGCATGCAGTGGCGGACCCAGGAATTTTTCCATGGGGGTGCGGAACATTTTTAAAAATTTTAGGCCCCTAGGTATATGAGTAAAAAAATCGGTTCGTATCGGGTCGGGTCGGGTCATGTAAAACAAACGAACATAAAACTAAATTTATATAATAATAAAAAACATGTAAACTTTGTTACAAACATAATTAAAACGCCGACGCCCTACGGGTTTTCATTTTTTGAAATCTATCCAAAACATCATTTAAAACTAATTTTTTAAACAATTCTTTCTCTATATAACATAAGTTCATTGCTCCATAACATAATGTTTCAATTTTAATTTTCAACTATTCAAGCCTAGAAATCATAACGTTAGTTGTAATCACCCTAAAAATATATAAACAACATAATCACCCTAAAAATCATCTAAACAGCCATAAACAACGTCAAAAACACAAAATTTCAAACCTATTTAACAACTTTATTACATTTTTTTCTCCTATAATATCAATCAAAATCATCAAAATAACAAAGAAACTTATCGGATTCCGGTTAGATTTGGTGTCAAACGACGGTGGTATGGTGGCTGATTACGGTGGTCGCCGGCTGCTGGACTTTTGTCGTTGGGTGATGTTGTTCGTTGGCAGTGCAGGGACGCAAGAGAGGGAGGGAGCGGGAGAGAATTTCTAAAGGTTTTGGGCTTTAATTATTTTATTATAGTTCGAAATATTGTTGGGTTTGGTTAATGGGCTAAGACTTAGTGGGCTAGCTAGTTAGGAATTATAAGTGGGTAAATGTATGGGTATTTGGGTTTAGTTAGTTAGGTATTAAAAGTTATATAATTTAGGTATTATTTTTTTTAAATAAGAGTTTACTAAAAAAATTAAAATATAAATTGATAACACTTTTTACCTAAGGGGTGCGGACGAAAAATTTCAAGGGGTGCGGATGAAAAATTCCAAGGGGTGCGGACGGGGTTTTCGAAGGAATTTAACACTAATTTTTTTTTCTCCGGGGGTGCGCCCGCCCACCTTGAAGTGGGCTTGGGTCCGCCCCTGGTAGCATGTGATATATGCATTTTTTTTATTTGAGATAATGGTGAGAGTAAAAACAAACCTTACACTCTTTTCCCGAGTCTAATTTAACAGATTAAAGAAAAAAGATAAAATATGAAAACGTCATGTTTCTAAAATTTTTTAAGGATAAAAGGGGAGGGTGAGATTTTTTAAGAGGGGAGGGTGAGATTTTTTAAGGATAAAAGGGTAGAGGAAATGAGGGAAAAGGAAAGAAAATTTGTTAATATATTTATTCTTTTAAATTGGAGAGATTAGCAGAGAAAATATTATTAGTTACTAAATTGGTCTCATATTTAATTAAAATGTTTTATGTTTAAAGTGTATAATGGTAAAATTGTTCCTTTCTTTTCCTCCTAACTCGGGAACATATAAAATGCTTGATTTCTTTTCTTTTCCTTTACTTTTCATTAAACTCGGAAACACGAAAAAAATTACATCTTTTCCCTCTTAATTTATTTTCCTTCCCCTCCTCCTGTTAAAGATTCAAAAATCTTCGATTTGGATGGGTATCTAAGGATCATCTAGGTTATTTCTCGGTAAAGAGGGCTATGGGCTGGATTGATTACCGAATATTCTAGTTTACTGTGAAGGGTTAACCTGAAGGGGGGGGGGGGTCTGGACCTTCTAATTATATTATGGTTACAAAAGTCGTTGGACGTCTCCTAGTCGGTAGACTGAGGAGTTGAGAGTACTCGGGAAGTATTTGGACATGTTAAATTATAAAGAAATTAGTTTTCGAAAATTAAACGTATGTCAAATAACATAAATTTACTAATTTTATAACAAAACACTTGAAAATGATATTCATTCTTAAATATGATAGATATAAAAATTATGTTTTATTTTTTTTAAGTCAAACTAGGCCCGAGTTGACCTACTAGATCCGATTCTAGCCGAGGTTGACCGCGTTTGATCGATTCTAAGTAATTAGGCGTAGTTGAAGAAAATCGTCTCGACAACCTACCTTGTAGCGACTACTCAGGGAGTACTCGTCCTTAAAAATCTAGTTTTACAACTGTGAATTTTATCTTTTAAAGTGTATATTTTAAGTCCATTAATTTTGAAAAATATTATATATATTTGGTTGGGCCCCTCATAATGCAAAAGCCGCAATTAAACATATATTTTCAACTCCTTCAATTTAAAAGTTTAAATTCCATCAATCATTACGCTCCTCATACTTATAGGTTAAGCCCGCTGTTCTATCTTATACATGATAATATTTTTTAAAGGTTATGATAATGATAATACTTTTTAAAGATTATATATTATATTGGTTTGCTACATTTAATCATCTTGTTATTATTTGTATTTTTTAATATGTATAAGAGGTTTCGTATAAGAGCATCTAGTGATTAGGTAAGATGGTGACATAGTAAAAGTCGTTGAGAAAATATTATGATATGTCATGACAAGTAAAAGTCATTGAGAAAAATATTATGATATGTCAAGACAAGTAAAAGTCATTGAGAAAATATTTTGATATGTTAGGGTGAAAGGGGTGTACCCCTCAAGAGATAGAGAAATTTTCACCCACCTAATCATGATATGTCATATTAATTCTCCTCTCATACACCACCATTGTCAAAAAACATAAGGTTTGGTTTCATTCAAACCATTTAAAAAATGTATGATTTGTTAAAACAGAGTGGGGCACACCATTACCCTCTCTCCCTCCTCTTCCCTGCATACCGCAACAACTCCCTGCATTCACCCTTCACCGCACGGGAATTGGGTGTTGGCGGCGGAATCCCCTCGCGGCAAACAACCATACCGCACATCACTCGGCTTCCACCCCTTATTACAAGTAACATTTAGTTTAAACAATGACCATAACTTAATTCACATATTTTGCGTATATCAGTGATTTAAAAAACTTTATACGCTCATCTAATAAAAAATATAAGAATCTATATCTATATCTATACTATATAACAAAGTAAAACTATAAGGGACACATGTCGTATTACTTTCCATCCTTATAATTGTTTTTCCGCCCTTTTTTACCTCTAATTTAATTAATATCCTTTAGGTTTAAATTATATTTCCTAACTGATAAACAATAATTATAGATAAGTTTTATTTTTTATTTTACATATGCTCTAGGTCTAATTATTATTTATATATTTTCTAACTGATAAGTGATAAGCCATAATTTTAGATAAGAAGTGCTAAGTGATGTGCGTAAAATAGAACATATAAATTAGATAAAAAAAGGCATAAAATCAACCCTTTTGGGTAGTAATGTTGGAAAAAACATGTTTGTTTGTTTACTTTTAATTTACAGGATCAAAAGAGTTTAAACGAATAAAAGGAACAAGTTAACAGCAGAAACCAATACAAATACAAAGAAGGAGTGACACGACCTGTCGAACCCCCACCCACATTCAAAACAACAAAAATAACAAAAACAGAAGCTTAGGCAAGGGGTCGTGACCACCAGGCATGAGGTCGTGCCCAGTCAAGATTCCCTGTAGAAAAAGACAACAACAAAAGACAAACCAACACGGGGCCGTGCCAAGCCAACATGGGCCGTGGTCAACTCTAAGATTTGTAGAATCTGTGGTAGTACATCAAGTACATTCACCATGGGGTCGTGCTCGGTTACCACGGGGTGTGTTAGTACAAAGACCTGACATCTGCAGTTAATGAAGGGAGATAAATAGAAGACCACGAGGCCGTGCCAGATCTCTGTTTTCAACTATAAATAGAGGTGCTTGGTTCAAGAGAAAGGCATTCCTTGGCAAACCACTTCTCTCACACTTGCCATCAGTCCACCACTATTACAACACTAACACACACCACCATCATCCATCTTTCATCCTTTAGAGTGTGTCTCGGGATCCAAGATCGATCATAAGAGTTCTTGTCAATCAAAGGCCATACTTGGCTAAATCTTTTACATCATTTGGTGACGACAAATCTTTTATGTATTACTTTTGATTTCTAGGCTTTGGCAACTTTTTAATTGTGTATGTATTAATGACTTTAATAACTAGTTTTTTTTATATTGAAGGTGACCTTTATTTAATCATTTCTTCATGTTTTGTTGATTCAGTCATTCGTGTCTTTACGGTCTATATAAAGCGCGTTAACTGCCTGGAAGGGGGTTAGAAGGGTGTTTCGGTAAAGTTCTTGTCTCACTCATATAGATCCTGCAAGGACCTGATTCAAGCTTATTAGGACTTCTCTTGAGGCAGATAGCATCAAATCAGGGGAAGTAAGAACGACTTGTAATCCCTTATATGGCCGAGGGTGACCCCGCCTTCACAAGAGGGGCCTACCACTTTTCGCATTAATAACTTATTTAATTATCTTTCAATAATCCGACCTTGCGGGATTGTATCCCTGTTGACTCAGACCAATAGGTTGAGGGTAACGTCGCCTTCACAAGATGGGCCTACCACTATAACTAAGATAATCTCTTAAAAAGCCCAAAGTGCGGAAATTATTAAAGGATACATAAAAGAGGAGTTGGAACCAAGTGATTCCTTCTTGTCTATTTGTTTTTCCTTTCATTTACATTTTTATTTCATGTTTATCTTTTAAACCTTTCAAAACTCTTATCAAAATTTGGTTAGATTAGACATTAACGATAAGCCGATATTAAAAGCTCTTGTGTCCTTGGATGACCTTAGTATCTTACCATCACTATACTACGTCCACCACGGGTGCACTTGCCCCAAACGTGTGTCAAGTGGTAGTATTGTATCGTGTTTTATAAATTTAAAGCTTGATCCACGAGTAAAAAGTGCTTAAAAATATCTAAAATTTATACCCACGCTCGACCACGTCAAGTTTTCAGCGCCGTTGCCGGGGACACAAGAATTTTGAGACCATATGTTAGTGTATGGTCATTAAAAATTTAGATCACTTTAATAAAGTCACTACATGTTAACGATGCTCGGTTTGATAAACAACTAAACCAAAATGCGGAAGCTTGAACTTTGATCGTGTTCGGTTCTTCGTTAAGCTTTATCGTCATCCGGTGCTTCAAACCATTACCTATATGAAGGGGTATGGTCCCAGAAACCTTGCGCAGGCGCATAGGACCATACCATAACCTTATCCCAAAACATCTTGAATAAAGACCCTACGCGGTTGCGCAGCGGTCCTAAACAGGATTTGGGAAGAAACAGTTCAAGAACGAAGTACGGTCCCCAAAACCTTGCACAGAAGACCATATCACAACCTCATTTTCAGAACATATTTAAAGTGACCATGCGCGGTTGCGCAGTGGTTCCAAACAAGATACGGAAAGAAAACAGTCTTCAACAAAACAAGCGCCGGAGGGAGGGATAAATAAACAGTCAGCTAACACCCTTGCGCGGGCTCGCACAAGGGAACGGTTAGTCTTGAAGATAAAATCCTAAACATCTCCACGCGCCTGAAATTAAGACTTGAACAAAAGTATCTTTTCTGTTACAACAGAATAGACACGTGGCAAGGACATAAAGGTTTACAGCTGTGGATCTTCTAGAAGGTTGTTTAAATGCTCATCGTGCACAGTCATTCGGTTATAACTGAAAGATGACATGGCATAATCTTAGACACTCATCTAAATCACGATGATGACACTAACTTGGAGAAGGAGCCACCCAAAATCACTTTCCACGTGGCAACTCCCCAACCGTTGATCAAGATTTACGATCCGTGTGCAAAGATCAACGGAAGGAGATGCAACCACCAAACAGAAAAGCACTTTCCGTCACACCATTTCCCACCAAAACCAGTTAAATAAGACATTGCAAATATGATCTCACAAGTTACTTTCACTTCACTTTTACTTCTTCTTCTTCTTCATTGAGATCACTGTACTTATTCTCACGCAAGAGGGTGGTCACGGAGAGAACCCCCATTCTCCCCGTGACGAGTCTAACGGCTTTCTGTTTTGCGGTGATCACCGAAGAAGAAACTCGGTCAAAACTCTCGAATAAACGAGAGGATTAACCTTTTTTATGTAAAGACTAAACCCTTGGTCTGATTGATTCCGGTCATTCAGATCACTATTTCTTCATTGGCGCCCACCGTGGGGCTCGAACCCACAACCACAAGGTTAACGATGCTCGGTTTGATAAACAACTAAACCAAAATGCGGAAGCTTGAACTTTGATCGTGTTCGGTTCTTCCTTAAGCTTGATCGTCATCTGGTGCTTCAAACCATTACCTATATTTCACAATTCATGAAATACGTTAGTTATAAAGAGTATATAACGTAACAAATTAAACCCGAAGGCCCAAGACAACAAAACAAACATTTTGTTCAATATCCCGCCGTAAGTTATGGCCTAGTGTCGTAGCTTACGGCACCTTTAATCTACTTGATCCAGTATAGGCCCGCAGTAAGTTATGGCATGGTGCCGTAGATTACGGAATCCATATTCTTTTTGTTTTAGCAAAGGCTCGCCATACGGAATCCATATTCTTTTTGTTTCAGCAAAGCCTCGCCATAAGTTACGGCTTGATGTCGTAGCTTACGGCACGTCCTCAGTTTTGTTCTTTATTGTTATGCAATTATAGTATTTCACAATAAATTGCATTACTTTTCCAATTTTTATCCGTTTCGCTCCAAACTTGTTTCTAAGTGATCGTAAAACCTCTGTCTACGTAATTAATCCAAAATCGGATTCATAAATTTTATGGATTACGTAACTATTACCTAGTTTAGGTGCATATTAAATTTTGACCCGTTATAGGATTTAAGCACTTAAGCTTAAGCTGTCGGCTTCCCTTCATATTTCTTAATCCCACTTTAAGGTTCATTTATATATAGTCACAACTTCAAAAATATGATGGATTATGATAGGAGAAATCATTATATTCCCATTCTACCATCGACTTTAAAACTCTTACAAAAATGACCCATTATGTAGCATTAAGCCAAAATGGTTTAAGCCCTCCACTTTATACTACCGGAAGGTTTGACCGAAATATAAAACTCGTATTTAAACTATCCATAAGGGTCGTTTGCCCAGTTTGTCATTTGAGGGCATTTTTGTTAATTTTATTCCTTTAACCACAAAGGACATTTAAAAACTTGTTTTAACCAAGTGGGCACTTTTAACCCATAATCTATTTAAAATCGTTGGGTTTCTAAGGACATAATACCTTCCATCTAAATTGTTAGATATACCTTACTTTAGGAAATAAAATGTCCAACCATGACTCGTTTAACTCTCGTCGGACCCTAACCCCTCATTGAGAGTTTGACCCATTACACATACCTTAGTCGGATCATAACGTTGACCCGTTTTATTACCTTGCATTATTAGTTGCTAATTAAAAGCAATGAAAGCTATACGCTATTCTTCATGTGAGCACAAGACTCGACAAGCAACCATTAGTCATTATTGTCAAATGGTGATGACCCGTTTGGCCTAAATGACCATTTGTGACAACTGTAAAAAATCCAGGTATCCGTACAATTAATTAATCATGATTAGTGCTTAATGACTGTGTTAAATTGCAATTAACTGCTTTCTGATTTCTGCTTAATACATGCATGTGCATCACATATTGATTAATTTCATATCATTACTGCATGAAAGTTGTATTGCCTTAAGTGATGCATTAAGTGTCGTTAGCACAGTTATCTGATAAATTAGGATATTGTGACAGAACTCAGCACATAGACAGACAGGGCATTGAGGTACAGAATGAGCCAGAAATTAAGTATTACACTAGTATAGTGTGTAGGAAAGTAAGGATCATAAAACTGCCTTGATAGTGATAGTTTAAGTGCCGGAATGTGCCTAAAACTCACCCGAAGTGCTAAATTCAGCAAAAATCAGCAATTTAACAATCTAATATTATGCAGAAATATGATTAAATGGTCCTGAATACTTTCCTAAGTGTCGGGAATCAAAAGTGTCACAAAAGATACCTAAAGCACACTAAACTGCAAACTTTAGCACTTTAACAAACCAGTAACCAACCGAACAACCGCACACTACCCGAAACATCAAATTTACACTAAAAGCATTGTTTTAACATTACCAAGCTAGTTATGATCCCCGAACACCATAACACATCATAAAAATATCTAGTAACCGAATCCCTAATCAAATACTTGATTTCTAACTATTTTACAAACTAACTAGTTAGGACCTAGTCTACTAACCCCCCCCCCCCCCCCCACCTATAATCGGCCAACAAGGGCCCCACACCAAGATTTTATTTGATTAATTAAATAGATTGTGTTCCTTCTTTTTAAAACATAAAATCTAGTGGAAGATCATAAGATGGAGTATTATAAGTTAACCCATGAGACCAAGACTTTCATTTGCTACACATATCACCAACACCCATCTTCTCCTTCTCCTACCTCACCTCACGGCCACACAACACCACCACACCACCTCCATTTTCAACCTTCTTCCATACATTCCAAGGTGATCTAGAGGTGTAAGAAGCTAAGTTAGGAAGCTTGGTGGCTTTGGATCTTGAAGAACCTCCCTTGTTTGCTTTTATCCTCTTGATTTCTACTCTTGAATCATCCCTAGCCTTGCGCTAGTGGTAAGAGTCTTGATCTTGCTACTTTACTTCCATTTTAAGTGGTTAAAAGAAGAAACATAATGTTAATCTTAAAGAACACTAAGAACTACAAGAAGTAAACATGAACATAAGCTTAAAATATGAAGAAATCTTGATGAATATGGGTTGATTTGCTTGTTGATTATTGTTTGTTCATGTAGATGATGTAGATCATGATTAAAAACATAATCTAGCAAGATGGGAGAATAGAAATGTTGTAGGATGATAGATCATCCACACATGAAACATGAACTTGAAAGAACAAAATTATTTCTTGAAAAATAATGATCAAAGTAAGTTAATAATCATATAGATCTAAATATTATGAATGGTTTTTCAAAGAAACCAAGTTAAAAATATAAGTTTTATTAAAACTTGGTTCTTACATAAACAAACTCTATTTTTAGTGACAAGAAGAATACATAAAGAAATATTTTTAGAAGATATGATTTGAAGTTGTAGACATCTAATTTCTTTAAAAATGAAGTTTTTAAAGAACTAATCACATTCTAAAGGGTTACAAGACTTACTAAGAACACTAGTAAGTTACTACAAATTTTTATAAATATTCAAGTTCATAAAGTGGTTGATTATTACTTATTTTTAGCAAATTAGTAAGTAAAGGTTGTTAGTTGATGATTGTGAATTGATTGTGATTATTTTACAAAAGAAAATGATATGCTTCAAAGCATGGAAACCTCCATTTTTAGAGGAAACTATGGCAAAATTTTCTAAAAATATAAACACTTAGAAATATATTTTTAAACAAATATTTACAAGTGTATTTTAGCCATGAATTTTCTACAAAAACTTTGCCATAATTTTTGTTACAAAAATACAAATATTAGAGGTTGATTTTCATAAATAAAAGTGACTAAATACGTATTTAGGAAATATATATTTAGAAGACACCATGTGTGTGATTATTTGTATATTTTGTGTATTAGTTATATTACGGTGATTGAAGACGCAATACTGTGAGTTCATGTCCCCCTTTTCTTTTAACTGTTTTCGGTTTATAACTTTGGGGGTGAAGTACATGTTACAACTGTTTACAAACGTTATTATTTGGTATGGTTAGCTAAGGAAGGGTACTTCTATATCATATGAGTGGTGGGTAGGATGCTTAAGGCCATCAATCCTCTTGTAGGACCGAGGGACATGAGTGATAGATCTATTTGGGTGTAGCGAGGCCCTTCCATGAGTCCGTCGTGTGGACCATGAGTTGACTATGTCTTACAACCGGAGGCCCGGTGCAAAGTCTGTTAGGTTTGAGCTTGTCCTGCATCACATCACAAATATTAATGTATTAGCTACACATTAATTGATCTGTTTCCTTGTTGCTTTCATACCGGGTTTTTCAAGTACATAAAAAAAACTTAATTACAAATGTTTCAAAGGTTTATTCACAAACACACACATGAACTCGCTCAACTTTTGTTGATGTTTTTCAAACTACATGTATTTCAGGAAAATAAGTATGGATCTGGTGGGCGTTAAAGTTTCAAGTGTTGTCTGGAATAAAAGATGTCATCCGGTGTCGAATGATTTAGAGTGTGTAACCTATCCTGGGTAGGATACATGTTTCAAAGCTTGGTCATCTTTAGTGTCTTTTGAAAAGTCTGTGTTTTCGAGGTTAAATCAATGTTGTTGTAATGTTTCAAAACATACTCAATGGATGGACATCTTGGATTTATCATATAGTTGTTTGTTATGGTTGAATGCAATGATATTAAGCAAGTCACACCAAATCACGCTTCCGCAAAAGTCAGGGTGTGACAGTTTGGTATCAGAGCCTCGATTGTAGCGAACTAGGATTCCTTCTCGATTCTAGACTACAATCATTAGGGCTCCCACGAAAATATTTTTCCAACATGTTTTCATTGCATAAACGAAGCATCCAGATCTAGGAAAACAAAAATTTTAAAAAAATACACGAAACACATTTCAAGGTTTATGTTTATGCTTCAGTCTGAGAGACTGGGTGTTTCAGTCTGATAGACTGGGTGTTTCTGTCTGAGAGACTGGGTAGTTCAGTCTGGGAGACTGGTTGATTTAGTCTGGGAGACTGGGTAGTTCAGTCTGGGAGACTGGGTGGTTTAGTCTGGAAGACTGGTTATAGTCTGGGAGACTGGTAGATTTAGTCTAGGAGACTAGGAGGTTTAGTCTGGGAGACTAGGAAGGATAGAAAGATTCATGAAGAATAATGTGAATACATGATTACGTAATGAATTGTCTTTGCTTACACTAAGTGTTAGTGATTACTATAGATATACATGCTATGATTATTATGTACCGGCACACACGTCACCTTCTTTAGAGAGCGAGTTGTCAGACATTGACGACCCTACGGCCACAGCGACAGCTAATGAGATTGCACCCGCGCCGGAGATATATACGTCAGACACTGAGAAGTTATCCTGATATGCTGTCCAAGGACGGGGCCGACTTCCAACCGTTCACGCTACCAGGCTTTGGTGATGATTTACCCTTGCTGATGGCTTCCCTGACGAGGATCCTTTTGTCATTCTTGTTCTAGTCCATGACCACCTTATCATTGGTCACCCCGATGGCGAGCACATCGTGGCTCTGATCCTCGATGTTATACCACTCGTGGTCATTCCTCTCGAGGATCTGCCCTTTTGACGATTTGTTGGATGATGATGTTGATTTGTTTGTTGATGATCCTCCTGTTGACGCCCAGGGTGATGGAGAGATAGCTGAGGACGACGTTGCTATTCTACCTCCTAAGATTCATGCCATCAAAGTATCCTCTGCTTCCATTTTACACTCGATTACAGACTCCTTTGAGTCTGTGACACCTTCAGCTCTACAGACGGCCGGATTGCAGCACATTGCTACCGACTCAGACGACGACACCGCTATGACTGCTGCACTATTACCTACCTGAGATCTCACACCTCCACACGACCCAGAGCCTGCTCCTGAGCTAGCTTCTATTCCTTTTGGGTCAGCCTGGTGTTGCGCCTATTGATCTTAAGCCGATTCCTGATCCTGACCATGTTTCTTTTGATTTACCAGACATTGCACCCCTTATACCTGATCCAGTTCCTGCACCTATTGATCCTCCTTTTGTTAAGCTATTTATTCCCCTGCCTGCACCCGCTGATGTTGCTCCTTTTCCCCCTATGGAGACCGACGTCCATTGCACCGACATGCCTATCGCTTTACCCGCACCCCGGGAAGGTACTCCAGTTCAGCACCCGCATGATGATCCTTTTGCTACGGCAGCATTTTCCCCAACCTCACAGGCCGCACCATTTGCTCCTTTCAATACTTCACCGATGGATGAGCCATTCCGATGGTTCCTACCGTACACTATGCTAATCTCAGACCCTGATGTGCACAAAATGCAACATATAAATTACATCAATTGTGGCGTAAAACTAACCCTTTTTTAGTACTAATGTTGGAAAAAGTGTGTTTTTGTCTTCCTTTTGTATTTTCAGGATTAAATGAGCTTAAATGAATAAAAGAAGCAAAAAGGCAACTAAATCTAACATAAATACAAGAAAAGGAACAAACGTGGCATGCCCGACCCCCCGACAGCATCTTCCCAAGCAAAATCAAGAAGACATAAGGCTGAACACGCCCCGTGCTCAGTGAGCACGGGGGCGTGCCCAAGTGTCAGCAGAAAAGACAAAGTTGTAGAAGCTTCTATCGCCCATCACGGGGCCGTGCTCAGCGGACACGGGGCCGTGGTCAACTATAAGATTCGCAGAATCCAGGCAAATCTTGATAGTACAGATACGCTTCTACACACGGGGTCGTGCTCAGCGGACACGGGGGCATGGTCAACTAATGCAGACAAACTGCAATTAATGAAGAAAGAGAGAAGGATGGACACGAGGCCGTGCCCAATGGACACAGGGCCGTGCCCGAGCTTATGTTCAGCCTATAAATAGGAGTGCTTGGATCACTTGCAACTCATCCCTTGGCACACCACCTCTCTCACACTTCACCCACCACCATCACAACACCATCGTCCACCACCATCATCCATTGTCCATCATAGAGTGTGTGAGTCATCTCGGGATCCAAGATTGATCGTAAGAGTTCTTGACAATCAAAGGCCATGTTTGCCTAAGTCTCTTACATCACTTGGTGAAGACAAGTGTTTAGTGTAATACTTTTTATTTTTAATATTTTCGCACTTTTTATTTGGTTATGTATTAATAACTAGTTTCTTATGTTGAAGGTGATTCTTCCTTATCGTTTATCAGTGGTGTCTTGGCATTATTTTACTGTCTATATAAAATAAAAGATTTTCACCATTCATATCTCCACGGTCTATATGGAGATATGTTGGCTACCTGGTCGGGGGTTAAGGGAACGGTTTGGTAAGAGTCTTGCCATTGTTCAGTGTATAGATCCTGCAAAGGACCTGGGTCAAATTTAGTAGGACATCCTTCAATACCCACCGGTATTGGATGGCGGGGGTCCAAACTCTTTGATCCCCTAATAAGTTAAACTACTATTAATATTTTAACACGGCTACTTAGGACTGTATCCCTGCTGACTCAGAGTACTTAGCCGAGGGTAACGTCACCTTCAAAAGAGGGGCCTACCACAATATGCATTAATAACTTAATTAATTATATTTCAATAATCCGACCCTTTAGGATTGTATCCTTGCTGACTCAAACTACTGGGTTGAGGGTAATGTCACCTTCAAAAGAGGGGCCTACTACAATAACTAAGATAATCTCTTAAAAAGTGCAAAAGTGCGGAAATAATCAAAGGTTACACTATACACGAGTCGGAGCCAAGTGATTCATCTTGTCTATCTGTTTTTATTTTTATTTTAATTTTCAGCATTTTAATTAGTTTTTATTTTTCTAGTTTAAAACCTTTTTCTAAATTTTTGATTTGATTAGACGTTGAGGATAAACCGGTACTAAAAGTTCTTGTGTCCTTGGACGACCTCGGTATCTTGCCAACACTATACTACGCTCACGATGGGTGCACTTGCCCATATGTGTGTTTGGTGTTAGTAAAATATCGTGTTTTATAAATTTAAAACTTGACAAACATGTAAAAAGGGCTTAAAATATACTTAATTCCATATACACACCAACCCGCATCAGACCCCTACCATCCCTCACATGATAGAGGCTACGCACGGGATGAGTTGCTCCTGTCACTTCAGCTGCAGTTTGAGGTTTTAAGTCGTAGAGTTTTAGAGCTTGAGTTGACACCACGTCCTCCACCTTGTTTTGGATGATCGTTTCTTCGCTATCAAGCAGCAGATCAGTTACTTACTTCGACGTGTATACAAGCTCGAGGAGGAGCTCGCACGCGTTAGCAGTTTTCTTTTCTTCCCTTCTCCACCTTAGTCGTCAGTATAGTTGGCTTTTGGTTTTATGCGGATTGCATTACTTTTGGGTAAAGACACTACTAATGAGCCGAGATTGTGGAGACTTTTGAAGACTACTTTTGACCTCACGATTTTGATGCACTGATAGATTTATTGGACAAGGGTAGGGTGACCCTATGTCCCTTTTGATGTGATACACTTTGTAGACAATGTGATTGTGGTCGGTAAATAATGAGAGCTCAGTCGCTATGTCTTCGCTAAGCACGTTGTTGATCTGCATGTGTGTGCTATAATTATGATGCTACGTGCTTGCTTGTTATGTTCTCATTAAATATGTTCCCATCTACATGTTTGTGCTATAATTGTGATGTTATATGATTGCTTGCTATGACGATTGCTTATATACATATATATACACACCTCCTAAATCTTATTCATTAAGTAGAGACTTATGTGCTTGTGTCCTTAGTAAGACCTGACCTAGCCGATCTTCTTCTTAGAAGATGTTGATTCAAGGGAACATCAATACCAATAACCCTCTGCCGACGTCAGAGGCAAAATTTCAAGAGCGCATCTCACATGCCATTGCACAGCACGAGGCCCTTCGCTCCGAACGCAGCGGAGGTACCTCAGAAAATAACCCACCCAACGGTAATGTTTAGTCACCTAAGACGCATTACAAAACGTTTGGACATTTCTAAGAGTGCTTTGCTAATGCCTTATGTGAATGATGTCGCAGGCTGCACCTACAAGCAGTTCTTGAGCTGCAAGCCCCTTCGACGACACTTGGGGTGCCATAGCTTTTGTGCGTTGGGTTGAGAAGACGAAATATGTTTTGCGATTGAGCAAATGCGCCCCAGAATATCCGGTCGCGTACATAGCTGGACTGTTTCAAGATGGGGCTCTGTCATGGTGGAACCTTCAGGTTCAGACGTTGGGCGAGACTGCTGCGTATGCTTTGACGTGGGACGAACTGAAAGAGCTGATGCGTAAGAGATATTGCTCGAGGGCAGAAGTCCAGAAGTTGGAGACTGAACTTTGGAACTTGAAAATGGAAGGTCCAAAGATAGCCGAGTATGTGTAGAGATTTCATGATTTATCGCAAGTTGTTCCATATCTGGTGGAACCAGAGTTTAAGAGGATCAAACGCTTTATCGGGGGATTGGCACCTCAGATTCTAAGCCTGGTGACAACATCTAAACCTCCAACAATCATCGATGCTATCGACTAGAGTGTGGCGCTCACCGAAGAAGCGGTTAGACTGGGAGAATTTTCCACCTCGGAGGAGAAAAAGGAGATTCCTGTGGAGCCATCTGGAGATAACAAGAAGAAGGCCAAAAAGGGAAAAGAGTACATGGCTTGTCACACCCCCAAAATCCACCATGCGGAGTACCACCGCTTGGAGGCGTGACGTGACCAGGATCGAGCCACCAATCATACTGAACATCATATTTAAGTAAATAAAGCCAACCACAATACGATTGGTGACTAAAAGCTAGTTAACCAAGTTTTTTTTTTTTTAATTTAAACAGCGGAAGCATAAACATAAAATCCAAAATATAAGTCCATAGTTTATAAGTTAAAGTTCAAAATGCAAGTTTATTAAGTTCATAAGGATTTAACCATTAAGCACGGAACATAACAGTCCGTACACCACAACGACTCCTTCCTCGTGCAAGCTCCAAGCATTTAACGACCTGTAAGGCATGTAACAACGAGTCAACAACAAAGTTGAGTGATTGTTTAGTTATAGCATTCGTTTCGTAAATCGTTTGTTCGTTTTGTAAATCATGTATCGTATAAATTCGTATCGCGGTCTTCCTGACATGTTTGCGAAGATTGGTGGGGGCTTCCCATGTGTTACTAGACCACGCGTATCGACTGCTACGAAAATGTAAGAGGTGCCCTAAGTCAATGTCTATCAGCATTGACCCTTTGCCCATAGTCCATTAGTACACGCCCGTCCAACTGGCACGGTGTGAGGTTTGTTAAACCTAATAGCGCTATTAACTAATGACCCGCTCGCCAAAGGCCTCGGCGATTAAGTCGATAAATGAGGGACTTCAATTGATAGAGTTGATGGTCTTATGGTCGTGTACGTAGGCTTTACGTACGTGCCCTTCAATCCGAGGACAGTAGCAAGTAGTTTAATAGTAATGATAGTTCGAGTAGTCATTCAATCCCATTCCCAACCCACCGGGAACCCCATGCCTTGGAAAGAGTGTGAACTCACCTTGGTTGCTCGGTTTGATTCTCAAATATAGCTAATAGTCAAGGTCGGTCAATCACGCCCTAGTATAATTATCACTTAGTTTATTAGTGATTTCAAATAGAGCACAAAGTCCCTACACGTATCTATCACATAACATGCATCACTTTAACGGTTCATGCCCATATAAGTTTCCCATCTATTCCCCACTCATAGACAAACATATGACATTGCACATAGCATTTTTATTGGCACATAACATGTTAGATTATTCTCAGATAGCCTACCCGACATTTAGACACGCAAAATCACTACTTATGTTGTTTCAGCTTTTATATTCAAAACTGAGCTGTTTTCGGGGATTTTAATAAAATAGTTAACTTGTTTCCAAAAATTCTCAAATTTTTACAGAAGGTCCTATATGTTCCAAAATTTATTATGTAAAAGTATCGGGGTCTAGTTCGTTACCAATATTTTATAGAAAATCATTTTCCCGACTGCAATCAGATTTGTTACTTTCTGATTGCAGCTTACGGAATAATTCACCAAAAATTAACCGTAAGTCCGATTGACGAAATTCCAGTTGGAGGGTCGTCGTGACAACGGTGACCAACTACTGTAAAAGTTCCATGAGTCGATTTTACTCAGGTTTCAAGTTATGACTACGAATAGGACACACTTTTTCTGCAGTAAAAATGCAGCTTGAGCTGCTGTCCAAAAACAGTCTTTTAAAAATAGTAAACGATCTCGAAAAATTACGATTCCAGTGCCATTTGTTTAGTTATTCCAAAATACACATTTTAGGCTTCAGAAAATCAGTTTTTCGATTTAGAACGGTCCAGTTACAGCCTGTTGAAGTTGGCTGGAAATTCAACTCAGCTTGCTGTTTGCAAAGTAAAAGTTACTAAAAACGCATAAACAAAGACCCTAACCATGGTTTATCGATGAATAAATGTTCAAACCTCAATCATGCTTTAACCAACCCTAAACCATCCAGATTTCAACTTCATACAACCTTTTTATATATGGTTTTTATGCAGAATTTCATGTTCATCTTTTTGGTGTTTATTTTCTTGTGTTACTTGATTATCATCATCCTACTAAATATCATGACCAAGAACAAGATGAAACAATGGTGTGAAGGGACTTACGGCTAGCACAAGGCTAGGGTGAAAATCTTAGGGCAAGGATGATGAAGGAATGGTGATGCTAGAGACTTGAACAAAGCTTCTTCGTGAGTCCTTCAACTTGTAACTACTTTGAATGTTCTTCAAGCTTGGAGAGGAGGCTTGTATGAAGAAGATGAAGGTAGTGAGAGATGGTGGTGGTGATTTTCGGTTATGGGGGGGGGGGAAGGGGGAGCCGAAAATAATGGGGAGGGAGGTGAGGTTGAGTGGAGATCTTGATTGTATGATGAGCATTTCTTGGAACCTTGCAATCTCCAATCTATAGTCATCATTGCATATCTGTTGCCCAATGAGGATTAAGATTCCATAACTAAAAATCTAAACATAATATTTTGTAATCATGGGCAGATTTTCGGTTGGGGGGGGGTAAAGTGAAAATTTTTGGTAACTAATAGGTATTTAATTAGAAGGTTAAGGGTATTTTCAAGTATAGTGGGTGTATGTCATGTTTATATGGTGTAAAGGGATTTTTTGACCGTAATTATTTAAGAATAATAAAATAATATTTCTGACAAAATTTCAGTGTCCCGGGTAATGTCCGGTTGTTCTGTCGGATACTGTTTCGTTAATTTGTTTAATTGTTCCGTAAGGCGTCTTATACCTATATTTTTGTAACGAAATTAATTCCTAACACATAGGAAAATATACCGGACTATTTAGTAACTTTTCTGTATACTACTAGTATGCTAACACGCACATGTAACTATAACACAGTAATCGGAGAGCAGTTAAATGATTCAGCACAGTCATCAAGTACTTTTATTATCATTAATAAACTGTACGGTTACATGTAAATTTGAGGGTTGTCACATTCTCCCCCTGTTAAGAAAATTTCGTCCCGAAATTTAGCACGTGGTTACTGAGGAAGCTAGTTAAGTTGCGTTGGTTTCCTGGTTTTCTTGGGGTGTCACATCATCCCCCTGTTGATTTGGAATTTCGTCCCGAAATTTTGCAGTAGCTTCAGTCTCAGTAGTGTTTACACTTTTCTTAAACAGCTGGGGATACTTGAGTTTCATTTGGTCTTCTCGTTCCCAGGTATACTCTGGGCCACGACGGGAATTCCAATGAACTCGGACGAGAGGTATTCTGGTGTGCTTGAGAACCTTAACGTCTTGATCCGTAATCTCTACTGGTTCCTCGATGAATCGCAGCTTGTCATCGATTGTGAACTCGTTGAGAGGAACTATGAGGGTCTCATCTGACAGACACTTCTTCAGATTCGACACATGGAATACGTTGTGAACTCCACTGAGTTCTTCCGGTAGGTTCAACTTGTAGGCCACTTTGCCAATTCTCTCAATGATCTCGAATGGTCCGACGTAACACGGATTGAGTTTGCCTCGTTTGCCAAAACGAACTACACCTTTCCAAGGTGAGACTTTGAGTAGCACTCGATCCCCAACCTGGAACTCGAGTGGTTTCCTTCGCTTATCAGCATAGCTTTTCTGACGGTCACGAGCTGCCGCCATTCGCTGTCATACCGGAGCAATCTTTTCTGTTGTATCTACTTCGAGTTCTGGGCCAGTGATTTGACTGTCACCAACTTCTGCCCAACAGAGAGGTGATCGGCATTTACGTCCGCACAATGCCTCAAACGGAGCGGCCTGGATACTGGTGTGGTAACTGTTGTTATATGAAAACTCCACTAGCGGAAGATGCTTTTCCCAGCCATTGCCGAAGTCGATTACGCATGCTCTAAGCATGTCCTCAAGGGTTTGGATTGTCACACCCCGAATTTCCACGTGTCACCGGTGGGCCCGGTGGGGGTAACGTGACGTAGTTGATAACATCATAGTCAAACAACACAATATATAAATGCACAGCGGAAGCAGAAATAGATTCATTTCAACTTTACATAAACGTAATATTTAATATCACAAGTAGTTGAAACGGATCCACAGGCGGATCAAATAAAATAAGATAAATGTTCAACAGACTTTAGACGCCTAGAACTTGCAAGATTCCTTACTAACGCCCTGAGCAGCTTCCAGCCTATTACGTACTTGTACCTGTCACTTAGACTTTGGAAAATACGTCAGTTTTCACTGGTAAATACACCCAACTGACTCATTTGAAAAGAGTTTATGAAAATTGGTTTAGGCGCACAAGGCACAAAACTATTTTGACACTTGATTAAGATGCACAAGGCAATATTAATCTTTTATACTTGGGACAAACTATATCTCATGTTATCAGTTTTACATAACTTGCTCTACATACGGGGCCCGGTCCTATGCCGGTTCAAGATTAACCGACACACCACTATTCCCTTATTGGGAATCCCATATTGGGTATAATCAAGTAATAAGCATAAAGCATCTGTCAGGTGTATGCCTACACCCCGTGCTTAGGTCGTGGCCATTGCAATTTAATGAGTCAAGGATATCCAGGACACGGTCGCATTAACCCCCAATGTTTCAGTCAAGCAATACGAATTAAAACAGGTTATTTGAATTTCCCGACACATTGGTCTTCGAATCCCATACCTGACCATGCGGTATTTATATTACCGTATCCCAAGCCCGTAATAGGGAAAATAAGTTAAGAGTATTTACCTGAGCTAGCTCCTGTCTTAAATAGCAAGAATTATAATAACTCAGCCGTATTCACTTAAGTAAGCGTAGGTACAATTTACCGGAAGGCTCTAGTCTGGAACGATGGTATAAATAACCAATTAGAATACTAACGGGTCTTTAATTAAGCCTAAGCTTAGACCGGTTAGTTTTAAGGAAATATACGGTTTACGCACGATTAAGCGAAGACCGGATAGAACGTGATTTAGACCCGACAAGTTTGAATACTTGTATAATATGGGTCTACTAAATACATTCTGGATTTTGAAATAAAAATGATATCGTTTGACCCGTTTCGGTCAATTTACGCAAACTAGTTACGTAACCCGAACCGAACGCAAAAAGGGCGATACGGGTAGACAAATGATTCAAATGCAAGTTCCCTGATATAATATGCTTTAAATATGATATAATATCAGTAAGTTATGTTCTATATTGCCCGGAATAATTTTAAACTCAATTTATGCCTTAGAAGGGCATTTTGGTCATTTAAAAGATAATAAAAGAGTAAAATTAGAAATCTGAGTTTCGGGTCTGGTTCATGCAGTAATTATACTTAATATGACATATTATATCAGTAGGGTATGACCCATATACCAAATTTATCATTTAAAACCAAACTATGCACCGTAGGGGTATTTTAGTAATTTCACAAGGGCTAAAAGTGCCAAAACTGGAAGTCTGAGTTCATATACTTATACTTACTGTTTTTATATGAAAATATGCTAAACACATCAGTAGGTATAGGTCTTATATGTTTAAAACAAGTATAACGCTCACTATGCGCTTAAAACGCTAAATATGCGATTTAAGGGCATTTTCGGGTTTTCAAATTAAATCTGAGATTTTTATATTTCCAGAATACTTAAAATAATTTATTCATCATATAAAATCAGTAGAAAAAGGTTTCGGGTCAAAAGGATGTGTAAAACTCATTTTATGGCTAAAACGGTCAAAACCGACATAACCCGAAATAACTAGGCGATCTAGGATCCGTTCAGCCAAAAATTAATTAAAAATCATCAAAATTCCCAGAATATTATAATACATCAGTTGGTAAAAAGTTTCGTATCAAAACGTGGTCAGAAACGGGTTCTACGCGAAAAGGACCGTTTATGTAAATTTATAATATAGTTTTACGCTAATGGCCATAACTCAAAATCTGGACCACCAACTGATCCGAAATTTTCGGTGCAAGTTCATATATTAAAAATAAAGATTTCTATCCTTTCACTTTTCCAAAAATCCCGTTTTAAATCAAAAAGGGCAAAATAGTCAACTTTATGCATAAATCGGAAACATGCATTCGAATAGGCTAAGCATAGACTCAATCAAAGAAAATTCCAGAAAGTTTAACTAAAATAAAAATAGTCAAAAATACTTTCCAATGCAGATCTCGAACATGCATGTACGAATCCGAATCGATAGTCTACGGACTAATCGTTTTACAAGACTTTCGGTTCCGATTCGTGGCTATACTATAGATTGTCGAGTTGATGATGATTAAAACATATTCTTATATGTAATACAAGTTACTTATGATGATCAATCAGATTGCATGTCATCTATATCATTACTCATGTCATTTTTCACAAAAATCGCTTCTGTTGACTTTTTAGAAATAGGTTTGACTCGACATTTAGCATGCATGTAGTGGGAATCAGTTTGTATCCTTTAGAGGGTTTGTTTCCCACATAAAAACCAATCTATAACAAGTTTCAATTCGAGAAATGACTGAAAGAAATCCGTTTAATCAGAAAGTCAAAGGTTATGAACACCCAGTTTGACTTTTATCAATAAACACAACAAGAACGGATTAAAGAACGAATTGAAAGCTTACAAAGGTCCTAAAGATGTTTAGTGGACACTAGAAGTCGGCCTTGTTGATCAGATTTCCTCCAGAAAGCTTGCTTGAAGTTCTTGAATGTTGAGAGCACTTGTTCTTCAATTGCAAATGATCAAAAATGTGATCAATTTGGATTTAAAGCTGAGATTTTTAGGTTTACTGTAGTCATAGCCATGCAAGGAATGTTATTGGGTAAATTGGAGGTGCAAATGAGCTGTATGGCACTTGAAATCGGACCCAAATCAACCATTTTCGCATTTCTGCTCGCTGGGCAACCCACGCGGCCCGCTTGGGCTTTCCCAGGCGGGTCGCCTGACCCCTGGTTCAGCCAAACAAGTTTTAAACTTGGCAGAAATGGTCCCTGAGCTTGTATGCGATGTTTCGGCTACTTTTCTCGACCCGTAAACCCCCAAACTTGGTTTCTAAGAACCTTAGGACTTTTACCAACATGGTAATGCCCTCGGATAACTTTGCGCTCAACCGAAAAGCCATGAAATTCGACGTTGACGCTTTTAGTCCCTTAAATACGGTTTTGGCCATAACTTTCTCATACGTTAACGAAACTTCATGAAATTTTTACCACATATTCTAGTGAGTATATTTTAGCTATACAAAGCTTCGGGTCTGCCAAAAGTTCACTCAGAGGTATAAATTAAACATGTTGACACTTTTGGCCCCTATAGTTTACAATACTTTACTTTTGTGCAAATTTCCGCGTCGTATGATCCATGAACCATCCGTTAAAGGTTATAAACATTATGTGGGGTTATCATAGAGTCTATTTATCCATTGTTGACACTTTGGACCCTTACGTTCCATAGTTTTCACTGTTTGTCACTTTTAGTCCCTCTAAAGTATGTTTTCACATAACGGAACCTTATGACACGTGTCAAGACATTATTGGACGAAATTTTTCGAGGTGTTACATGGATGGTGCGTTCAGATTGCCCATCTGTCTGTGGGTGATAAGTGGTGCTCATATCTAAACGTGAGCCAAAAGACTTATGCATAGCTTGCCATAGTTCAGAAGTAAAACGCGCGTCACGATCAGAAATGATGGAGGTTGGCACTCTGTGCCGTGATACCACTTCTTTTAGGTAGATGTCTGCTAGAGTAGAAAACTTATCCGTTTCTTTGATAGGCAGAAAATGTGCAGACTTGGTCAGTCGATCCACGATTACCCAAATGGTATCGTTTCCGCGCTGAGATCTGGGCAGGCCAGTAACGAAATCCATGGAAATTTGCTCCCATTTCCACTTAGGTATCTCTGGTTGTTGAAGTGGGCCTGATGGTTTCTGATATTCGACCTTGACCCTAGCACAAGTCAAGCATTTACCGACGTAGGTTGCTATGCTGGCTTTCATACCAGGCCACCAGTATGTAGTCTTTAGGTCGTGGTACATCTTATCCGAACCAGGATGTACTGAATAACGAGACTTATGTGCTTCATCCATCACAAGCTCGCGTAGGTCTCCATACAGTGGAACCCAGATGCGTCCGTTAACATAGTAGGCGTCGTTTTCTTTTTGTTCTAGCCGTTGCCTCGATCCTCGTAAGGACTCAACCCTGATGTTCTCTGTTTTCAATGCTTCAATCTGAGCATCGCGAATCTGAGCGGGAAGGTTAGATTGGATGGTAAGCTGTAGCGCACGTACACGCTTAGGTATAGTATCCTTTCGGCTGAGGGCGTCAGCCACAACATTGGCTTTGCCTAGATGGTACTTGATAGCGCATTCATAATCGTTCAAGAGTTCTACCCATCGGCGTTGTCGCATGTTTAACTCCTTTTGCTTAAAGATATGCTCGAGACTCCTGTGATCGGTGTAAATGGTGCACTTGGTACCGTACAGGTAGTGTCTCCATATCTTAAGCGTGAAAACGACTGCTCCCAATTCCAAGTCGTGTGTAGTGTAGTTCCTTTCGTGAACTTTAAGTTGGCGCGATGCGTAGGCAATGACGATGTCACGTTGCATCAACACACAACCAAGTCCTTGGATGGAAGCGTCACAATAAACCACAAAATCATCTGTGCCTTCAGGCAATGAGAGGATAGGCGCGCTACAAAGTCTATCCTTTAGGTGCTGAAATGCGGACTCCTGTGCATCACCCCAACGATAGGTGACACCCTTCTGAGTTAGTGAAGTGAGGGGTTGCGCAATCTTGGAGAAATCCTTGATAAATCTTCTGTAGTATCCTGCCAAACCCAAGAATTGGCGGATTTCGGTTGGTGTACGAGGTGCAGGCCAGTTCTTGATCAAGTCAACCTTGGATGGATCAACATGGATCCCATCCTTGTTTACCACATGGCCTAGAAAGTGGACCTCGCGAAGCCAAAAGTCACATTTCGAAAACTTGGTATACAACTGCTCTTTTCGAAGGAGTTCCAGAATAAGCCTCAGATGTTGTTCGTGTTCCTCCCGACTCTTAGAATAGATCAGGATGTCGTCAATGAACACTATGACAAACTTATCCAGGTAAGGCTTGCACACTCGGTTCATGAGGTCCATGAAAACTGCAGGTGTATTCGTTAATCCGAAAGGCATAACTAGAAACTCGTAATGACCGTAACGAGTTCTGAATGCTGTTTTGGAGACGTCCTCCTCTCGGACTCTCAGCTGATGGTATCCCGATCTCAAATCAATCTTAGAGTAATAACTCGACCCTTGCAACTGGTCGAACAAGTCATCAATGCGTGGAAGAGGATAACGATTCTTCACTGTTACCTTGTTGAGCTCGCGGTAGTTAATACACATCCTGAAAGTACCATCTATCTTCTTCACAAACAAGACTGGAGCTCCCCAGGGTGAAGAGCTAGGACGTATAAAACCCTTTTCCAAGAGTTCTTTTAGTTGCGTGGACAGTTCTTCAAGTTCTGATGGAGCTAGACGATACGGTGCTCGAGCTATGGGCGCTGCTCCAGGAGCTAGCTCGATTTGAAATTCAACTTGGCAACGAGGCGGAAGACCAGGTAATTCCTCAGGAAATACCCCGGGAAAGTCGCGCACAATAGGAATGTCTTCTATCTTCTTTTCCTCTGAGGATGCATCAGAAACGAGGGCTAGAATAGCGGTGTGGCCCTTTCGCAAACACTTCTGGGCCTTAAGGAAAGAGATGATGCTCACAACAGCACCACTCTTGTCGCCACGAATTATGAGAGGTTGTTTACCAGAACGAGGAATGCGGACGATTTTCTCCTTGCAAATAATCTCCGCTTGATGATGAGATAGCCAATCCATCCCGATCACGACGTCGAAACTACCCAGAACGATAGGAATAAGATCGATGGAGAAGGTCTGACCAGCTAGGACAAGGTTACAGCCCTTAACTATGTGTGTGGCTTCAAGACTTTTACCGTTTGCTATTTCTACCGTGTGTTTGGTGTTCAAAAGTGTTGGAGTGCGCTTAAGCATTTGGCTAACTTTTAAGGACACATAACTAGTATCGGCACCCGAATCAAATAACACAGTAACAAAGAAATCATCCAGAAGAAACTTACCCATCACAACGTTGGGATCGTTCCTTGCCTCCCCTTGGCCAATCACGAACACACGACCTTGGGCGCCATTGCCATTATTGTTACCTCCATTGTTGCCTCCGTTGTTATTTCCATTGTGGTTCCCGTTCCTTTGGTTGTTGTTCTGATTCTGGTTCAGCTGGGGACAGTTCTTCTTCAAGTGGCCTCAGCGCCACACTGAAAGCATCCCCTGTTGCCCTGTTGCTGTTGCTGATTCTGCGGTGCTTGCTGTTGCTGCTGACGATTCTGAGTTGCAGGCCGTGAGCTCCTGCAATCCTTGGCTTCATGACCCATCTTGAGACACCTCTGACAACGTCCCTTGTTGCACTGACCACTATGGTGTCTGTTGCATTTGTTGCACTTTGGGTGGTTTCCTCGATATCCACCCTGTCCTTGATTACCGGAGGATTGCTGACCAGGACTCTGGTAGTCATCAGTCTTTCGCTGCTGAGACTGACCTGAAGCAGAACCCTTACTGGAGTTTCCATCCGATTTTCGCTTGTTGTCGGTAAGTGCATCAGAAGTAGCTGTGGCACTGATTCGTTTGGGCAGCCTGTTTTGCTCCGCTGCCTGGTCAGTGAGTCAATGGGCCAACTTGACGATTTGTTGTATAGTGCCAAGGTTAGCTGAGGTTATATGGCTTTGAATTTCTGGCACCAAGCCCTTAAGGTACAACTCAATGCGTTTGTAGGGAGGGTCCACCATAGTAGGGCACAAGATGGCTAGCTCATTTGACCTCTTCGTGTATGCCTCAATTTCAGATCCCGTCATCTTCAGATTGAAAAATTCTACCTCCAGCTTGTGGATGTCGTCACGACTGCAGTACTCTTCTCTAATCAGTTCCTTGAAACCGTTCCATGGGGTGGCATTGGCAACCGCCAACCCAAGCAATTGAACCTGTGCTTTCCACCAGGTTAATGCAGCTCATTCGAGTGT
This sequence comes from Helianthus annuus, assembly GCF_002127325.2. Lineage (NCBI taxonomy): Eukaryota > Viridiplantae > Streptophyta > Magnoliopsida > Asterales > Asteraceae > Helianthus > Helianthus annuus. The sequence goes on from NC_035433.2 coordinate 71,690,220, forward strand.
TCCAGTAGCATATTTCACCCTTCGATCTTCGGGGCATTCACACATCTCAAAAACAGACTCAAGCTTCTCGAACCAGTGAAGAAGACCTACAGCTCCTTCTGTGCCGCTGAAGGTGCTAGGTCGGCAATCCATGAATGTTTTGAACGTACACACAGGAGGCTGAGCATGTAGACCTAGGGTGCGAGAATAAAAGACAAGGTTAAGCACCAGAGTTGGTCCGCAAGAGTAGGATCTAAACATCCTAGGATAGGTTGAAATAGCAGGTTATACCTCCTGCAGGAACAACTGCGAGTGCCTCAGCAACTCGTTCGTTGATCAAAGCCGTCAACTGGGCTTGAGTGAGGTTGATACGTCCTCCGCGTCCGTTCATGATCTTCATAACGAAGCAACATAAGTGAGGGAAGTGTCGTAAAAGTGCGTAAGGGTGAGATGACAGAAGAGAGCAAGCACACAAAGTTCAAATGGCAGTTATCACGTTAACTAATGCACAATGTGAACTATCTAACCGACAATATAATATAAACCATACCACCTATTTTGTTGAGTCTTGCACGTGGAGCGAAGCGTCGTTGTGGATCGTTGAGCACTGTACAGGTTATAGTCTGGTTTTATCAAAAAGCCTTTCCCTTTTTAAAACCAAGTTCACTATAACCAATGGCTCTGATACCAATCTGTCACACCCCCAAAATCCACCATGCGGAGTACCACCGCTTGGAGGCGTGACGTGACCAGGATCGAGCCACCAATCATACTGAACATCATATTTAAGTAAATAAAGCCAACCACAATTCGATTGGTGACTAAAAGCTAGTTAACCAAGTTTTTTTTTAATTTAAACAGCGGAAGCATAAACGTAAAGTCCAAAACATAAGTCCATAGTTTATAAGTTAAAGTTCAAAATGCAAGTTTAATAAGTTCATAAGGATTTAACCATTAAGCACGGAACATAACAGTCCGTACACCACAACGAATCCTTCCTCGTGCAAGCTCCAAGCATTTAACGACCTGTAAGGCATGTAACAACGAGTCAACAACAAAGTTGAGTGAATTCACAGCTGGTTGTTTAGTTATAGCATTCGTTTCGTAAATCATTTGTTCGTTTTGTAAATCATGTATCGTATAAATTCGTATCGCGGTCTTCCTGACATGTTTGTGAAGATTGGTGGGGGCTTCCCATGTGTTACTAGACCACGCGTATCGACTGCTACGAAAATGTAAGAGGTGCCCTAAGTCAATGTCTATCAGCATTGACCCTTTGCCCATAGTCCATTAGTACACGCCCGTCCAACTGGCACGGTGTGAGGTTTGTTAAACCTAATAGCGCTATTAACTAATGACCCGCTCGCCATAGGCCTCGGCGATTAAGTCGATAAATGAGGGACTTCAATTGATAGAGTTGATGGTCTTATGGTCGTGTACGTAGGCTTTACGTACGTGCCCTTCAATCCTAGGACAGTAGCAAGTAGTTTAATAGTAATGATAGTTCGAGTAGTCATTCAATCCCTTTCCCAACCCACCGGGAACCCCATGCCTTGGAAAGAGTGTGAACTCACCTTGGTTGCTCGGTTTGATTCTCAAATATAGCTAATAGTCAAGGTCGGTCAATCACGCCCTAGTATAATTATCACTTAGTTTATTAGTGATTTCAAATAGAGCAGAAAGTCCCTACACGTATCTATCACATAACATGCATCACTTTAACGGTTCATGCCCATATAAGTTTCCCATCTATTCCCCACTCATAGACAAACATACGACATTGCACATAGCATTTTTATTGGCATATAACATGTTAGATTATTCTCAGATAGCCTACCCGACATTTAGACACGCAAAATCACTACTTATGTCGTTTCAGCTTTTATATTCAAACTGGGCTGTTTTCGGGGATTTTAATAAAATAGTTAACTTGTTTCCAAAAATTATCATATTTTTACAGAAGGTCCTATATGTTCCAAAATTTATTATGTAAAAGTATCGGGGTCTAGTTCGTTACCAATGTTTTATAGAAAATCATTTTCCCGACTGCAATCAGATTTGTTACTTTCTGATTGCAGTTTACGGAATAATTCACCAAAAATTAACCGTAAGTCCGATTGACGAAATTCCAGTTGGAGGGTCGTCGTGACAACGGTGACCAACTACTGTAAAAATTCCATGAGTCGATTTTACTCAGGTTTCAAGTTATGACTACGAATATGACACACTTTTTCTGCAGTAAAAATGCAGCTTGAGCTGCTGTCCAAAAACAGTCTTTTAAAAATAGTAAACGATCTCGAAAAATTACGATTCCAGTGCCATTTGTTTAGTTATTCCAAAATACACATTTTAGGCTTCAGAAAATCAGTTTTTCGATTTAGAACGGTCCAGTTACAGCCTGTTGAAGTTGGCTGGAAATTCAACTCAGCTTGCTGTTTGCAAAGTAAAAGTTACTAAAAACGCATAAACAAAGACCCTAACCATGGTTTATCGATGAATAAATGTTCAAACCTCAATCATGCTTTAACCAACCCTAAACCATCCAGATTTCAACTTCATACAACCTTTTTATATATGGTTTTTATGCAGAATTTCATGTTCATCTTTTTGGTGTTTATTTTCTTGTGTTACTTGATTATCATCATCCTACTAAATATGATGACCAAGAACAAGATGAAACAATGGTGTGAAGGGACTTACTACTAGCACAAGGCTAGGGTGAAAATCTTAGGGCAAGGATGATGAAGGAATGGTGATGCTAGAGACTTGAACAAAGCTTCTTCGTGAGTCCTTCAACTTGTAACTACTTTGAATGTTCTTCAAGCTTGGAGAGGATGCTTGTATGAAGAAGATGAAGGTAGTGAGAGATGGTGGTGGTGATTTTCGGTTATGGGGGGGGGGGGGAAGGGGGAGCCGAAAATAATGGGGAGGGAGGTGAGGTTGAGTGGAGATCTTGATGCTATCATGAACATTTCTTGGAACCTTGCAACCTCCAATCTATAGTCATCATTGCATATCTATTGCCCAATGAGGATTAAGATTCCATAACTAAAAATCTAAACATAATATTTTGTAATCATGGGCAGATTTTCGGTTGGGGGGGGGGGTAAAGTGAAAATTTTTGGTAACTAATAGGTATTTAATTAGAAGGTTAAGGGTATTTTCAAGTATAGTGGGTGTATGTCATGTTTATATGGTGTAAGGGGATTTTTGTGACCGTAATTATTTAAGAATAATAAAATAATATTTCTGAAAAAATTTCAGTGTCCCGGGTAATGTCCGGTTGTTCAGTCGGATACTGTTTTGTTAATTTGTTTTATTGTCCCGTAAGGCGTCTTATACCTATATTTTTGTAACGAAATTAATTCCTAACACATAGGAAAATATACCAGACTATTTATTAACTTTTCTGTATACTACTAGTATGCTAACACGCACATGTAACTATAACACAGTAATCGGAGAGCAGTTAAATGATTCAGCATAGTCATCAAGTACTTTTATTACCATTAATAAACTGTACGGTTACATGTAAATTTGAGGGTTGTCACATGGCTCTCCTACCTAAGTGCGACAATTGTCTATGTTACCATGTCGGGCGATGTAAATATGGAAAATGTGACAATTATGGCAAAAGGGGGCATCCCAAGGAGACTTGTAGGCATGGTACTGAACATGGAAATGAAGGCCAAGATGGCAGCAAGAGTCACGAAGGAAACGACGACAACAACAACTATCAAGGCAGGACGAGTGACAAACAAAAACGTGCTCAAGGTTGTTTTAACTGTGGAAACAAAAAGCATTTCAGAAAATAATGCCCTAAAACACTCAGGCGCATGGATGAAAGCTCAACACTGGAGCTAGGGAAGCATGCCAGGATGCAAACGAGGTCATCAGTACGTTACCTACTAACCAACACCTTGCATCTGTGCTAACTGATGCTAGTACCAACTATAACTTTTTACATCTAGGGTTTAGGAGTATACTTGATTTAGTAGCAAGTAAGTTAGACATCCCTTATCTGATAGAACTAGCTAGTGAGAAGCTAGTAGAAGCTAGTGAAGTGATTTGAGGTAGTATGATAGAGCTTGGAGAGCGCGAGTTTACGCTTGATCTATTGCCAGTAGAGTCGGGAAGTTTCAACATAGTAGTTGGAATGGATTGGTTGTCAAGTAACCAAGCTGAGCTCGTATGTCACGAGAAGATTTTCTGCAGCCCGATGGCGAGTGAAGAGACGATTGTAATTCATGGAGAGAAGCGGGATATGCCACTTCGGAGAATTAGTTGTTTGAAGGCACGAAAATTTTGCGTAAAAGGTGTATTGCCTTCTTGGCTCATGTCATGGACAAGGAAGCCGAAGAACCAAAGCTCGAAGATATCCCTGTGGAAGGGAATATCCTGAAGTCTTCCCCGAAGACTTGCCAGGATTACCCCCTCAGCGACAAGTCGAATTCCACATCGACTTGGTTCCAGGCGCCACGCCTGTAGCTAAGACACCTTAACGACTTACACCTTCGAAGATGCAAGGATTGTCAGTATAGCTTCAAGAGTTGCTAGAGAAGGAAGTTAACAGACCAAGTTTCTCGTTTTGGGAAACTCCAGTTTTGCTCATCAAAAAGAAGGACGATAGCTTTCGTATGTGCATCAACTACCAGGAGCGTAGGTCGGAATTCGTTAAAGGATATCGCTTAGGAAACCACGTCTATTAATTCGAGGAAAATCCTATTATTTCGTCGTGTAAGCTATTTTAGTTAACCAAACGGGTAAGGTACTCGAATTTCTTTCATTGAAATTTCCACTTTTGCTTCTAGCGAGTAGATTCTTACGTCTCTACTCATCTTAATGGTAGTTGCGTCGCGTCAAATCCTTTCATTAAAGTAAACACTCTTTTGTCTCGATACTTGATTATTTCTTCGTTTTAACAAATGCTCATTGTTTCATTTCTTGGAAATTCATATGTTACGCATGCACCATTTGTTATGCATGTGGTTTCGTTTCGAATGAGCGTCTCATCCAAGTTCAAATGTTATTTTGCTAAAATCTAATTGTTGATTTATGATTCGAATGACCTACATTATTGAAATTATTGACTCCTTTGCTTTCAAGTCAACACACTTTCTTGAAACTTTTTCTTTCAAGTTATATACATGGTTTATCCTTGTAACCATGCCGAAATTCCCTTGTCGATACATGTATTTATTGTCAAATTTCGCTAAAACCAAGTTCAATTGCTTGAACTTGTCCCTTTCGCATATTCAATTCAAGACACCATATGATGTATTGAGAGCAACATATTCAAATTCATTTTTGCGAGAGTTTCAATTGTTCCAAGTCGCGGTAGACTTGTTTACTCTACGGCTCCATTAAATCGTTTGTTGCTTTCGACACCTTGCGGTGATGATTTCACTAGATTGAAGCTTGTGCTAATCTCGTTTACGCATCTCATACACGGATTAAATTGTTTACTTGTTGATTTGCTCCAAATCCGTTCTGTTTCATCAAGATTAACGTAGTCTTAACACAGTTGTGTGCTAAGACAATGGCACATAAATTCATTTTATATCCCAGCGTACCTCCTAATGGTTCTTTCATTATCGATCGAATGCTTTGTAGTATTTATCGCTTTTTCATCTTCAATCGAAAACAGTAATTCTTTGGTGTTCCATATTCAATTGAAAATTCTGCGATACCGTTTGAATCACATTTTCAGGTTCGCTTCATTACACTTTCATTTGATTTCAAACACGGTGAACTTGTTCGGTCACCGCTATTATTGAATTACGTTGATTACGACACCTTATGGTATCATTACAAACTTGTAGCCTATGCTAGTCATGGTCAACCGGTTCACACTCAACTACCCATATTTTTACTCAACTTGTCCTTAAAACATTCATAGTGCAACTATGAACTAAGACTATGGTACACCAGTTTCGATTGTATTTCATTTCGGTGTATTCTTGCGATTCAGTACTGTCAACACACCAATTTTATTCATTCATTTGTTAGAAGGTTGACGGATCATTTTCATGTTACTATCATATTCGAGTTGTTGATTTTGAGTTCATCTAGCGGATGTTATTGTTTCTAAAATTCGTTTGCATTTTGTAAACAATCTGTTGAAATTCTATTGGTCAGAACTCCTCTTTTATTGGACCCCTGTGATATAAGTGACACCAGATGTTACGTCTACAACTCGTATCCCTTGATGTCAAATTTTGAGAGACATACCTTTTAACCATTGGATTCTTAGTATAGAAAGATGTCCTTGGATTCACCAGATTCAATAGGTCTTGCTTCGATATTGTGGTTAGTTTACTGTGGTGTTATTCATGTCCATACATGCATGATGTAATCCTAAGGAGTTAAAGTAGTATAAATTTCGAGGACGAAATTTTCTTAACAGGGGGAGAATGTGACAACTGTCAAAAATCCAAGTATCCGTACAATTAATTAATCATGATTAGTGCTTAATGACTGTGTTAAATTGCAATTAACTGCTTTCTGATTTCTGCTTAATACATGCATGTGCATCACATATTGATTAATGTCATATCATTACTGCATGAAAGCTGTATTGCCTTAAGTGATGCATTAAGTGTAGTTAGCACAGTTATCTGATAAATCAGGATATTGTGACAGAACTCAGCACATAGACAGACAGGGCATTGAGGTACAGAATCAGCCAAAAATTAAGTATTACACTAGTATAGTGTGTAGGAAAGTAAGGATCATAAAACTGCCTTGATAGTGATAGTTTAAGTGCCGGAAATTTACTAAAACTCACCTGATGTGCTAAATTCAGCAAAAATCAGCAATTTAACAATCTAATATTATGCAGAAATATGATTAAATGGTCCTGAATACTTTCCTAAGTGTCGGGAATCAAAAGTGTCACAAAAGATACCTAAAGCACACTAAACTGCAAAGTTTAGCACTTTAACAAACCAGTAACCAACCGAACAACCGGACATTACCCGAAACATCAAATTTACACTAAAAGCATTGTTTTAACATTACCAAGCTAGTTATGATCCCCGAACACCATAACACATCATAAAAATATCTAGTAACCGAATCCCTAATCAAATACTTGATTTCTAACTATTTTACAAACTAACTAGTTAGGACCTAGTCTACTACCCCCCCCCCACCTATAATCGGCCAACAAGGGCCCCACACCAAGATTTTATTTGATTAATTAAATAGATTGTGTTCCTTCTTTTTAAAACATAAAATCTAGTGGAAGATCATAAGATGGAGTATTATAAGTTAACCCATGAGACCAAGACTTTCATTTGCAACACATATCACCAACACCCATCTTCTCCTTCTCCTACCCTCACCTCACGGCCACACAACACCACCACACCACCTCCATTTTCAACCTTCTTCCATACATTCCAAGGTGATCTAGAGGTGTAAGAAGCTAAGTTAGGAAGCTTGGTGGCATTAGATCTTGAAGAACCTCCCTTGTTTGCTTTTATCCTCTTGATTTCTACTCTTGAATCATCCCTAGCCTTGTGCTAGTGGTAAGAGTCTTGATCTTGCTACTTTACTTCCATTTTAAGTGGTTAAAAGAAGAAACATAATGTTAATCTTGAAGAACACTAAGAACTACAAGAAGTAAACATGAACATAAGCTTAAAATATGAATAAATCTTGATGAATATGGGTTGATTTGCTTGTTGATTGTTGTTTGTTCATGTAGATGATGTAGATCATCATATGATCTTGCTAGATCATGATTAAAACATAATCTAGCAAGATGAGAGAATAGAAATGTTGTAGGATGATAGATCATCCACACATGAAACATGAACTTGAAAGAACAAAATTATTTCTTGAAAAATAATGATCAAAGTAAGTTAATAATCATATAGATCTAAAGATTTATGAATGGTTTTTCAAAGAAACCAAGTTAAAAATATAAGTTTTATTAAAACTTGGTTCTTACATAAACAAACTCTATTTTTAGTGACAAGAAGAATACATAAAGAAATATTTTTAGAAGATATGATTTGAAGTTGTAGACATCTAATTTCTTTAAAAATGAAGTTTTTAAAGAACTAATCACATTCTAAAGGGTTACAAGACTTACTAAGAACACTAGTAAGTTACTACAAATTTTTATAAATATTCAAGTTCATAAAGTGGTTGATTATTACTTATTTTTGGCAAATTAGTAAGTAAAGGTTGTTAGTTGATGATTGTGATGATTTTTACAAAAGAAAATGATATGCTTGAAAGCATGGAAACCTCCATTTTTAGGGGAAACTATGGCAAAATTTTCTAAAAATATAAACACTTAGAAAAATATTTTTAAACAAATATTTAAAGTGTATTTTAGCCATGAATTTTCTACAAAAACTTTGCCATAATTTTTGTTACAAAAATACAAATATTAGAGGTTGATTTCATAAATAAAAGTGACTAAATATGTATTTAGGAAATATATATTTAGAAGACACCATGTGTGTGATTATTTGTATATTTTGTGTATTAGTTATATTATTTTAGGACATGAAATAACATAACACATTAAAATACCAAGAATCACAATCCAAAATAATACCAAAATTCCAAAGAATAAATATACAAGCTTACACAAAACATTGGAGAACCGAACTATGAAATGTAACTTACAAAATATCCGGAAAATTTATTCACCAAGAGTGTTTTGGTAAATAATGTTTTGGACACCAAAGAAGTAAAAATATGATCTTTACAATTACCACAAGAGTATATCATATTTTTGACAAGGAAAAATACATTATTTTGACAAGTATGAAACATATATTTTTTCTGGAAATTTTTAGAAGATGTATTATTTTTAAGGAATATATGTTTCCTTACATAAACATGAAATATAATATTTTTGGGAGAAATATACATTTTCTCAAATAAATATGAAATATATCATTTTGGAGAAAAATGAGTTTATATATATATATTTTCCAAGTGGGACTTGAAAATATATTAATTTTTGAACTTATGAGGAAATACAAATATTTTTGCCAAAGAAGAATTATAAATAATTTTTCTAAGTAATATTCCTTAAAATATATATTTTGGGAAATATATATTGAATCTTTATTAAAGATAATATTCTGGAATAATTAATATGAAATTAAATATAAAGAATACTTAATAAATACAATAAAAATACGTATTCTCGTACGTATAAATCCACACCGGAATACGACCCTAATACATGGCAAAATATACAAGTATAAGATACCCCATCCTTGGGAAGGAAATACAAGCATAAATACTTAGGAAGTATTAAGTTAATATATATTGTTTTAACAATTATTCCAAAATTTAATAAATATAATTTAAGTTAAAATATTAATTATTTTTACAAATAATTATATACTTGGAATAATAATGAAGACACTTTGAAACGTAACTCAAAGACACTAATCAATACTAAGTCAAGGCACGGCCCGATCGTCTAATAGACATTAGTACGTTGTAGGTAGTCGTGTTTAATCCGAAGGGCTTGAGTTACGGTGATTGAAGACGCAATACTGTGAGTTCATGTCCCCCTTTTCTTTTAACTGTTTTCGGTTTATAACTTTGGGGGTGAAGTACATGTTACAACTGTTTACAAACGTTATTATTTGGTATGGTTAGCTAAGGAAGGGTACTTCTAGATCATGTGAGTGGTGGGTAGGATGCTTAAGGCCATCAATCCTCTTGTAAGATCGAGGGACATGAGTGATAGATCTATTTGGGTGTAGCGAGCCCCTTCTATGAGTCCGTCGTGTGGACCATGAGTTGACTATGTCTTATAGCCGGAGGCCCGGTGCAAAGTCTGCTAGGTTTGAGCTTGTCCTGCATCACGTCACAAATATTAATGTATTAGCTACACATTAATTGATCTGTTTCCTTGTTGCTTTCATACCGGGTTTCAAGTACATAAAAAAAACTTAATTACAAATGTTTCAAAGGTTTATTCACAAACACACAGATGAACTCGCTCAACTTTTGTTGATGTTTTTCAAACTACATGTATTTCAGGAAACTAAGTATGGATTTGGCGGGCGTTAAAATTTCAAGTGTTGTCTAGAATAAAAGATGTCATCCGGTGTCGAATGATTTAGAGTGTGTAACGTATCCTGGGTAGGATACATGTTTCAAAGCTTGGTCATCTTTAGTGTCTTTTGAAAAGTCTGTGTTTTCGAGGTTAAATCAATGTTGCTGTAATGTTTCAAAACTTACTCAATGGATAGACATCTTGGATTTATCATATAGTTGTTTGTTATGGTTGAATGCAATATTAAGCAAGTCACACCAAATCACGCTTCCGCAAAAGTCAGGGCGTGACACTATTATACCCGCCTCTTGACTTATTCTTATTGCACTAGGACGACCAAAACAATATGTATTATGAAATGGTATTTATTTACAATCTCACCCATTTAGCTCATTTCGGTTTGCATTATATGATCATATTACTTAGTAGTCGTTTCTTTATTCGTTTCACCCATTATGACTTACGCCATAGATTGTCTTTTCAAAACTCATTATTTATCCATCAACTCGTGACCATATTACTATTTTACCCCTTTTACCCATTATGGTTTACATCATAGGATAACTTTTCAAAACTCCTTATTTATTCGTCAACACACGACCAAATTACCATCTTACTCCTTTTTACCATCAAATATGGATTCTTACCGTTTTCATTTATTTCAACCTGTATCAATTCGCGTCGGAACGTCGTATTTCAAAGACTCATTTCAAATACTAGATCACCTTGTTCTAAATCAATACATAAGTAGATGTTCTACTTAAAGGATGTAAGCTTTACTTACCTTCCATTCGATTATGCTTTTCCCGCGTACTTAATTCGTTTGACCCGCTTCTTCCCACGCTTCCACCTAGCTTGTCAAGCGTCAAACTATCATTTATCCTTCGCAAGATGGTTAGATTAGTCATTCTTTACCGCGACTATCCCACCTTACGGACTTTATAACGAAATTACCATTTGATCCTATTATAGGTCAGTTTGACTTTTAAAAACTCAACTTCCTATTGACATATGCAATGCACTAATAAGTTTAATGAACTCATCTAGGCATTTTATCAAATACTTGGTAGGCATTATTTTTAGGCTACCCTTTTAACTAAATTACCAACCAAGTTCATCTCATTCCTTTTACTTTTACAATTTCATGCAATTATTAACATCAAGTTAACTTAGCTTTCAATTATCAATACTAGTTCATCCATTTATCATGCTAGAACTAAGGGTTTTCATCTCTATGTAAAACTCATTTCATCATATTACTAGACATTCATCTGAACACCTAATATAATTACGTTCTCCATACAAACTAGCAGGGCCGGCTCAAAATTTTCTAAATATTTCTAGGCCCAAAGCGGATAGCAAAATTGGGGCCCCTTTTGTAAACGAAAAAACTTGCTATGGATCCTATTATTCATATATCATCTTTGTATACGCATAATTATAGATCATAAACCTCAATGTTAACAATCTCAAAGCCAAAATTACCAACATATAATATATTTTCTTAGAATTTGAGGCCCTAGAAAAATGGAGGCCTAAAGTTCTTGCTTTATTTCACTCCCCCTTGAGCCGCCCTGCAAACTAGTAGACATGATGATTTCAAGCACCTTTTATTATCAATATAACATCAATTCCATCATATCTTCTAAACCTATTTCAAGTCATGTATGAACACTTATTCAAATCACAAAATTGTTCATGTCTTTCACCCATACAAGCAACTATGTTGGTTATGAACATTACAACATCATCAATTTCATCTTATCATTTAAACCCATGTCAAGTCATGTATGAACACTTAATGAAATCACTAAATTGTTAACATACCTTTGTTTAGATGATGTTAGAGAGCTAAAACCTTCAATATGCAATCAAAATTCACTTGATTTCACCCTTGATTTTTAGGTTTTGTGCTTGAAGGTTGTAAGGGTTTCTCCTTTCTTTCTCCCTCTGACTCATGACACATACACACACATGTATGTGTGTTTTATTTTTATTTTTCATATATATATATATATATATATATATATATATATATAGGCTAAAGATAAAAAGAAAATCATTTTTATTGAGAAAACCTGGGAAACTCTAAGCTCCCGACTTTTTTTTTGAAAAAATTAACACACGTAATATACATGTTTTTAAGAGTTTTGGGCAAAAAAAAAATCGAAAAAGCGCCGAGTAGATATTTTTAAAAAAAATAAACAAGTTTTGGTGTAACATATGTTACATTTGCTGAACATATGTTACACCAAAACTTGTTTATTTTTTTTAAAAATATCTACTCGGCGCTTTTTCGATTTTTTTGCCCAAAACTCTTAAAAACATGTATATTACGTGTGGTAATTTTTTCAAAAAAAGAAGTCGGGAGCTTTGAGTTTCCTGGGTTTTCTCAATAAAAGTGGTTTTCTATATATCCTTACCCTATATATATATATATATATATATATATATATATATATATATATATATAGGGGAAGGATGTATAGAAAACCCACTTTAATTTAGAAAACCCGGGAAACTCAAAGCTCCCGATGTTTTTTTATCTTGAAAAAATTTACACATGTTATATACATGTTTTTAAGGGTTTTGGGCAAAAAAAAAATCAAAAAAGCGCCGAGTAGATATTTAAAAAAAAAATAAACAAGTTTTGGTGTAACACATGTTACATTCATCTGACATATTTGTAACATGTGTTACACCAAAACTTGTTTATTTTTTTTAAAAATATCTACTCGGCGCTTTTTTGATTTTTTTTTTTTGCCCAGAACCCTTAAAAACATGTATATAACATGTGTAAATTTTTTCAAGAAAAAAAAATATCGGGAGCTTTGAGTTTCCCGGGTTTTCTAAATTAAAGTGGGTTTTCTATAGATACTTACATTATATATATATATATATATATATATATATATATATATATATATATATATATATATATATATATTTCAACATTTAGAAACTACAATTCAGCCCTTGTAGTTTTATTAGTAGTTAAATGGGTTGCGATCCACTTATTTCCACAATTATTACTTCTTATTAACTAGGTTAAACACCCCTAGTTAATGTAGTTAGTTCGAGGAGGTTAAATCCCGTTTTATTTCAAGTCCCGTTAACTCGGGCCTTTATAAACTTTATTTACTAACTAAAAAAAGTATCTGTTGACTCCTTATTTAACATTAGATTTATTTAATTAAATCCTAATGTTTACCGGGTTAAATTTTACCCCTAACGGTATTTACCCGCTCATTAGAATTATCTTGGTTTAATTATTAAACCCGTTTTTAGGGTGTTACAGGTTTGGTCAGTTTTGCGACTTTCGTTCAAATGTTTGTTTGTTTTTTTTTTTTTTTTTTTTTTTTTGCATCTGGATCCAAAGGTTTGATATCTTGCCAATTTCATCTGGCTTGTTAACTCCATCCATTTCTCTCCGTTAAATAAGGGGTATTTTTGTTTTTTATGTTAATTTAAAGGGCATTTCTGACTTTTTCACTTTATGTACAAGCATTTAGCATAATGTACAAGTATTCAAAAGAGACGAAAATACCTCTGAATTAACTGAGAAAAAGTGGATGAAGTTAACGAGCCGAATGAAAATGACAAAATTTCAAACCTTTTGGATCCAGACGAGCCGAATGAAAATGACAAAATTTCAAACCTTTTGGATCCAGACGAGGAAAAACAAACCTTTGAACGAAAGTCGCAAAATTGGCCAAAACTCAAGGACGGAAATGACATTTTACTCTTAAAAAATAAAAACTATTAACCATTACACGAATCGTTTAATTAGCTAAAGCTGATGTTCAGGAAAAGTTATTTATTGAAGTCTTGATTTTAGTATTTCACTAAGCTATGTTCTAGATCTATAAAGTGTTTCTTATGTTGTGACCAGATGACCTGCTAACTGGACAATCGATATTTTTACAGGTGGATTATTTGGAGAGAAAGCAACCACAGGTGGGATGACTATCAAGGTACGCGGGTAAAAAACTGAATTATAACCACAAGTTACTATAAATGTTTCTAACATATAACACTACTATGAGAATAGTTCATCGATTTTGTAGGCTATGGTGCAAAAAGTATTGTATCTTAATTACTATCAGCGTTGGCCATAATCATTTTTCGGTTGTGAATTTTGATTCGATCTCTTACGAAGTTTCGCTTGATTTTAGGTACCATAATAGGTTAAAACTTTCGCATTTTGCAGATAGTTACGTTGATTTTTTATAATTGTTTTTGCGCATGATTTTTTTGGTACCGTCATAGATTAAATTTTTGGCATTTGTTTTTTTTTTATGTTGTTTGTCACTTGTATTTTTTTATGATTTACTCTCAAGGACGGATCCAAGCTTTGGCTTGGGTGGCCGGGCGCCCCTCTTGAATTTTTTTTTTTTGTGTATTTTCGAGGTAAAAATCCCGACTTCACCCCTTGAAAATTTGGTTAAACTCTTTGTTCGCACCCCCATAAAATATTTTCTAGATCCGCCAGTGTTTACTTTTATAGTTGGTGATAAAGAACATCAGGCTATACATAAAAGTAATATTTTACGTTTTAATCTTAAAAACGAAGACTAGAATGTTCTTAAAATGAATATAAATAATTAAATAACCATTTAATCTAACTTTTATATATATATATATATATATATATATATATATATATATATATATATATATATATATAAGGGAAGGCCAGACAGAAAACCCTTAAGTTTTTAGAAAACTCTGGAAACTCAAATCTCCCCCCATTTTTACCCAACCTCCTGACATTTTTTTTTTGAAAAAAATAACACATGTAATGTACATGTTTTAAAGTGTTTTGGGCCAAAAAAAAAGCGTCAAAGGGATGTTTTTAAAAAAAATAAACAAATTTCAGCAATGTCTGGTTGCCTAACATGTGTTAGGCACAAAAGACAGAAACTTGCTGATTTTTTTTAAATCATTCCTTCGACGCTTTTTTGATTTTTTTGGCCCAAAACTCTTAAAAACATGTATATTACATGTGTAATTTTTTTCAAAAAAAAATTGTCGGGAGGTTGGGTTTCTAGGGTTTTCTATATATATAGGGTTTTCTATATAGCCCTTCCCTATGGGGATGGTTCAAATGAAAACCACTTTTATTGTGAAAACTCGAAAACTAACTAAAAAAAACCAAAAAAACACACAAAAGAATTTTTTTTTTCAATTTTTTTTTATAAAAATCGCTGGTTTGAATATATGAAAAAAAGCTTTTTTTTTCAAAATTTTTTTTTTGTAGTACACATGTGTATACACATACACATGTGTAGTATTACACATATTACACATGTGCACTACACAAATTTTTTTTTTTTGAATTTTTTTTTATAAAAAAACCTACGAAAATTATTATGCAAAAAAAAAAAAATTGGTATTTTTTTTGGCTTTTTTAGTTGGTTTTCGAGTTTTCACAACAATTAGTAGTTTTCATTTGAACCTTCCCCTATATATATATATATAAATCCGAAACAAAACAAAAAAGTTTAAGAGAGACAAAATAAATAAATACATTTATAGGGTTAGTATATAATATGAAGTTTATTTGGCTAAGAAGGCTAGGAAGTAATCTTGCCATCCATTTAGTTAATAAGGGTTAAGATTAAATGAGGGAAATTGAAGGGAAGAAAAGAGACGCGTGAGTTTATTTAGGGGCATTCTAGTTAATCCAAGGCAATAGTTTCTCTCTCCTCCAATTCCTCCCCATTTTTTAAACGTTGATAACTATTTCATACGACATTATTTTTTTTTTTTATAAAAATTGCACCAAATAAACAAGCGTTTTTTATCTTTAAAACGAGTATACTATTGCTATATTTTCGAAATTTTTTTTTCTAAAACCCAGTTGCGTAAAACGTAATGAAAAAAAACCTAAAAAATGACATTTTTCTAAAACGCAATGCAACAAAAACACATAGAAAATGTCTTATTTGTAAAACGCAATGCCCAGAAAACACATAAAACTCTCTTATTTCTAAAACGCAATGGACACATAAAACTGTCTGTGAACTGTCTGAACCAGAGAGTAGCAAATCAAAAATTGTCTGAATTGTCTACGAATTACTGTCTTTGAAATGAGGCAATTTCTGGAAAATTAATTCTTTTGATGCATTTCTATTAGAGCCAATTTCGACCCCAGCCAGGGGCTCTCCCCTTGGACCCCGCCAGGGGCTGCCGCCCCTTGGACCCTACTACCAGAGGCGCTGCCCCCGGACCCCCGCCAAGATCGTAAAACGCAATGACTAAATCAAAAACCCAGATAGTAAAAATGAAATTAAAGAATTTCTTACATGGATCGAAGCCGATTTCTTCAATGATTGACGAAATTTGAATGATTGAAACAATTATCAGCGATTGAATCGAACGGATCGAGTGATCATCTTCAAAATCACCGGAAAAAACGAGATTTTGTATGAAATTAAACTGAGTTTTCTTCAAAAAAAGCTGAAGAACACGTTGATCGGGTGTTTGAATCATTGATTGGTGACGAAAATCGCACTATAATGTAGTGATTATTGAGATAGAAAGTGAAGAAATGGTTGAAGATGGTGGGTTTTGAAAATGGTGGGCTTTGATGTTACCAGGAAGAAGAAGGAAGAAGAAAATGATAAGATTGACTAAAATACCCTTCCTATTTATTTTTAATTTTGTCACATGTCCTAATCCTATTGCTTCCTATCCTTCGTAACCAAAATAAATTTCCTATTTGATCCTCACCCTACATTTATATCCTTGCGTTATTTTGATAATAGCAGTGCTAGAAAATAGCCATTTTAAATTGTACCGTTAATTACTCATAGCATTTTAAACTTTATACTTCGGTTAACTAAAAAAATATTATGTTTGAATTGAACTGTGAAGGGGTATGGTCCCAGATCTCGCGTCAGCATCGACCGCGAGTGACCATTACCCTTATCAAAACCCCCACCAGTTAACAACCTACTTGTGCCCATGCGAGAACGCATCGACACAAGGGGTGAATCCAATCTATCTAGTAACGAAGGAGGACTTACATGGAACATGAGAACGGTAGAGTGATGCGACATAGCATCACATCTGGTGTATGAAAACGGAAGTATTCACAGCGATGCGGCCTCGCACCGCGTCCAGTGAACACTTCTATCAATACAAGGAAGCTGGATAACAGCAACAGTCACCACAGGCGACGATACGGCCAGCACCGCATCTCGCGTATTTCTTGATCACTAGCAAGAGACGCGATAACATCAGATGTTACCGCAGACAGCGATGCGGCTAGCACCGCATCCTATACGCTCAACAAGTGGGACTGACACCACAGTGCAAGTGGAACCAATGGCAGTCACGTGTCAGATCTACGGAAGCGACAGACTGACGTGGCGTCGTCTCAACGGCCGACATGTCTGACACACCTGCAAAGGTGCAGCATGCCGTCAGTCTATCCATCCACCTCCTCCTTCACTCCTCGGCTATAAATACCAACCCCAAACCAGGGTTGAGGTATCTCTTCACAACTCTCTCACTACTAGACAATCTTACTTTGCTTCCCAAGCAGACTACTGATTCTCACGCCGGAGAGTGGTAACAAGGAGCACCCGCCACCCCATCCTCCTTGTTACGAGTCACGGTTTGTTTCCTTGTGCAGGAGATCAACCCACCTGTGATCCAGCCAGCGATCCTCGAGAGGAAGGGATTAACCCTTCTTGACGAGACCAGTGAGTTAACCCTGCCCGGTTAACCATTGTTTCATCATTGGCGCCCACCGCTACTCTTAGCACTTTTTCGATCATCCTTTGTCCTCTCTCAAAATCATGACTGATCACCAAAACAATACTACAGGGGATAATCCACTCCCCACCAACACAGGAAATGTGGGGAGTACCCCACCGGAACCGAATCCGAGCCATATCGGCACATCAACGCAAAGGGGTCCATCCCTAACGTTCGGGCATGACTTATCACAATACGCATCTGTGATCCCCCCGAACATGGACCCCCACATCTAGTATGACCAACAGGCCACCCTGCTGGCCGCAACATACAACCGCGCTTGTGCGGAAGCGCACATACAAGCTAGGCCAACCCCAGCACCGCACACCCCTGCCGATCGTATTTTACAATACGAAGGCAGGGCGCGTTCACGTCCAGCTTCGAGAAGCAGACGTGAGGACCGCGGATCATCTTACTGTTCGGTCCACACAATCAACGAGTATGATTCCGCATACGAGTCCCACACCAGGGGACCAGTGCATACCCGCCTAGGTCCTTATGTTGAGGACAGACGACGGTCTGCATCCCGACATGGCTCTGGAATTCAGAGCCGGTTGGGCCCACAACCATACACCGAAGGGTATGGTCGTACCGACCCGGACGACCGTACATATTGTGGAGATTCACATGACACCTGCAGCAGACCGGGAGGACGCAACTATGTTCCTCCCACTCACCCCCGCAGTACATACCTCAGGGCTGCAAAACGCCCTGAGAACCTGCCCTATAGGCCGAAAGCTGCGGCCGAAAACTCCAAATTCGCCCCGCGAATAGCCCACGCCCATGTCACCACAACAAAATTCCCATTCAACATTGGGAAATATAGTGGTTCATCCGACCCGGATGACCACATGAACATTTTCATAGGCGCAGGGTGCAACGGCCAGTGGGACGAACCCACTTGGTGCAATTTTTTCCCCCAGACCCTTACGGGTCTGGCCAGGGCTTGGTTCGATTCTTTACCAGTGGCATCACTGGACTCATTCGAGGACTTTCATGCCAAGTTTCTCGCTCATTTCAGCCAACAACAACGTCACACGCGTGACTCGTTGGACGTCATGAATATCTGGCGCAGAGACAACGAATCCCTAGAAGCATTCGTTGTCCGATACAATAAGGAGTGCCTGGAAATAGGCGACGTGGCAGATCAAATGGCATGGAACCATTTCATCAGGGCTGTGAAAGATAGGCAGATGGTTATGACCATCTCCGGCAAATAAGGCTTGCCTAAAAAATGGGAAGATGTCATGACCGCAGTCAAGACATATGCCCAGACACAGCGGTCCCTCGAACCGCATGTGACAAAGGCAGAACCCAGGCCGAAACTTCCAACCACAGGTCCAAGCGTAACAATAAACGCAACCGGGACGTAGGGAATAGCGATATTTCCAAACCATACGTCCCGCGGACCAACCCGTTTGACCCGAGGAAACGCAGCCCTCAACGGGACAACCGGGCACCAAAGAAAGATTCTCGGGACCGTAACTGGACCGAGATCAACATGTCGCCAAGCGAGGTCCTTCTTGCGGACCCGCAATTCTTGCGACCGGCCCAACCGATGAAGTCCAAGAAAAATCAGGACCTCACACTCTACTGTGAGTATCACAAGGACTCGGGCCACACCACCAACAACTGCATCAGTCTCCGGCTGGAGATTGAGCGGGCCTTAAAAGAGGGGAAACTGCAACACCTTTTTCCAGGTGGGCAAAAACCCACGAAGCGCATCACCCCTCATGGCGAAGGTACCTCCTCCGGAAAGAGAACCATGTACGTGGCTTCCTCCCACATGATCAACGGAGGCAAAGGTAGGCCGCGCAAAGCGGCGAGAAGGCCGGACAATGACTGGAAAGACGAGCAAGTCGTCTTTCCAAAAGTCCGAGGCGGACCGCGCGATAGGCGCGCCGTCGTTATTACAGGCCAACTGGCACATTACTGCACCGAGCGTCTATTTATCGACCCGGGCAGTACTTCTGACATAATCTACGAACAATGCTTCAACCAGTTCGACCAGGAGGACAAAGATCGGTTGCAAGCAGTAGATTACCCATTGGCCGGGTTCGCAGGGGAAACTGTCTTTCCCCTAGGCCAGATCACTTTTCCTGTGCGTCTTACCAGCGGCAGACACACAAGAATAGAAGAGGTAAACTTCATGGTTTTACCTCACACCTCCAGATATGACGTACTCTTTGGAAGAGAATCCCAAGGCGATTTCAATATGATTACATCCGTCCCCCACTCTGCTGTCGGTTTTCCAACCGAATCGGGGGTCGCGATAATATACGCACGAAAAGACGTCATGATGACGGACGAACTACGTCCGACCAAGGTCGCAAGGCCTACCCCCAACAACCAGAGAAATGGGTTCTCAACGCGAGATACCCAGAACAAAAGGTTACATTGGGTCACGCTTTGTCCCCGACCACAAGAGCGCACCCGAAGCAGCTTCTCTTCGGGAACCAAGACATTTTCGCATGGACACCCGCAGACATGACAGGGGTCCCGCGTGATATTGCGCAACACCACTTGAATACCTCACCAGGTATCAAGCCGGTGATCCAAGGCCAACGCCACCTTGGGTCCGCTAAAAATCAGGAGATGCAAGAGCAAGTCGAAGAACTGCTCTCCGCAGGCATCCTGCGGGTAGTCAAATACCAGACTTGGTTATCCAACCCAGTTATGGTAGAAAAACCATCCGGAGGCTGGCGCATGTGCGTCGATTACAAAGACCTTAACAAAGCCTGCCCCAAGGATTGTTACGCACTTCCGGAAATCGACGAAAAGGTCGATAATCTCGCACCATTCAGATGGAAGTGTTTCCTCGATTGCTACAAAGGGTACCATCAGGTATAAATGGCGATCGAGGATGAAGACAAAACGGCATTCCGCACTCCCACCGGGAATTACTGTTATACAAAAATGCCGTTTGGGTTGCGCAACACGGGCGCAACCTATCAAAAGCTGATGAACGACACTTTCCGCGGCCAAATAAGCAAAAGTGTCGAAATCTACATGGACGACCTAGTCGTCATGAGCATGGAGGAAGATACCATGCTCACAGACATTGAAAGAACATTCCAGACTCTGCGAAGCGTTAACATAAAGCTCAATCCAGGGAAATGCTCATTTGGAATGGAAGAAGGCAAGTTCCTTGGGTTCATCGTGACAAAAGATGGATTCAAGGTAAACCCGGAGAAAGTTCAGGCGATCGAGCGCATGTCATCGCCTTCATCGATGAAAGATATGCAACGACTAGCCGGCAGGCTAGCGGCACTCAACAGATTCTTAGCCAACCATGCAGCTAAGTCTTACCCTTTCATCAAAACACTGCGGAACTGTTTAAAGAAAGAACAATTCCAGTGGACCGCAGAGGCCAAAAACGCCTTCCGGGAAATGAAGGAGTGTTTGATACAACTCCCAACCTTAACCGCACCACGCAAGGAGGAGCCACTCATATTATACCTATCTGCCGCGGACAACGCGGTAGGTGCGGTATTGATAGTGGAGCGGGAGGGGGTTCAAACACACATCTATTATATCAGCAAGATGCTCAACGGCCCAGAAACAAGGTACTCAATAATGGAAAAATTGGTGCTAGCATTGGTGCACGCTTCAAGACGGTTGCGACGCTACTTCGCAAATCACGTCATCACAGTGCTAACCAATTACAGGATCGGCCCGATCCTATCCAAACCTGACATTTCTGGGAGATTAGCAAAATGGGCAATAGAGCTGGGCGCGCACACGTTGAACTACAAACCGCGCCCCGCGATAAAAGGCCAAATCTTAGCTGATTTCGCCGCCGAAGTACCGGTGAATCGAATCCAAGAATGCGAACAAGCACAAAACCCTGCACCAACGCCATCTTCCTCAGAAACTTGGGCACTATTTACCGACGGTGCCTCCAACGAGGAAGGTGCGGGCGCAGGTCTGCGACTCGTCAGCCCTGATGGCGAAGAACTTACATATGCCATCCGCCTCGATTTCAAAAGCACAAATAACGAGGCCGAATATGAAGCCCTACTGGCAGGACTACGTTTAGCAGTCAAACTCGGCGTGCAACATCTGGAAGCACATGTCGACTCTTTGTTGGTTGCAGGACAAATACGCGGCGACTATGCCGCAAAGGGGGATATCATGATCCTCTACCTCGAGCAAGCCCTGTAACTAACATCCAAATTCGCTTCGTTCAATATCCGACATATTAATCGAAGCGAAAACAAGTCCGCGGATGCACTATCAAAACTCGCATCCACCAGCTTCCAGCACTTGGCAAAGGAGATACGCATCGAAATTCTGCAAAATCCTTCGGTACCCCTGCGCCAAGTTAACGTCATTCAATACGGTACAACATCATGGATGACACCTATTATCGCATATCTGCAATCAGGTGTGACCCCCGAAAGCAAATCAGAGGCACGCAAGTTACAATACAAAGCGTGCCATTATCAAATGGGAGACGGTATCTTATACCGCAAATCATACATAGGGCCTCTACTACGATGCGTCAACCCCCAAGATGCCACATACCTCATCCGAGAGATACACGAGGGCATATGTGGCATACATGCTGGACCACGCATGGTAGTGGCCAAAATCATGAATGTCGGGTATTACTGGCCCGGCATGCACCTGGACGCCGTCAAAGAGTTGCGCAAATGCATCGACTGTCAACGTCATGCTCCAAAAACTTTGCGGCCAAAGAACAACTTAGTCCCCGTCACAACCGCATGGCCCTTTCAGAAATGGGCAATTGACGTTGTGGGACCTTTCCCTGACGCTCCGGGTGCGGTCAAATTTATCATGGTAGCGGTTGATTACTTCACAAAATGGGTAGAAGCAAAACCACTCGCCTCAACCACTGCTATGATAACAAGAAAATTCATTTGGGAACACATCATCTGCCGTTTCGGGTTACCAATGTGCATTGTCACCGATAATGGCACCAACTTTGCTGCTGACGAATTTCAAAAATGGCTAAAAGAACTACACGTTGAACACATATTCTCATCCGTGGCACATCCGCAAGGAAATGAACAAGTTGAGAGTATCAACAAAAGCCTAGTCGAGGGCATCAAAGCAAGGTTGGGAACAGCCAGGCGTGGCTGGGTCGATGAACTCCCAAGTATCCTATGGGCTCACCGTACTAGCCCAAAAACAAGCAATGGGGAAACACCCTTCAGCCTAGTCTACGGTTCAGAAGCGGTGATCCCCACGGAAGTAGGTCTCCCCTCTCCTAGAATGTTGGCTATTGAAAAACTAGACAACATCACAGAATGCAGGATCGATTTGGACCTCTTGGAAGAAAGGCGCGAAAACGTTGCCATCAACGAGGTCAAGTATAAATCCAAACTTGAAAAGTACTACAACACGCGAGTCCGCGTTTGTACTTTCAATCCAGGAGACTACGTCCTACGCGACAACGAAGCATCTAATGCTGAGCGCCCAGGCAAACTTGCCCCCAAGTGGGAAGGACCCTACCTCATCAAAGAGGTCTTAGGAAAAGGCGCATACAAATTACAAACGTTAGAAGGCGAACCTATCGCACGAACATGGAACGCACAACAGCTTCGACGCTGTTATATGTAAGCCATGTTCCTACATTTTCTATGTAACATAGCGGGCCGCAGGCCGTTGGCAAATAAATAAATAAGCAATTTTATACATTATTGTTTGTTACTACTATTACAAATGCGTGTTCCACTTTGCGGTATCCCAAAAACAGATTGGCAAAATCTTCATTCGCGATACCCATACAAAGTGGTAACCACACACAAATATTGTAATAGGCCAGCAAAAGGCAAAAAGACTTGCATATTTATCCGGCCGGATAAACAAGTTTTTTGTTAACACTTAACACAATTCCTGAGCCCAAAAAGGCAAACAATGGAATTGACGCGTACTCATACGACAAAGGTATGGAGTATACTTGACCCCATTCACAAATGGGTAGAGTTCCGGATATATAAGCTTTTACAAAGCTTACACAATTCTAAAACACTAACGGGGTAAATAACAGAATTGACGCATACTCATACGACAAAAGTATGGAGTATACTTGACCCCATTCACAAATGGGTAAAGTTCCGCATACATACGTTCAAACATGCAAGAATTAAAAACACTTGTACAAACTGAACAAAAAACTTTATATTCAAAAAATTCAAGCACCCACGCGATCCTTAATGGATTTACATAAAGTTCCTAGTATATACAAGAGGAAAACAAAAAGGGGGCGCACTTGCCAACCTAAACCCTATTTCGTACCGCTGGTACCCGCGTCATCTCCAGCACCACCAGCGGGATCTTCCTCTTCTGCATCGGCATAGAGCATCCGCAGCCGGTCAACGTAGTCCGCAGCCTCTAAACAGTCGTCCAACTTCTCCACACAAGAGAGGGACGTATCATAAAAGGAGGCTACGGCCGCGTTCAGGCGACCTTCGGTATCCACGCCCCGAAAACCGGATCGCTCTTCGATAACACCGCCTATGGACATGACGTTCATATGGGAAATGCAACGATTATAACCAGCTTTAAAGCCAGCGTCACGAGCACGCTGCTTGACCAAGTCCAAACCAGCTGCGGTTTCAGGAGCATCCATAATGGCCTGAACAATCTGCAACACAAGGATAATAAAGTCAGCATATGGTCAACCTTTGGCTCAAACATCACAACATACTTACACGCGCGATGCCATGACTCCGCATCCACTCGCGATCAGCCTCCAGCTGGTTAAAAGAAGATGCCAAGGCATCCTTGGCCTCAACAGCAGTGTTAGCTCGCTCTTCTGCTGCAGTCATGCGGGCTGTGAGGTCAGTGACCGCGACCTCCCGGGTCTGAACCTCAGCTTGTCAAAGAGCAGGAAACAGTTTACTCAGTAAACATTCTCAAAAAGCAGGGAAGTATAAAACAAAGGTAACAAGTCATACCTGAAGGCTGGCAACAACCTTACCCAAGCGGGTACGCTCCGCGTTCGTCTCTTCCAGAGCCTTCGAAGTGCGGTTTTCCCTCTCTTTGGCCTCATCAAGGGCCTTCGCAGTACGGGCCCCCGTTTCCTTGGCCTCTTCCAGCGCCTTAACGGCCAGGGCCTCTGCTTGTTGCGCTTTAACCGCAATTGCCTCAGCTGCAGCTTTCTCCTTGCCCAAGGCAACGTTCGCTGCCTTGGCATTCGTCAACTCCTGACGAGCACGAAACAGATTGTCATTCTGCTTCGCCCAAGATTCATTCCACTTCTTGCGCTCATTGGAATACTTTTCATTCCAACTCTTGCGTTCATCAGAAAGAAGTTTGGCAAGAGTACGAACCTGTTTCAGCTGAGCAGTGGCAGCCCACTCCGAGGTCTGCTTCTGCTTCTCAAAAGCAGCTCTATCCTTCTCAAGCTGCTCTGCACCCGCACGAGCAGCCTTGACCAACTCTTCCGCTTCGGCCCGCAAGCGAGCAGCTTCATCCTCTCTGCGGCCTAACACCTTGTAGTCTTCCAAAATAGCGTTAGCCACTATGGAACTTCCTACTAGCAAGGTGGAGAGTTGATTGATGCGCAACTCACGGGGGGCGGCACGGGCACGTTCCACTTCAAAGGGGGTGCCCAAACCACCCAGAATCTCCTTACACGCAGAAGGGTCGTTGGAAATATCATCCCCCTGCATAACAGTCCAGGGGGGTCGGTGATAAACAGTACTTCGACCCTGGGTATAGGTGCGGTAATAATACTCCAATTCAGACTCCCCAGGCTGAATTGGAGGCCCATCATACCCCACACCACCGGCAGACGAACCGGTACCCTTCTCACCAGCAGAAGACTTCTACGGCTCAGCATCATGCTGCCGCACCTCAGCATCAGATTTCTGCTTACCACCATCTGAAAACCTCAAGTCCAATCCATCACCCTCATTAGGAGAGATCAGATTGTCAGAGGAATCCACAGTGTCGAATATCTGGTCAGCAGTCTTTTCCACTGTCTTCTCCACGGCGGGATCGCGAACCGGCCCAACAAAAGGGGCCGCAGGCTCCTTGGGCACAACAGGCTCCTTCGGTACACCCGCACCCGCAGCAGCGGTATGCAGGGGAGACGTAGGGAAGTCAAAGAAAGAATAACCTGCATCTTGGGATTCTGCAACACAAAGAGCAACAATTGTTAATCCAACATATTGTACATGCAAAACAATGAAAAGGGATATACTTACCAGCAGCAACCGCAGGTTTCTTTTGCGCCGGAGCAGCCCTTTTGGTTTGCAGTCTCCGACGCTTTGGTTCACCACCACCAGCAGCGTTCTGCTCTGGTCCTCTTTTCTCACCAACAATGGGGGGAACCGCAGCAGTTCCACCCGCAGCCGCACCACTACCTATAACACCCAAACCCTCAAGGGTGTCAGATACTACCACGTAATCGGTATATCCGCGATAACAAGATCGATAGGTACCTGCGGCTTCAGAAACTGAAGAAGGGGCAACTGAGCCTTCAGCCCTCCCCTTGCCACGACCCCGCGTGGTCTTCTTCACCGGTTTTTTCTCCGCATGCTTTTTGGGGATGCGCTTCTCAAACTTCCCCAAATCCGCAAGGACAGCTGCATTGAAACAATCAAGAAAACCAGTCAAAAAGATAAACTGGACAAACAAATGCAACTTACGACATACCTCTTGCGTCTCCCGGCACAGGGGCTTCCAGCATTGCGCGCGTCGGTACGCGGAAGTTGCTAACAATTTCTAGGTTGAAGCCTTTCTTCAGCTCAACCGCAATAAGCTCAACCCGGCCCTCGAAATCAGGCTCGAACATTCTCCACAAGCCAACCGCATCCACTGATACAACACATGCATGCAGGTTACTACAAGGCTTAGGAAATAAGAAAAACAGCAGAGAGTAACAAACTTACCACCACTCTTTTCCCGCAAAACGGGCCTTGCCTTCCTATCCGGTCTAGTGAGCATCATCCGCAACACCCACAGCTGATTGTTATCCAACTTCTTGAGTTCAATAGGCCGCAGCCTAGAGAACCAATACAGTCTTTGCGGTGACATTCCTGAAAGACATGCTGGCATAGACCGCACAGGCTTTAACATAGAAGAATTTCTTCTTCCAGCCTGTCACACCCTTAGGAGGCGTCATCAACTTCAAGCTCCCATGCCGTTGAGTAAACGAGAAAAAACCAGTGTTCACCGTCAACTGGTAGAATCGCCGGAAATTTTCAACTGTAATGGGCAAGCCATGGGCAAGGAATGTATATTCAAAGTTCCTGATTCGGAACATTCCAAAGGGACTAAGTTGGGAGATATGGAGATGATAATACTCCAACACCTCCGCAACGAACACCGTCACCGGCAACCTAAGGTTGCCGTCGTTGAAAAAATCAGCCCACAAAGTTATATAACCGGCCGGAGCATCGGCACCGGT
Organism: Helianthus annuus; assembly: GCF_002127325.2. NCBI lineage: Eukaryota > Viridiplantae > Streptophyta > Magnoliopsida > Asterales > Asteraceae > Helianthus > Helianthus annuus. Next base: position 71,717,393 of record NC_035433.2, read on the forward strand.
ATCCCCCTCTTGTGGGTAGGTGGCATCCCACTCGTCGGCCATCTGAACAGTGGTCATCAGGGTTTTAAAACCACCTTTCGACCACTTCAACACCGGTAAGCCACCACCGGCAACATCCACATTGTCCTCGTCATCTTCATCAGTATCCACTACAGGTTGTTCAGGGTTTTCACCCTCCACATTATGTGGATTTGACGGTTTAGCCATCAAGAATATAAAAGATGAACACTAACAACCTCACCGGAATTTTCAACAAATATCGTCGGAGAAGACAAAGGAAAGGTTTCTCTCACCGGCAAATTTTTGAAATTTCGAACAAGTGAGGGGAAACCACGAACGGTTTCCCCTTATATACCCATCGCAATTAATGCGGAGGGAGAAAACGAATCATCACGTTCAAAAAGAACGAATTGCGCGACACCACGTGTCAAGCGCCGTTTTCGCTGACGGTTATCACGCGCGCGTGGCCGCCCACGCGCCTGACATAAGAGACGTTTACACTCTTTGCTACAATGCATTTAATGCCTCGGGCAGTGCAAACGTCCTTTCATTTCAGCACATGCCAGAAAGATCTCACCAACTTCCACCAACTCACACATGAGATCAGCCACGTATGCAACAAAAAGCGACTACCTTATCCAATTACAAGCGGCATGCGGTTTCTCTGGTATACCGCACCATAACCCATACCGCATATCGTTTTTTTTACATACCCCTAAAAATAGGCAAAAATATATGTCTTCACACTGTAAGGGGGTATAATACCTTTCTGCACTACCTACGAGCACACGTGGAATATGCGGAAATGACACACACGAGCCCGTTCAGGTGTGTCAGATACTCAGAACCAGCGTTGTTCTTTGGACTGAACCGCATCTCAGAAATAGGTAAACCGCATTGCCTTCATTCTCTTCAAGCTTCAAATCCCTCATGTCCGGTTCACAACCGCAGAGGGTACATGAACACCTTCTTTAACTTGAAGAAGGAAGGGAATGTACGCACGCGCACATCAGCAACCCTGACTCCTGAACCTTCAAGAGCCACATCCGAGCAACACACCCGTTTCGAGCGAATATGGGAATGCAAAACCGCAGACACTCATGAGTCACTGCGGACATAACCATAGCTTCCGGAAATGGTTGCTACGGTGGAGCCACAACTAACTCCACATCGAGGGACGAAACTACTCCAAGGAAAACTCCTCGGTATTGGAGCGGGAAGGAAGGTGCCTAAGGAAGAGATGCGGACGAAATCCACAATAATCACACGAGCCCTTGTCGAACAACAAGCGGTCGAACAAGCGGTAACAAGTCTGCTTATGACTTTGTTACCCTACTTGTACGTTGGATAGAATAAACAATGATGGGCATTACCATGCCTATGATCATGTTTATTTGACCGTTATCCAGAATCACATTGTTCGACCAAACATGGCCAACAATGACGCAAGTACCCAACGTTGCTCCCACAACCGTGGCCAACAATGTCAAGCAACGAGGTAACCGCAAAAGACGTGCGGTTACTTGAGAGCTAATGGGAAGAACATGAACACCCCACGAACGAAATCATCATTAGATATCCAATCATGGGAACAACATGCTCTCTTCTTCATTCACCACTTCAAAGGTTGGGTCGAAGTTTGTGCACACCTTCAACCACATCTCAAAGATTGGTTCGAAGTTTGTACACTTCCTCCAACTAATTCCTACAGTTGGTTCGGCACACCAACAGGTGGCAACCAGCCAAAGGCTGAGAATTTCGCATCAGACGAAACATTTTCACCGGTACGGAAGAGGCGTCAAATGACCCTTCCAAACCTCCAGCTTGATCTACAAACAGAAAAGACCATCCACATGGTCTAGGATCTTCTCCAGACTCCAAACTACCTTCTAAACACCATAGTCCAGTACTCCTCCCACATACAACTTGTATGTGGCAGCAACACTAGACTGGGGGGACTTGAAGGGGTATGGTCCCAGATCTCGCGTCAGCATCGACCGCGAGTGACCATTACCCTTATCAAAACCCCCACCAGTTACAACCTACTTGTGCCCATGCGAGAACGCATCGACACAATGGGTGAATCCAATCTATCTAGTAACGAAGGAGGACTTACATGGAACATGAGAACGGTAGAGTGATGCGACATAGCAACACATCTGGTGTATGAAAACGGAAGTATTCACAGCGATGCGGCCTCGCACCGCGTCCAGTGAACACTTCTATCAATACAAGGAAGCTGGATAACAGCTACAGTCACCACAGGCGACGATGCGGCAAGCACCGCATCTCGCGTATTTCTTGATCACTAGCAAGAGACGCGATAACATCAGATGTTACCGCAGACAGCGATGCGGCTAGCACCGCATCCTATACGCTCAACAAGTGGGACTGACACCACAGTGCAAGTGGAACCAATGGCAGTCACCTGTCAGATCTACGGAAGCGACAGACTGACGTGGCGTCGTCTCAACGGCCGACATGTCTGACACACCTGCAAAGGTGCAGCATACCGTCAGTCTATCCATCCACCTCCTCCTTCACTCCTCGGCTATAAATACCAACCCCAAACCAGGTTTGAGGTATCTCTTCACAACTCTCTCACTACTAGACAATCTTACTTTGCTTCCCAAGCAGACTACTGATTCTCACGCCGGAGAGTGGTAACAAGGAGCACCCCCCACCCCATCCTCCTTGTTACGAGTCACGGTTTGTTTCCTTGTGCAGGAGATCAACCCACCGGTGATCCAGCCAGCGATCCTCGAGAGGAAGGGATTAACCCTTTTTGACGAGACCAGTGAGTTAACCCTGCCCGGTTAACCATTGTTTCATCAAACTGGATCCAGATAAAAGAAATAATTAAATTAAAACTTCCAGTGTATTTTGTCACATGATCTAACTAGAACATTCAATTTATTATGATTGATGAAGAGAATTACTTACTTAGAACATGTGTAGTGGTTTAGCCAAACAATGCTCTCACTATGGGGCATTATTCGACACGTGGCATTTCAGTCAGCATGGGGCGTTATTGCAAAAGTGGCGTAGTGGGAATAATGCCCAAATAATGCCCCTTCCAATTATTAAACAAAAAAGAAACATACTAGTTTCTCATTGGTGGGTCAAACCCAGTCAACCATTCCACAACCCATTGTAGGCGTTTTATATATAACGCTGCAGCAATTTTTTTTTCAAAAATAATGCCCCAAAACGCCTAGTGTAATTGGGGGGGAGGGCGTTTTTTTTTCAATTTTTTTAAAAAGTACCGCCCCACTACGGGTAGTCTTAATGGAAACTGAGAATACATGTGATGGAGAGAATGAGATGCTGAGAAAAGTGATAGAAGAAATGAAAGAACATCTATACTATAAATTATTCGTATATTTGTCACATGATCTAACTATAACATCCAATTTATTATGATTAGATGTATATGTATTGGTTGTTACTACATCATCATGTTCTGAACTTGGGTTCCAGAGACACATCATGGTGATTTTGTGATATCAATGACATGAAACCAACTATGGTGGTGTGACTATATCAAATCTTTATTTTATTCTATGTATTATTATTATTATTATTATTATTATTATTATTATTATTATTATTATTATTATTATTATTATTATTATTATTATTATTTTAATTTTTTTTTGCCATTATGCTCTGAGAGCAATGAGTTATTACATTGTTTCTTCACAGGCCCTTTTTTTCTTGCAACTTTCAGACTTGGCCAAACATGATTGATCATCCTCACTCGGCCACTTTAAAGGAGAAAAAGTCTTGTCTAGAGTATGCTCATTACAAGATCCCAAACTCCTACTTCAAGGTGGCAAGCTGCAAGACCTAAATCAATGTCTTGTTCTAGGCCATCGACAATGACATGGATGAAAGAAGGTAGTTTTCTTAGAAAGTGGAGATTTACATTTACATATAGTGGATGGTCAATGTGACTTTGCATATCACGTTTTCACATTGTTACATGGGCCAATTACAGATTTACTAGGTATCTCTAGTTATAATATGTTATTGCTACACATGTTATCGTATACGATGTTAGATTGTTGCTCTGGCATATTGGTTATTGTTGTTATTCTGGTTCTCCGCTTGCTAGACGTTTGGTTCATTCTTGCTTTCTTTTTTTTTGTGTTAAGTTTTCATGGTCGTCGTAGCTAGTAGTCAGGAACATCGTTTCTTTTGGGATCATGAACGTCGATCCTTTTCAAGTATTATTGAATTATACTTTTGATTTGGTTTTTGTAATAATGGCATGTCATCCTGCTAGGCCACAAGCCCTTTGATAATTGTAGTGTATAAATAGTAAGAAAATGCTTTACTTAATAAGTTGGTAACATGTCAGTAAACCAAGATAAATTAGGTAGCCATAGAGGCTTCATTATATTTGAAATCCCAAAGAGAGTGGAATAAAATCCACATTTATTAGTAAAAGGGTAGTAAAGCCACTTACATCCTTAATGTAAGCAGCCTTTGCAACAATTACATCATGCTGCATCTATGAACATCAATCCACAACAAATCTTCACTAATTCCACCATAACTCAGCAACATCACATACCACTTTCTCCTTTATATACATAAGATTTTGCAGCATATATAAAAATCACAAATGCCACTACACTAAGTCCAGCAAGAAGGTAGTAAAAATAATCAACATGCCCTTGGTTCAAATTATCAGGTATCCAACCATCTTGATCGTTTCCGCCTGTCGTTTTTCCAACGATTGAGATTATAAAACTGCTCAGAAAGCTACCAATTCCAAATACACTAAGGTAATTAGGTAAAGTGCTAAGCCTATACTTTTCAGATCCCTCGGCATTTGGTCGTAAAAGAATTCTTGCATACCAATAATTGTAAACACATCACCAGCTCCAGCCAATACACATTGAGGTAATAACCACCATATCTTCATTGGAATCATTGCATTTGGATCATCTAATAATCCGTACTTTCGAGCAATGTTGAGTCTTTTTGTTTCAACGATGGCTGCAACCACCATTGAAACAATAGATATAAAAAGGCCGATTCCAATTCTTTGAAGCATTGTTATCCCAGATGGTATGTTTGTAATTGCTCGGGTTGTTAGGTCAAGAACATGATTCACACAAACACTAGAACAATTATCAACAAGCTTACACACTCACACACACTCTAAAATCACAAGAACACAAGATTTATAGTGGTTCGATCAAGCTTGATCTACATCCACTCTCCACAACTAGTATTCTTTGTATTAGGTGCTCAAGAAGTTTACAGTACATGAAAAGAAGTATTTATATGGGTTACAATTAGGGTTGTTGACTTTATTACATAAACAGAGAAACTCCTGCTAGCTGCAAAAGGAGTGTAGCACAGAACACCCCTGCTAGCTTGCTAGGTGCAGAAGGAGTGTAACAACACCCCTGCTAGTCAAATCCTCCACAACCCAACAATCTCCCACTTGGAGGCTTTGACGACTTCAAACTGCTCTCCTTAAAACTTCATCTTCATACGTACCTCTGTAACCTCTTCATCTTTACTAGTTGTGGGCGGCCTTCTCATCAGTTAACCTGAAGGCCAGTTGAAGCTATGCAAAGCTTCAACTTCTCTAAGGTGACAACCTTAGTCAACATATCAGCTGGATTCTCAGTTCCTTTGATCTTCTTTAACTTCAGAGTGCCATCACTGACTTGATCTCTGATAAAGTGATATCTCAACTGTATATGTTTTGTCTTCGAATGGAAGATAGGGTTCTTTGCAAGGTGTATTGCACTTTGATTGTCACAGAACAATGCACAATCAACTTGTTCCTTGCCAAGCTCTTTGAGAAAATTCTTCAACCAAATAAGCTCTTTGCTTGCTTCAGCAACTGCCATGTACTCCGCTTCTGTGGTTGATAGGGCAACACTTTTCTGAAGTTTGGACATCCAACTTATAGTAGTGCCTCCCACTGTAAAGACATACCCTGTGGTGCTTTTGAATGACTCTTTACACCCACCAAGGTCAGCATCCGCAAAACCCTTCAGAATAACCTCTTTCCCCTTAAACTGCAATGCCACTTTGGAAGTTCCCTTTAAATATCTTAGTAGCCATTTAACTGCTTCCCAATGTTCTCTCCCCGGATTGGACATAAACCGACTAACAACTCCCACTGCATGAGCAATGTCTGGTCTCGTGCATACCATTGCATACATGAGGCTACCAACTGCAGATGCATACGGAACTTTAGCCATTTCTTCTTTGTCTTCATCTGATTTGGGTGACTGAACTTTAGAAAGCTTAAAGTGACTTCCCAAAGGTGTGCTTCTTATCTTGGCATCTTTAAGGCTGAATTTCTCTAACACTTTCTCAATGTACTTCTCTTGAGATAGTGTCAAAGAACCATCTTCTTTGTTTCTTAAAATACTCATCCCGAGTATTTGGTTTGCAGCTCCCAAGTCTTTCATCTCAAATTTTTCTGACATTTGCCTCTTTAACTTCTTAATCTCTGTCATGTCTGAACCGGCAATTAACATATCATCCACATAGAGTAGTAGAATGATATAAGAACCCTTGAACTTCTTAATGTAACAACAATGGTCATTGTCACATCTCTTGTAACCAACTCTTCCCATGAAGTTATCAAACTTCAAATACCATTGTCTGGGCGCTTGTTTCAGACCATACAAGCTCTTCTTCAATTTACACACCAAGTTTTCTTTGCCTTTAACCCAAAAACCTTCTGGTTGCGTCATGTAGATGTCTTCTTCTAGGTCACCATGTAGAAAAGCTGTCTTGACATATAGTTGCTTTAGATGCAAGCCTTCTGCTGCTACAATACTGAGAACAAGTCTGATGGTAGTCATCTTCACCACTGGAGAGAATATTTAATTGAAATCAATTCCCTCTTTCTGTTGAAATCCCTTGACTACTAATCTTGCTTTGTACCGTTTGGTACCATCATGTTCATCCTTGACCCTGAAAACCCATTTGTTCTGAAGAGCCTTCTTCCCAGATGGAAGCTTTGTCAAGTGCCAGGTCTTGTTCTTCTCAAGCGACTTCATTTCATCTTTCATTGCAAGCTCCCACTGCAATGAATCTTTCAACCCCATAGCTTCAGAGTAACACTGGGGTTCACCATTTTCTGTCAAAAGTATGTAGTTGACTGATGGTGAGTACCTGTTTGGCGGTCTAGTGGCTCTAGACGACTTTCTTGGTTGAACTTGAGGTGTTTCTGGGGAGTTTGGAGCTGAAGGAGTAGCTTCTTCTTCCTCCGAATTATTACTAGAATCATCCCCTAAGCTCCCACTGTCGCTTGACTCATCCCCATTTTCTGGAATGTCGACTGAAGCTTCTTTTCTTGTCTCACCACTTTCGAATTCAACATATTCTTTTTGAACTTCTGGCCCTTTGGTGTTTCTGTCTTTGTACAACTCGTTTTCACTGAAGATGACATTTTTGCTTCTGATTACTTTTCTGCCTTCATTATCCCAAAGCCTGTAACCCATTTTTTCTGACCCATAACCAATGAATGTGCATTTCTTGGACTTTAAGTCTAACTTATCCCTGTCACCATCTTCTAACAAATCGTAAGCACTACAACCAATGTCACACCCCTAATTTCCACGTGTCACCGGTGGGCCCGGTGGGGAGTATAGTGACGTAGTTGGCATCATCATAGACAAACAACACAATACATAAATGCATAGCGGAAGCAAAGATAGATTCATTTCAACTTTAATAGAGTGTAATATTAAATATCACTAATAGTTGAAACGGATCCACAGGCGGATCAAAATAAAATAAGATATTGTTCAACAGATTTATTGTCAACCAAGCTTGTGAGACTTATTGTGAACGCTCTAGAAGACAGCCAGCCTATTACGTGTAGTACCTGCACTTAACCTTTTGGGAAAAATACGTCAGTTTACACTGGTAAATACAATTTAACTGACTCATTTTGAAAAGGTTGAAAATTGATTTGAATGCTCAAGGCACAAAACATTTTTATAACTTGGGATAATTATTTATAATAATCTTGTGAACGAATTACATGTTACTTGTGCGTTCAGTAGCCCGGATCTTGTCCGGGTTAAAGATCAATAGACACACCACAATAATGAGTTATACACTGACAGGTGTACGCCTACACCTCGTGCTCTGGTCGTGGCCATCTCGTAAGATGATGCCAAGGATATCCGGGACATGGTCATTAATCCCCCAAAGGCTTAAAGTAAACAAGACTGTTTAAACGAGCCGATCAAATTATTCAATTAACCACCCAAGGATGTAAGATTTGATGCTCGATCAAGCGGTATTCTATATACCGTAACCCAAGCCCGTATAGCGAAAATAAGTTAAAAGTATTTACCTTGGTAAGTATAAATCACAACTAGCAAGTGAAGGTAGCTTTTACTGGTTCTTCTATTCTGGAACAAAGGTTTATAATAACCTATTAGATTCCTAACGGATCTTTATTTAAGCCTAAGCTTAGACCGGTTAGTTTTAAGGACGATACGGTTCAAACGCACGATTAAGCGAAGACCGGATAGAACGTGATTTAGACCCGACAAGTTTGAATACTTGTATAATATGGGTATGCTAAATACATTCTGGATTTTGAGACAAAAATGATAATGTTTGACCCGTTTCGGTCAATTTATGCAAACTAGTTACATAAACCGAACCGAACGCTAAAAGAGCGTTACGGGTAACCATAAGAGTCATATGCAAGTTCCCTGAGATAATATGCTCTAAATATGTCATAATATCAGTAAGTTATGTTCTATTATGCCCCAAATGAATTTAAACTCAACTTATGCCTTATAAGGGCATGTTGGTCATTTAAAAGATTATAAAAGAGTTAAATTTGTAATCTGAGTTGTAGGTCTGATTCATACAGTAAAAATACTTAATTTAACATATTATAACAGTAGGGTATGACCCATATACGAAACTTATCATTTAAAATCAAACTATGCACCTTAGTGGTATTTCGGTAGTTTCACAAGGGCTAAAAGTGTCAAAACTGGAAACCTGAGTTCAAAAACTTATACTTACTGTTATTTTATAAAAATATACTAAGAATATCAGTAGGTATCAACCTTATATGTTTAATATGGTTATAGTGCATACTAGGCGTTAAAAACGCTTAAAAAGTCAATTTGGAGCCATTTCCGGGTTTTTAAAAGAAAGCTGAGATTTTTATAATTCCAGAAGGATCAACATATTTTATTTAACAAATAAAATCGGTAGAAAAAGGTTTGGGGTCAAAAGGATTTGTAGAATTCATTTTATGGCCAAAAAGGGCAAAATCGGTATTAACCGAATTAAACTTAGAGACCTATGTTATGCTCAGCCAAAAATTAAATAAAAATCATCAAAAATCCCAAAATATTATATTACATCAGTGGGTAAAAAGTTTCATATCAAAAAGTGGGTTTAAATAGGCTATACGCTAATTACGCCGTTTACTTAACATAAAGCTTTCAAATTACGATATTGAGCATAACTCTTAATCTAGACCTCAAACTGATGTCAAATTTTAAGTGCATGCTTATAAATCAGTAATAAACGTTTCTACTCTTTCACTTTTTCAAAAATCGCGTTTTATAGCAAAAAGGGCAAAATAGTCATATTTAAGCATAAACCGGTAACATGCATATGAATCGGTTAAGTGTTGAACCAAGTTTGTAAAAACCCAGAGAGTTGTACATATATAAAAATGGTCCAAAATAAGCTCCATGGCAGATCTCAAACATGCATGCACGGATCCGAATTGAGAGTCAAAGAAAAAGTCATTTTATGAGACTTTCGATTCCGATCCGGGTTTAAACTGAAAATTGTCGAGTTGATCATGATGAAACATGTTCTTACATTATTTACAAAGTTATTTTGATGATCAAACAGATTGCATGTGACCTACATTGCTATTTATGCTAAATTTTGCAAAAACACATTCTGTTGACTTTTTAAGAAAAGCTTTGACTCGACAATCATCATGCTTAGAGTGAGAATCTGAAAATACCCTTTTGAGGGCTTGTTACCTACATAAATACCAACTTGTAGGTACTTTCAATTCGAGAAATGACTGAGCCATTTTTGTTTAATCATAAAGTCAAACTAAATTTACGATGGATTGACTTTCGGTTAATAAACTAAGCTAGAACGAATTTGAAAGAGTTATGAACACTTACAATGGTCCTAAATAAGCTTAGAGATCACTAGGAAGATGCCTTGATGTCCAGAAAGCTCCAGAGATGGTCTTGTGAATTTTTGTAATTGCAAGTGTTGAATGTTGTAAGCTTCAAGACCCTTTTTATGCAAACTTTGATCTCATTTGAAGATGCCACATGAGTCTCTGATGTTGTAGGATGGTTACAAGTGCCCCTAAATGCATGTAATACCATTGGAGAGTCCCTAGTATCGTTGTACAGCTGTTAAGCACCGGAACAGACCTGAGAACTGGCATCTGTGCGTTTTCTGTCGCTGGGCAGGTCATGCGGCCCGCTTAAGGGTCCCAGGCGGGCCGCCTGGCTTCATCTTATCCACAAAAACTCTTTTAATGTTTGCGTTTTGGTCCTTGGTCCTTTATTACGTGGTTTTGGCTATCTATCTTGCTCATTAGACCCTCAAACTTGATTTTTAAGGACCTTGGGACATTTACAAACATGGTAAAGTCCTTGGTTAACTTTGTGCTCACCCGAAAAGTCACGAAATTCAACGTTGACGCATTTAACCCTTCGTGCACGGTTTTGATCATAACTTTCTCATACGATAACGAAACTTCATGAAATTTTTACCACATATTCTAGTGAGTATATCTTATCATTGCAAAGCTTCGGGTTTGCCAAAAGATCACTCAGAGGTATAGATTCAACATGTTGACACAATTAGCCCCTGTAGTTTGCAATTCCTCACTTTCTTTCATTTTTCGCTTCGTATGATCCATGACATATCCGTTTAGGATTATAAACACCATGTAGGGTTATTGTAGAGCCTATCTTTCCATTGTTGACACTTTGGACCCTTATATTTCCATAGTTTCATCGTTTGTCAACTTTAGTCCCTCTAAAGTATGTCTTTACATATCCAAGGGCTATGCCACGTGTCAATGCATTATTGGACGTAAATTTCCGAGGTGTTACATCCTCACCCCCTTAAAAGAAATCTCGACCTCGAGATTTACTGGAACAAATAAGGGTATTTTTCTTTCATCGTGGATTCTACCTCCCATGTGTATTCGGGACCTCTACGGGCATCCCACTTGACCTTAACTATCGGTATATACTTCCTTCGGAGCTTCTTCACCTGTCGATCCTCGATCGACAATGGTTTTTCCACAAACTTCAAGCTTTCGTCTATGTGTATATCTGTATGCGGTATGACCAGTGATTCGTCAGCGAAACACTTCTTCAGATTACAGATGTGGAACACATTGTGTATACTACTAAGTTCTTCAGGTAAGTTTAGCTTATAGGCAACTGATCCGACGCGTTCGATAACCTCAAAAGGTCCTATGTATCTCGGGCTCAGCTTACCTTTCTTACCAAATCGCATCACTCCCTTCCAGGGTGATACCTTGAGCAATACTTTGTCACCTACTTCGAAGTGAAAAGGCTTACGCTTTGGATCTGCGTAGCTTTTCTTCCTATCTTGGGCAGCTTTCAAACGATCGCGAATCTGGACAATTTTGTCCGTTGTTTCAAAAACCAAATCTGGTCCTGATAACTGAACTTCTCCTACTTCTGCCCAACAGATGGGTGTTCTGCATTTTCTACCATATAATGCCTCGAAAGGCGCAGCCTTAATACTAGTATGGTAGCTATTGTTATAGGAGAACTCTATCAATGGTAGGTGGTTATCCCAACTGCCACCTAAATCAATCACACATGCTCGAAGCATGTCTTCCAATGTTTGGATGGTACGCTCACTCTGTCCGTCTGTCTGCGGATGGTAAGCCGTACTAAAGTTTAAGCGCGTACCCAAAGACTGTTGGAAACTCTTCCTAAAATGAGAGGTGTATCTCGTATCTCGGTCAGAGATAATCGACACTGGTACACCATGTAGAGCTACGATCTTATCCACATACAATTGAGCTAACATGTTAGAGCTGTAAGTTTCCTTAATGGGAAGAAAATGTGCTGACTTGGTTAGCCTATCTACTATAACCCATATAGTATCGTTTCCTTTCCTTGTCTTGGGCAATTTGGTGATGAAATCCATTGTCACCATCTCCCACTTCCACGTGGGAATTTCAGGTTGTTGAAGCAAACCTGACGGCTTCTGGTGCTCAGCTTTGACTTGCGCACAAGTCAGACATTTAGCTACATACGCAGCTACAGACTTTTTCAAACCAATCCACCAGTAGTTTGCCTTTAGATCCTGGTACATCTTATCAGCACCAGGATGAACGGAATATTTGGAGCTGTGGGCTTCCTGGAGGATAACATCTCGAAGTCCTCCATAAACTGGAACCCATATTCGCCCATTCAGTCTTAGCATTCCATCCTTGTCATAGGATAACTGCTCCTCAGTTACTCCTAGCTTTTCTTCAGGATAGTTAGCTTCCAACACAGCTTTCTTCTGTGCAGCTAACACCCTTTCGTTCAAATTATTCCTTATTTCTATGTGCTTGGCATTGATTCTTATCGAATTCACTCTTTCTTTTCTGCTTAAGGCGTCAGCAACTACATTTGCCTTGCCTGGATGGTATCTTATCTCACAGTCGTAATCATTTAAAGTTTCCATCCATCGTCTTTGTCGCATGTTCAATTCCTTCTGATTGAACAAATGTTGAAGGCTCTTGTGATCCGAATAGATCACACACTTTGTTCCATACAAGTAGTGTCTCTAAAGTTTCAGTGCAAATACAACGGCACCCAGTTCCAAGTCGTGGGTGGTGTAGTTTTTCTCGTGCACCTTTAGTTGTCGTGAAGCGTAGGCAATGACCTTGCCTCTCTGCATGAGTACACAGCCCATGCCAGTGTGTGATGCATCGCAATACACCATGAATTCTTCTATACCATCGGGCAATGTTAACATTGGTGCATTGCTCAACTTCTTCTTCAGAACGTCAAAGGATTCCTGCTGCTTAGGGCCCCAATCAAACTTGATCTTCTTACGTGTTAACGAAGTTAGGGGCGCAACAATCCTTGAAAAATTTTCGATGAATTGCCTATAGTATCCTGCTAATCCTAGAATACTGCGAATCTCGGTAGGTGTCTTTGGCTCTTGCCAATTCATAACTGCTTCTACCTTAGCGGGATCTACTTGGATACCACGCTCACTTACCACATGTCCAAGGAATTGGACTTCTCGAAGCCAAAATTCGCACTTTGAAAATTTGGCATAGAGTTTCTCATGATGTAGAAGTTTGAGAATACAACGAAGGTGTTTCTCGTGGTCAGCTTGGTTCTTTGAGTAGATAAGGATGTCGTCAATAAAGACGATGACGAATTTATCCAGATAAGGCTTGCAGACGCGATTCATGAGATCCATGAATGCGGCTGGTGCATTAGTGAGCCCAAAAGGCATCACTAGGAACTCGTAATGTCCATAACGAGTCCTAAACGCTGTCTTGTGTACATCTTTATCCTTGACCTTCAGCTGGTGATAGCCCGACCTCAAGTCGATCTTTGAAAAGTAGCTTGCCCCTTGCAATTGATCGAACAGATCGTCGATCCTAGGCAAAGGATACCTATTCTTGATGGTGACTTTATTAAGCTCGCAGTAATCGATGCACAGACGCATCGATCCATCCTTCTTTTTGACAAACAAAATTGGCGCTCCCCAAGGAGACGAGCTAGGTCTAATAAAACCTTTAGCTAATAGATCATCTAACTGCGTCCTTAACTCCTTCATCTCCGTTGGTTCCAACCTATATGGTGCTCTCGCTACTGGCGCCGCACCCGGAATGATGTCAATTCGAAACTCCACTTGCCTATCCGGTGGTAACCCAGGTAGTTCTTCCGGAAACACTTCAGGGTATTCCGAAATGACAGGGATATCTTCAATCTTTGGCTTTGGCTCATCAATAGTAACTTGTGCCATATAAATGACACAACCCTTCTGCAGACATCTGGATGCCTTGAGCATGGACACTTGCTCAGGCAATCCATGTTGGGTATCTCCTTGGATAGTGAGTGACTCACCAGACGGAGTTTTAACTACCACTTGCTTTCTGTTGCATAGAATCTGGGCTTGGTTATGCGATAACCAATCCATACCTATCACTATATCAAAACCGGCTAGCTTAAAGGGAAGTAAGGATAATGGAAAAGAGTGATTCCTAATGGATATAACACATCCATCTAAAATAGTTGAGGCGGTTTCTATGGTCCCATCAGCTAATTCCACCTCATACTTCACACTTAAGGCTTTTACAGGTAATTTTAACAACTCACAGAACTTATTATCTACAAAAGACTTATCTGCTCCAGAATCAAACAATACTCTAGCAAAAATATCGTTTACAAGAAAGGTACCTGTAATCACGTTGTCATCTTGAATAGCTTCCTTAGCGTCCATCTTGAAGACCCTTGCGTTGGTCTTTTTCCCTTCTTCGGTTTTCTTGGTGTTCTTTGGGAAAATAGACTTAATGTGCCCCTTCTCATTGCAACCATAACATGTTGCATCCTTCAGCTTCTTACATTCCAAGGTCTTATGATCTGTGGATTTGCAGATTCCACAGGGTCTCGCGTGAGACTGAGATTTCGACTCAAATCGACACTTCCCAAAATGGTTCTTCTTGCAAGTTTTACATCTGGGCTTATCCCCTGATTGTTGCCTATCCTTCTTAGATCCCGACCCTTTCTTGTGGTCGTCATTTCCTCGGTGTCTCTTCTCTGATCTTCGTGAGGTATCGTCCTCACGCTTTCTCTTACTTTCTTCTGAGTTCCTAAGAGCTCTCAACCTGACTACGTCCTGGGTGAGAGAGAGGGATAGATCAGCTACTGATCTGAAAGTTATAGGCCTCGATGCCTTAACACTTGCTTTAATCTCAGGGGCCAAACCCCCAATGAAACGGGCAATCCTTCTCGGCTCTGGGGTTACCAAGTATGGAACCAATCGAGATAGAGTATTGAAAGTGGTGAGGTATGCCTGGCAGTCTAGATTTTTCATCACCAAAGATACGAAGTCTGACTCGATCCTTTCAACTTCATGTTGTGGGCAAAAATTCTCTTTAATAAGGGTTACGAACTGATCCCATGACATACTGTAAAGTGTGGCCTTTCCGGCAGCTTGTAAGAGAGATTTCCACCACGCTAGTGCGTCCCCTTTGAACGATTGGGATACGTACTTCACTACATCCCGATCAGCACACCCGCTGATATCTACCACTGTATCCATTTCGTCCAACCAGGTCATGCAGTCAACCGCTCCCTTCTCCCCAATAAAGTCCCGGGGTTTACATGAGACGAAGTATTTGTATGTACATGACTTATCACGCGGTTCTGGCTTATGCTCGACCTTCCTTGACGGGATACTGTTTTGGTTGGATGAATGTCGCTCATCATCCTTCTTGAGCTCATCTTTCTTAGATGCATCTTTCTTAGAGGGCGGTTTGCTATGAGCCTCCGAATGAACCTTGGTCTTGGAATGTGGCGCGGACCGGGTCCTACTTCAGGTCCTATTTGATTCACTATATTGCCTTTCAATGGCTTTGGTAACAGCATTCTCCACTAATGCTTGCAGCTCCGCACCAGTTATATGTATTTTAGTGTTATCTGGGCCCTCCTCTAGATGACTGTTTATTTCCTCAGACTTAGCCATGTAGCTTTAGGTGCTACATAAAAGTAAGGACAAGGTCTATTTAGAAGCCTAAACAGTATTATCGCTCTTGACGATTTATTAACCATGGTAAATAAGAGCCATATTAGTTAATTAGTTTCATTCAGGACTTTTTATTAGCTACTTTACCTGAGAATGAAATATATATTGGCACAATAGGCCTAGTCACTTGGACAAATTTCTAAATTTGAATTTAGATTCTATAGGATTAAAATTTGAATAATTAAAACAAATCAATCCTTTTTCTTGGCAGGGGGTCTATAAATCACGGCTGCCTTTTTGTTTTATATGACATTAGTTATAACCCGTAGGCATTATGTCACAATCAAATATATATAAAATATAAATTTGGATAATTTATTAAAAGGGTGACATGTGTGATTTTGCGGATCACACTAGCCAAGAACGTTAACATGTTTACAGATGTTAACAGAGATTTGAATCTTTTTAAACAGGTTCTACCATATTGGCCAGGTCTTTAATATGACATTCAAGCTAGGTTTTACCTTTTTAAGATTCTTTTTATTAAAATGGTAAATTAAAATAATAATTGCTATTTTTCATTTATTCGTATATTATATTCATGCATATAATTTAAAAATGAAAATCTTAAATTAACCATTTCAAATAAAATTAACTAACACGAGTTTGCCCTAAACGGGACTTTTACACAAATAACATACCCATGCAGGGACTAAACTAACAAACAAACCCACGCAGGGGTCAAACAGAAACAACAAACCCACGCAGGGGTAGAACAGAAAGGAAAAATATGCCCACGCAGGGGCAGAGTACAGAAATAAATGTCCTCGTAGGGACATGATTAAATAACTAGCAAACAAATGATTTAGTAGTTCTTCTTGCTTTTTCCCTTGATTAAATCCACCATCTTCTTAAACATCCCACGATTGTGCCGACGAACTTCCCGTAATTCATGCCGCATCTCTCGTCGCACATCATTTAACCCTTGAAGGATTTCTTGAACTTGTGGCGGCGACATCATCGGTGCCGGCGGTGGTAGCGGATAATGCGGTGGTTGAGGAGGCTGCGGCTGCTGATATCCATATGATGGGTATCCATAGGTCGATTGTCCCGTAGCCCAGGGACCTCCAAAGGTACCTTTCGGATTGAGAGAGTTGTAGTTTGCAGCTACCCAGTAGGGATCCTCTGTAAAGTTATAACCCGGGGGAAATGTCTGCTCGAAGGGATTATATGCTGCCGCGCTAGTATAAGCAGGGATTGGGTTCCCGAAGTCCTGTGGTGGTGGTGGCGCGATTGGTGCAGAAGTTACTTCTGAGACGGGATGTGAAGATTCTCCCATCTCTGGTTCTTCGTGAAGTGGCGAGTATCGGCTGCTACCTGAATGTGGAGGGGTGCCGATGCGTATTCCCCCTCGTGCGGAAATTCGTGCGTTCGTTCGTCTTCGCCTCGGAGGCGGAGGAGGCAAAACCGGAGGTGGTGGCGGCGGTGGAGTGACCGCGACAAGTCGGGAATCCTCAGAAGGATTCTGCTGCTGTTGTGGCTGCTGTTGCTGGGGGTACAAGGGAGAGCTGTGTTGCGGCTGGTGCAGGGGGGAGTTATGGTAACTAGGGGTAAATACCCAGTCATGCTGCCTGAATCTCTCCTCAAAGCTGTCGGGACCATTGTATGGTGATCCCACAAAAGGTGACCCATCAGAAATCTCGATAGGGTGGTTCGGAGTTCCAGATGGTGGCATTGAGTGATCGGTATCTTCATCGACGTCCATCGCATTATCACCAGGAAAATGGTCTTCTGGTCCAAGTGGGTTAAAACCCATAGGCACATCAAGGTAGTCAGCGGGGTTGTACAGGCCTTGGAAAACAGGTGATGGGTGGTCAAAGGGTGATTGGTGTCCTTGGAGAGGAATATAGGACTGGTGAGAGTTGTGGGGCTCATTTTCTGATTGAGGCCCAAAGGAGTGTGGGATAGAAGGTGAGGTACTCAGTGAAACCGAGTGCCTTGCGGGTTCAGTAAAAGACCTCCACAAATTTTGAGTATCTGTGTTATGGGAGCCTGAAGGTGTTCGCCTGTGCGAAGGTCTGGCTTCATGGTTGTTTGGGACTGCATGTGCTCCTTGTCCCCTTCCTCTTCCTCTCATACGTGGCGGCATTTTGTGAACCTGTCAAAAATCAAACAAGTGACACAACAAAATATATATAAGACAAAGTTAGAAAAATAAAACAAATTTTGGATATTTCCTAAGTTCTTTGTCTAGACTCGAGAATCGAGGAATGTGCAATTGTGTAACTGAGATTAAACACAAAAGGCTAGTGTTTAATTCACTCAGAGTTGGCTCTGATACCAACCTGTCACACCCCTAATTTCCACGTGTCACCGGTGGGCCCGGTGAGGAGTATAGTGACGTAGTTGGCATCATCATAGACAAACAACACAATACATAAATGCACAGCGGAAGCAAAGATAGATTCATTTCCACTTTAATAGAGTGTGATATTAAATATCACTAATAGTTGAAACGGATCCACAGGCGGATCAAAATAAAATAAGATATTGTTCAACAGATTTATTGTCATCCAAGCTTGCGAGACTTATTGTGGACGCTCTAGAAGACAGCCAGCCTATTACGTGTAGTACCTGCACTTAACCTTTTGGGAAAAAATACGTCAGTTTGCACTGGTAAATACAATTTAACTGACTCATTTTGAAAAGGTTGAAAATTGATTTGAATGCTCAAGGCACAAAACATTTTTATAACTTGGGATAATTATTTATAATAATCTTGTGAACGAATTACATGTTACTTGTGCGTTCAGTAGCCCGGATCTTGTCCGGGTTAAAGATCAATAGACACACCACAATAATGAGTTATACACTGACAGGTGTACGCCTACACCTCGTGCTCTGGTCGTGGCCATCTCGTAAGATGATGCCAAGGATATCCGGGACATGGTCATTAATCCCCCAAAGGCTTAAAGTAAACAAGACTGTTTAAACGAGACGATCAAATTATTCAATTAACCACCCAAGGATGTAAGATTTGATGCTCGATCAAGCGGTATTCTATATACCGTAACCCAAGCCCGTATAGCGAAAATAAGTTAAAAGTATTTACCTTGGTAAGTATAAATCACAACTAGCAAGTGAAGGTAGCTTTTACTGGTTCTTCTATTCTGGAACAAAGGTTTATAATAACCTATTAGATTCCTAACGGATCTTTATTTAAGCCTAAGCTTAGACCGGTTAGTTTTAAGGACGATACGGTTCAAACGCACGATTAAGCGAAGACCGGATAGAACGTGATTTAGACCCGACAAGTTTGAATACTTGTATAATATGGGTATGCTAAATACATTCTGGATTTTGAGACAAAAATGATAATGTTTGACCCGTTTCGGTCAATTTATGCAAACTAGTTACATAAACCGAACCGAACGCTAAAAGAGCGTTACGGGTAACCATAAGAGTCATATGCAAGTTCCCTGAGATAATATGCTCTAAATATGTCATAATATCAGTAAGTTATGTTCTATTATGCCCCGAATGAATTTAAACTCAACTTATGCCTTATAAGGGCATTTTGGTCATTTAAAAGATTATAAAAGAGTTAAATTTGTAATCTGAGTTGTAGGTCTGATTCATACAGTAAAAATACTTAATTTAACGTATTATAACAGTAGGGTATGACCCATATACGAAACTTATCATTTAAAATCAAACTATGCACCTTAGGGGTATTTCGGTATTTTCACAAGGGCTAAAAGTGTCAAAACTGGAAACCTGAGTTCAAAAACTTATACTTACTGTTATTTTATAAAAATATACTAAGAATATCAGTAGGTATCAACCTTATATGTTTAATATGGTTATAGTGCATACTAGGCGTTAAAAACGCTTAAAAAGTCAATTTGGAGCCATTTCCGGGTTTTTAAAAGAAAGCTGAGATTTTTATAATTCCAGAAGGCTCAACATATTTTATTTAACAAATAAAATCAGTAGAAAAAGGTTTGGGGTCAAAAGGATTTGTAGAATTCATTTTATGGCCAAAAAGGGCAAAATCGGTATTAACCGAATTAAACTTAGAGACCTATGTTATGCTCAGCCAAAAATTAAATAAAAATCATCAAAAATCCCAAAATATTATATTACATCAGTGGGTAAAAAGTTTCATATCAAAAAGTGAGTTTAAATAGGCTATACGCTAATTACGCCGTTTACTTAACATAAAGCTTTCAAATTACGATAATGAGCATAACTCTTAATCTAGACCTCAAACTGATGTCAAATTTTAAGTGCATGCTTATAAATCAGTAACAAACGTTTCTACTCTTTCACTTTTTCAAAAATCGCGTTTTATAGCAAAAAGGGCAAAATAGTCATATTTAAGCATAAACCGGTAACATGCATATGAATCGGATAAGTGCTGAACCAAGTTTGTAAAAACCCAGAGAGTGGTACATATATAAAAATGGTCCAAAATAAGCTCCAAGGCAGATCTCAAACATGCATGCACGGATCCGAATTGAGAGTCAAAGAAAAAGTCATTTTATGAGACTTTCGATTCCGATCCGGGTTTAAACTGAAAATTGTCGAGTTGATCATGATGAAACATGTTCTTACATTATTTACAAAGTTATTTTGATGATCAAACAGATTGCATGTGACCTACATTGCTATTTATGCTAAATTTTGCAAAAACACATTCTGTTGACTTTTTAAGAAAAGCTTTGACTCGACAATCATCATGCTTAGAGTGAGAATCTGAAAATACCCTTTTGAGGGTTTGTTACCTACATAAATACCAACTTGTAGGTACTTTCAATTCGAGAAATGACTGAGCCATTTTTGTTTAATCGTAAAGTCAAACTAAATTTACGATGGATTGGCTTTCGGTTAATAAACTAAGCTAGAACGAATTTGAAAGAGTTATGAACACTTACAATGGTCCTAAATAAGCTTAGAGATCACTAGGAAGATGCCTTGATGTCCAGAAAGCTCCAGAGATGGTCTTGTGAATTTTTGTAATTGCAAGTGTTGAATGTTGTAAGCTTCAAGACCCTTTTTATGCAAACTTTGATCTCATTTGAAGATGCCACATGAGTCTCTGATGTTGTAGGATGGTTACAAGTGCCCCTAAATGCATGTAATACCATTGGAGAGTCCCTAGTATCGATGTACAGCTGTTAAGCACCGGAACAGACCTGAAAACTGGCATCTGTGCGTTTTCTGTCGCTGGGCAGGTCATGCGGCCCGCTTAAGGGTCCCAGGCGGGCCGCCTGGCTTCATCTGGTCCACAAAAACTCTTTTAATGTTTGCGTTTTGGTCCTTGGTCCTTTATTACGTGGTTTTGGCTATCTATCTTGCTCATTAGACCCTCAAACTTGATTTTTAAGGACCTTGGGACATTTACAAACATGGTAAAGTCCTTGGTTAACTTTGTGCTCACCCGAAAAGTCACGAAATTCAACGTTGACGCATTTAACCCTTCGTGCACGGTTTTGATCTTAACTTTCTCATACGATAACGAAACTTCATGAAATTTTTACCACATATTCTAGTGAGTATATCTTATCATTACAAAGCTTCGGGTTTGCCAAAAGATCACTCAGAGGTTTAGATTCAACATGTTGACACAATTAGCCCCTGTAGTTTGCAATTCCTCACTTTCTTTCATTTTTCGCTTCGTATGATCCATGACATGTCCGTTTAGGATTATAAACACCATGTAGGGTTATTGTAGAGCCTATCTTTCCATTGTTGACACTTTGGACCCTTATATTTCCATAGTTTCGCCGTTTGTCAACTTTAGTCCCTCTAAAGTATGTCTTTACATATCCAAGGGCTATGCCACGTGTCAATGCATTATTGGACGTAAATTTCCGAGGTGTTACAACCAAAGACTCTTAAGTGTTCGAGACTTACTTCATTTCCTTGCCACATTTCTTCTGGCAATTTGAAACCCAAGGGAACGGATGGTGAACGATTGATCAAGTAGGCTGCAGTGTTAACTGCATCTGCCCAGAATGTTTTAGGTATCCCTGCATTCAACCTCATGCTTCTTGTAGGACCGGTTTTGCGACCGTTCGATTGCGTAACGAACGTTTCACGTGCGGAATCCGTGAACGTACGTGACCGAACACACACTATCGTACTACTAACGTGATTTCATTGATAGATTTGACGCTTCGGTACAAGATTTCACGTTTACACTACTTTCTCTCTCTACTTTCTCTCTCTAGAAAGTCTCCTCTCCAAGTCTTCTCCTAATCTTCCAAAAGTCTAACTAAAATCATAACATAAGCTCCTATTTATATGGTCAAGGCACTTTAATGATAGTTATCATTAATTACAAGTTTGCCACCTTGCCACTTCTATCTAGATACGACATTATGCGCTTGATTCCTTCCGGCTTTTCACTACGACACGGATTGACGAAGGCGATAGACATTACGTGCATCAACAATCTCCCCCTTGGATATTGCCGTAGTCAATCTCGTAGCGAAACTCATAGCGACTTGACTTTCTCTCTCTTTAAGACTCGAACGAAGATGTAGTCGACAGACAACTGCACTAACAAACTCCCCCTTGGATGTTGACGGAATCTTTAGTGAGAGTCTTCAAATACTCTTGCTCGAACAGAATCCCAGAGGATCTGTATTTTCTTCAGAATCTTCAGGCTCCCCCTTTCGTCAAGCTTCCGTGCTTTTGGGATCGACACCTGGCTTTCCAGATACAATCTCCTTTAGCGTTGAGCTCGTCTTCAGACTCCCCCTTAGACTCGACTATCGGGATCGTAGTCTGGCTTTTCGTAGCAACAAATTTCAAAAACCTGCACATCTCAAACTCTCTATTACAAACCAATAAAGTTGTGATTCAACTTAATGAATCAACTAAACATTTGAGAATTTACTATATTTACAAATGATCAAATATTTGAAACATTCCAATTTCTAATTCAAATTAATGAATTATCTTAAACATTTCAAACCATTAACCAACCTGTCTGTTCATCATGTTTAGCCTTTGAGATTTTGAAAATCAGCTTTTCAACATCAGTTGTCGAAAATCTTTTTGGATTTTTCAAAATAAGAAACATGAATGCAAAGACAGAAATTAAATGCAGAAATGAAATATGTACAAACATATTTTTGTGAGTTTGTGTAAGAGGATCATATCAGTATTTGAGACACATCACACGCACCGTTAAGCTTATTTCATTTTAAGTTCTAAACGATTCACGTTGATTGACGATATAGTTGTCCTCTTAAATTTTCATACAATTTTCAATCTATTCAGGATACTATTTAAGTGTTTTATGAACTTAGTTCGATTCATGTGTCCCACCTCTTGAATATACTCCCGTATCAAGAATCCCAATATTCAGTCTTACAGGCAAGAATACTACAATGATATCTGTACATAAATTAGGGGTTAAATGCGAGAACTGAGGGATCTCAGGTCAGAACTTCCGTTCAGCAGAGAGATATCAGCTTCGACTTAGCAGTGTGTCCCCTTTAGAGTATCTTTTCAGCTACAACAGATGATTATCAATTTTATTGTCTAATCAGCTGAGGGCTTTATGCTATGTTTCAAGCATTTTGCGGAAAGTATTAGCCAAGGACTAGGTCAGAACTACCGTTCAGCAGAAGTCCCGGAATAATACCCCAGACATCATAGAGTATAAACACCTAGTATATCAGAATACGAGACCTTTCAAACAAGATTTCAGGGGTTACCTATATATCCAAGTAGTGTTCCCCACGAATTTCACAAGTTTGAAATTTTAGGTTTATATCCCGAATAAATCTACTAAATGTACAAAAACCTATCGTCACATCATCAGTGAGACCGTTTATCACATTTTACATTACATTTCTTTAGCATGCTGTGATAGTCCACTGATTTACTATCATTTCCTCTTTTTCACAACAAAACTCATTTTGACTTTTTAATGTTTTTGATTTTTTTCAAATTTTCTAAATTTTTTTTAAAATTTTTCTCCCCCTAAAATCAAAATATGTTTCAATTTTGATTTTCTGAGAAAATTTGAAACAAACTGTACAAACTTGACAACATGATGAGAATCACTTCAATTCTCCATCCATTTGGCGTAAACAATCAGAACTCCCCCTCACAACAAACTATTTTCCCATTATGATTTCAAAACACTTAAGTTTGTTTTAATCAAAATGGTTTTTCCGGAAAATTAGTTTTGTGTGACATTTCATAAACACGGGGTTTCATCACTTTGTTTTTCAAATTACCACTTGTAGGAAAGATGAATCAAGTACAACTTAATGTCCCTGATTTATCTTTTGAAAGACGAAAAATCACCAGAGTGAAATTTCTCAAGAAATGTGCCGATTCATGTTCCACGCTTACCAACCTGGGAACTCCGGCAAGTCAGGTTTTTCATTTGAAAAGTTTCACCCAAGCCTGACTGTCCTTGGGTGATTTTGAATTCTTGTTTAGCAATGGAGGAAAGTTCGTATCATCCATTGTTAAATCTGAATTCTCAGATTTTACCTCAATAACTGGCTCTTCTGGTTTTGAGGAACCAGAATCATTGCCTGAATGTGGCTTGTCTGACTTTGACGAGCCAGATTCATCGCCTGAAGGTGGCTTGTCTGACTTCGACATGTCAGATTCATCGCCGACCTTTTTCTCCTTCTTCTTTATCTCCTCTTTTGTCCTTAGATTTGTATCTGATGAATTCGGTTTACTTGACTTTGCAGTTAAGTGAATCGATTCATCAGCACTCTTATTCGATCTTTCGGGTGAACCCGAGGACAAAATCTTCTCCAGATATTCTCTGGCTTTCTTCCTCTTCTTTCGCAGTTTGTCTTTTTGCCCCTGAGAAAGCTTCACTTTCTTTTCTTGAACTTTAGGTTCTTGGACCTTCTGTTCTTTGACATTCTCTAAAACTTTCAGTACCTTGGGCTTGACAAGGACTGGTTTCTTTGCCAATTTCTGAGAATTAGCCCTCAATCTTTCACTTAATTTCCTTGGGCAATCTCTGGCAATATGACCTTTGATTTGGCAGTTATAGCATCTCCTCGCCTCAAATCTCTGTCTCTGGCAGTTAACAGCAATGTGTCCTCGATACCCACATCGGTAACACACTCTGTTATCATGCCAATCACCATTTTCATACCAAACGCTCAGATCAAAGCACTGTTTAGCTTGGTGATACTCTTTCCTCTTCTTGATTGTTGGATTTGGCTCTTGAGCACTGTGGTTAAACCTGCACCACTCATTGCCAACAATTTTTGAATTTTCGTTTTTCAATTTTTGTACTTTTTGATTGCGATTGGATGATTCATCTGATGAGCTTTTATTTTTGTTTTGAACAATTTTCAAATTTTTACCTTTTTGTTTTTGTTCTACACTCTTCTTAACAGGTTTTTGCTTTGAGCATTCACCTATTTCAGTAGATTGCAAAACAGTATTTTTGACTTTTTCTTTTAATTCTAAAAACAATTTTTGTTTTTCAATTTTTGCATTTACATCATCAGATTTCTCATCACAATCTTCAACTTTGACATTGTCAAAGTTTGTGACATTGTCACTTATTGGATTAGAATTGATTGGTTTTGGACAGGGAAACTTCAAACTATCTGATGAAGTCACAAAACCTATCAATTTCTTCTCAAGTTCATCAATCTTGCTTCTGGAATTTTCAGCTTCTTTTTCAAGCTGAGATATTCTACCAAGATGAGACTTGATCGCATTTTCATTCTCATTCTTCAAATTTTCAAGAACAGATTTTTCAATTTCCAAAATTTTTAACTGTTCTTGGAATTTTGATTCGTTCGCTTTCAAATTCTTGTTTTCAAGTTTTATCCAAAAATCTTCATTTTCTGAGGATTTCTTTTTGCTTTCAAAGTCTTTTTCTTTCTCTTTCAAAACCTTGTTTTCTGATGTCAAATTGTTCAAATTACCCAACAGTTTGTCATTTTCAACTTTCAGTTTCTCACAAATTTCCTGAATCATAAGAATCTGTTTATCATCAGCTTGCTTCTCATCTGTCAACTTCTTGATCTCCAATGCCAAACTTTTTGCAACTTTTACGAGTTTGTCATTATTAGTCTTAAAGTTGTCACATTTGAAACACACTGATGCATTCTTCACAGATTCTCCAACTTTTGAAGCCTTTTCTTCCTTTGCCCTTTGATCACCATTTTGGTTTTTCTTCTTTTCATCATTAATCCTCATCTGTTCTTCAATTCTTTCAACGAGTGGACAAATCGTCAGTTGAGAAAATTCTCCAGAACTCTTCAGGTTCAAGATGTAATCTTCCCATTCTTCTTTCGGTAAAGCACTGACAAATTTTTCAACCCATTCTGCTGGTTCTTTAGTTATACCAATTTCAGACATTGAACGAACAAGAAGTCTATATCTCCCAATGATATCCTTAGTGTTTTCTCCTGGATCACCTGAAAACGAATCAAATTCTTTCTTTAATACCTTTCTTCTATCAAGTGTTTCTTTAGTCATATTAAAGAAATCCATATCCATGATTCGGTAATGAGAAATACACAGCGACAGATTTTCAATCAATGAAAATGATTTCACACAAGCAAAAATCTAATGAATATATGATTGATGAAAATCTGGTGACCTCTAATCACTTCGACTTACCTGCAAATACACAAATAAACGATCAGTAAAAGTATCAAACAACTGAATTTGTCAAAGTGTGTGTCAATTAAATTGATCTAGAATTCGTATAGAAAATCCGCGAACACGTTCCAATGAATTACACTGTTAATTCAACTGTCCCCAATTCTTCAAACAACCCAAACTGTGAGGCTTCAGGGATTTTGCCTTGCACTTTAGTAAATCTAAACACCACTGCTGATAGTGCCCCTTTTTTTTTAAAAATTAACAACCACACCTTTTCACTTTTTGAAAGAAACAAACTGTGATTGGGCCAAAACAAGATATTGGGGCGGTGCTGTTGGGTTTATTGGGCCGATAAAACCAATAGATGGGCGGTGTATTAATGAACTGACATATCTATTGTGCCTTTCTAAACAAGTGGGTTGGTGCACCTGTGATTGGGCACTGCTCTTTTAGTGGGACGGTGCAAATAATGATTGGGCGGTGGGCTAGTGGGCTTCACATGGGACGTGGAACAAAGCTTAGGATTGGACAATGCTTATCAAATCAACGTCGATGATTGGGCCAATTGTTGATGTAGACTATTAAGGATGATTTCTTATGTAGCCGACTAAATCAGTGATGAACTTTCAAGTTGCCGACAACCTGTAAGATCAGACAGTCACGTGAAGAAGGTGACTAATGAGCGGTTCTACAAAAGACAAATAAGCGGTTCAACAGTTGTGTCATAAAAGCGGTTCAAAAGATTCCCTAAGAGCGGTTCAAAGGAATGACATATGAGCGATTCAAATAATTCCCAATAAGCGATCCACAATAGTGTCACATAAGCGATCCACACCTAAAATTTGACGCGAATTCGGACCGAAAAATCTGCAATTTCTCCAAAACGGCTTGGTGTTTCAATGTGAAACTTGGTATTCAATGATATTCGCACAATATACTTGAATTTCAGACGAATCGGACCGTGAAAACACGTTCAATTTGTCGAATTTCCGTAAAAACCGTAAAGAACGAGTAGAAGATGAAGAAATTGACGAATTTAGATCTGATTTGGCTCTGAATACGCTAAAATCTGTACGAGAACGACGTGTTTGATCAAGCAATCGAGCTCCTAGCTCTGATACCACTTGTAGGACCGGTTTTGACACCGTTCGATTGCGTAACGAACGTTTCACGTGCGGAATCCGTGAACGTACGTGACCGAACACACACTATCGTACTACTAACGTGATTTCATTGATAGATTTGACGCTTCGGTACAAGATTTCACGTTTACACTACTTTCTCTCTCTACTTTCTCTCTCTAGAAAGTCTCCTCTCCAAGTCTTCTCCTAATCTTCCAAAAGTCTAACTAAAATCATAACATAAGCTCCTATTTATATGGTCAAGGCACTTTAATGATAGTTATCATTAATTACAAGTTTGCCACCTTGCCACTTCTATCTAGATACGACATTATGCGCTTGATTCCTTCCGACTTTTCACTACGACACGGATTGACGAAGGCGATAGACATTACGTGCATCAACACTTCTTGCCCTCTCATTCAATGTTCTGTTCATTCTCTCAGCTACACCATTCTGCTGAGGAGTTCCAGGAACCGTCTTGATCATCTTTATCCCTTTCTTGGCACAATAGTCAATAAACTGCTTGCTTATGTATTCACCACCATTGTCCGACTTTAAGCACTTTACCTTCAAATTAGTTTCATTTTCAACAGCAGATTTCCATATCTTAAAAGCATCAAATACATCAGATTTATGTTTAAGAAAATAGACCCATACCTTGCGTGTTGAATCATCGATGAAAGTAACATAGTATCTCGAGCCTCCTAGAGATGAAACTGATGTTGGTCCATATACATCTGAGTGAACAAGCTCCAGCTTCTGAGCTTTTGGTGTCTTCCCCGTCTTCACAAAAGTGACTCTCTTTTGATTACCAAAGACACAAGATTCACAGAATTCAGTTTCCACTTTCTTCAAATCTGGAAACTTCCCTTTCTGAGCCAACATTTTCAATCCCTTCTCGCTCATGTGTCCGAGTCGATTGTGCCATAAAGTAGATGGACTCGGACTGGTTGTCATGGCATGAACACCTTCAACATGAATCTCTGCCATGTATAGAGTGCCTTGCTTCTTTCCTTTGGCAATCACTAAGTTGCCTTTGATCACTTTCCATTGTCCACCCCCAAAGTGAACATTAAACCCTTCATCGTCCAATTTACCAACTGAAATCAACTTTCTCCTCAAATTAGGAATAACCCTGACATCTTTCAATGTCCATATAGTTCCCAATGAGGTCTTTAAGTCTACATCTCCAATACCCATAATATCAAGCATTTGATCATCGGCTAAACGAACTTTACCAAAATTACCTGTTCGTAGATTCTTGACCATATCTGGGCATGAGATAGCATGGAAAGAAGCACCAGAATCCATAATCCAGGATTCCACTGAATTCTCAACACAACATATGAGAGCATCTCCTGATTCTTCAGAGACTACACTGTTTACTTCTTTCTTTGCAGCTGGTTTTGTACATTGGCTTCTAAAGTGACCCTTTTCTTTGCAGTTCCAACATTCAATGTCTTTTCTGTTCTTTGACTGCCCCCTTTTTCTGGACTTTGACCTACCTCGATTAGTTCCTCTATCGTTTCTTCTTCCTCTACTTTATGTGTGCAATAAAGAACTTGAACTAGAAGTTTCATTATTGCTTCTCCGTCTGATATCTTCATTTATAATCAAGTCACGAATACCCTCAAAGGTAAGTTTGGTAGTGCCAGATGCACTACTAACAGCTGTGACTGTGCCTGACCAACTTTCGAGCAATGATGATAAAAGGAGGAGCGCTTGTACTTCATCATCAAACTTTATTTCAACTGAGGCTAAACGAGAGATAATCGAGTTGAACTCGTTTATGTGAGAGGTAACCGACATGCCTTCCTTCATCTTGGTGTTAACCAATTGTCGGATGAGGAATACTTTGTTTGAAGCAGATGGTTTTTCATACATATTGGACAAAGCTTTCAATACACCATACGTAGTTGTTTCATTGACAATGTTATACGCAACACTCTTTGCCAAAGAAAGCCTAACCACACCCAAAGCTTGTCTATCCAACAACTTCCATTCTTCATCATACATGTCATCCGGTTATATTCCCAACATAGGCAAATGCAAACCCTTTTGATACAACAAATCTTCTATTTGCATTCTCCAAAATCCATAATCACTACCATCAAACTTGTCAATCTTGATTTTACTATCTTCTGCCATTTTAACGAACAATTATCAATTTGCTACAAACTAAACGAATTTGTACTGCTAAATGATAATTATACTAGCGGAAGCAATAAACGGAAACAAGCACTTATCTGTTTCAGGCTTTGTGATTGAACAAATAATGATAGGTGATGAGATCCTTATCAAAGTTGAGGGGCTCTTCTAGCAAATAGGGGAAACTTGATTCTCCTTAAAGAAAGACAAAAAGGAACGTATACTCTTCTTCTTCCTTCCTGCGACCTGCTCCCACAGAACAACAAAAAAAACCTTCTTTTTTTTCTTCTGAAATCCGGCGATCCTCAAGCAAAATCGAAACCCTAGACCTTCGATTTTGAAACCCTAGATGCGATTTCCAGCAAGGATGGTCTCTAATTTGGAACCCTAGCCGGCGGCGGAGGTGCTAGCGACGAGAAGATGAAGAGCAGCGGCGGCGGCTACTGGGTTTCTGAAACCCTAGTCGCGATTTGCAGGTATCTTCTTCTTCTTCACCTCTGTTTGTTACTTGTTTTGTGCGAATCAATCGAGAGCCTGTGCTCTGATACCAGTTGTTAGGTCAAGAACACGATTCACACAAACACTAGAACAATTATCAACAAGCTTGCACACTCACACACACTCTAAAATCA
Organism: Helianthus annuus; assembly: GCF_002127325.2. Taxonomy (NCBI): domain Eukaryota; kingdom Viridiplantae; phylum Streptophyta; class Magnoliopsida; order Asterales; family Asteraceae; genus Helianthus; species Helianthus annuus. The sequence goes on from NC_035433.2 coordinate 71,747,673, forward strand.
CAAGAACACAAGATTTATAGTGGTTCGATCAAGCTTGATCTACATCCACTCTCCACAACTAGTATTCTTTGTATTAGGTGCTCAAGAAGTTTACAGTACATGAAAAGAAGCATTTATATGGGTTACAATTAGGGTTGTTGACTTTATTACATAAACAGAGAAACTCCTGCTAGCTGCAAAAGGAGTGTAGCACAGAACACCCCTGCTAGCTTGCTAGGTGCAGAAGGAGTGTAACAGCACCCCTGCTAGTCAAATCCTCCACAACCCAACACGGGTAAGAGGAACTATTACCATGTCATAGATCAGAATGAGGATGATAACAGAGAGGTTGATGAAAGATTGTTGTGTGGTGGGTGGAATCTCAAATGTTGACCCAATTGACCGGTCCATGGTAGCTCCTTGTTTGCTGAATAATGTGGAAGCTTGAGAAAATGCAATCCCATACGCTAAACAACTTACCCATATTGGAATTAGTCTAAGAACCGCCTTTGCTTCTTCCACCTCATCAGCACTACAAACGGTTACATCTTCATTCGACCCGTCAGGGGAAACCAACACTTTGTTGAGAAATCTGCCATTAACCCAATATCAACAAGATATTAGAAACTTATTCCATGCCACATATTATGAATTTATGCACGGATCACTTTCTATAGTTAACGGGTCAAAAGAGTGACATAAATGGATAGAAAGTCGCCCAAAGTATGCTTTCAATGCATAGGACCTTCTAAATCAGTTTTATCTAAGAGACGATAATCAATACATATGTTTTGCACATATAGATACAAATGTATGGATGTGTGCATTTTCTAAAAAATATGACGACATGCACATGTGTATGTAATAAAAAGTTATATGATGCATATGTGTATGTAACAAAAAAATATATGATACACATGTGTTGGTAAAAGAAATGCAACGAGGTACCTTGTATAATTTTGAAATTCTTTGTTTCCATCAAATAATGCAATGTGCAAAAACACATTAGTTTTAAAACATGTCCCTTAATTGGTTTATCTCTCAAATTTATGGCCGTTGATAGTCAGTGGTTCCTTTTTTCAAGCGACGTGGTGCGTGGTGTACTTTGGATTTCAAGTGTTTTTTTGCTTAGGTATCTGCTTCATCGAATTGCATAACTTGTATACAAGCCTCGTCTAAGCATCTACATAGATGAAGATTCGTGAATTTATAATCAAGATGTAAGACCCAAAATTTTGAATGTGCGACAAAAATAATGTATACTAAATACGCTTACATGTATGTATTTATATGAAACCAAGTAACCAACTACTATAACAAATGTATATGTCAAAAACCCAACAATGTATACAAACTACACATCTGCATTTCATGTAAGTTATAAAGTAAATTACCAAAGAATAAGACATATAATGTGTGCTTTCAAATACCAACTACTAATTAGAATCTACACGTATGTATATCTCAAAATGTATGTAGCATTAACATACAAATCACAAGAATATTCACTCAATTGTCAATATGCCTCATCTTTACATATATATATGGGTTATACTTATAGAAAGAACAAATACTAATTGTGTTGTGGTGCATAGGATGCTAAGTTAGATAACCTATAAGGCTGTAATAAATTTATAATAGTTTACAGAAGTTGAAACATAATTCACCCTATCCTTTGTTGTAGGATGTAATTTTTAGAACAAATAAAACAACACTGATCAATTATCATCCATAAATATTCCAAATTCACCCTATCCTTCATTGTTTTTATGTGCTACATTCAAAAGTGTGTATGTCCAATGCAAACCACTAATACACCAAAATCTACAAGATTGCAATTTGCAAGTTGCTTCTGCAATAGTTTATTTACTTGTTAATATTGATTTACTAGATTTTCTGCCTAATTAACATCTAGCACCAGTGGTCTAGTGGTAGAATAGTACCTGCCACGGTATAGACCCGTGTTCGATTCCCGGGGCTGGTGCATCATCTTGCAATGAAGAATCAACGCTAATTGTGATGTTGGGTCATTACAGCTGTTCGATATTTCGAATTATGTAGCGTCTCTGAGCATCCTTTTTTTTAACCCTTTTCCCCTTAGAAAAATGTATAAACAACTACTTCTGTTTAGAATGTGTCCGTTACCCAAAACTCCCAGCTGATTTTTTTTTCTAATGAAATTGGTGTTCTAAAAAAGATATTTTTATTTTGTACTTTAACATGTTCTCTTGACATTAATCAACACTACATCCACGACTTCGATCGCTACATCTGTTCCAGCCCCAATTGCTATTGTGGTTGCTGTTGACTAATTATCACCTCTAACCAATATGCTTTTAATGTTCATCAGCAGTTAACATGATACAACACATGCATAAACCTCCTAATTTTTATTTATTTAAAAGATTGTATTATTATTGTAATAGTAACATTGTATTGTAGTTATTTTTAACATATAGTTATTACAAATAAAAAAATTAAGTGCATTCAAGCTGACTTGATCCATACTGCAGTTAATGCTAGTGCAGTTACATTCAGCATTTGAAACTGACGTAGTTAATGCGTTTGACTGAGAATTTAATGAAGAATTAAAGTGCATTGAAGACGTTTAATGCAGTTTAATTCTCCTATTAAATTCGTTTTTCAGTTTCTTCAAGATTTGCAGCATAAATTGAGGATTCAGCTGCAGAATCAAATACACCGAAAAATCATAAGCTCTCTCTACAATCTTCTCAAGCAGAATTCTTTTTCTTCCTTCAAGCTTCAAGGTATACCTTCGGGTTGGAGTCAAGACCGGCAGTGCAACTGCTTGCGGCTGTTGTATCCTGGAAACAAACGTGTTCTCCTGGGAGACACGAAATTTGTTTTAAGGGACCCGTGTCTAACACGATCCTCAGCCAAGAACAGTTTCGTCTGTTTGGATTTTCTGATCTCGTTTTTCCCTTTTTCAGTTGTAATAGTATTTTTATTTCAGTTGTAATTCTGTTTTGTTCTTGTAATTCAAGTTAATAAATTATTTAATAAATTATTTTACATATTTTACACGAACGGATTCCTACAATCTTAAAACAAATTTTAAAACACCGTTCGTGTAGAATCACAAACTTCTCTGCTGTGAATTCAAATTTTTTTCTCTCACAGCAGGTTGTGTTTTAAAAAGATTTTTCTCTGTTTTGATTCAAAGGAGCGACTTTGTCAAAACAGAACTCTGCTTCTACTCCATTCTTTATTGAGTTCTAAAAACCTACTGTTGTAGTCTTCAAAGTTGGACTTAGAAGCTGCGTGGTGGTTTCATAAACTCTTTACATTGGATAAATAATAAATTAGCACATTTATTATTTTATTAACTTGGTTTTGTGGAATTTTTCAGAATGTCGACTGAAAATACCAACGTCAACGTCGTTGTCGGTACCCCTGCCAACACTGTGGGAGCGTCCACAGTGGCAAATCATGCTGAACGACCCGAGAAGTTCTCGGGTCTCCACTTCAAGAGGTGGCAATAGAAGATGTTCTTCTACTTGACCACCATGAACCTTACGAGGTTCTTGACGGAGACCGTTCCCCAACCTGCGGAAGGGGAGACCGATGCTCAGGCTCTGAGCACGGTAGAGGCGTGGAAGCACTCGGACTTTATATGTCGAGGCTATGTTCTCAATGGTCTCTCGGATGCCCTGTATAATGTGTACTATAATATCAAGACTTCCAAAGAATTATGGGAGTCTTTGGAGAAAAAGTACAAAACGGAGGATGCGGGAACAAAGAAATTTGTTGTCGCCCGTTTCTTGGACTTCAAAATGGTTGATAACAAGACTGTTATGAACCAAGTCCAAGAGTTACAAATTATACTTCATGACATCCATGCTGAGGGTATGGTACTCAGCGAGACATTTCAAGTGGCAGCCATGATTGAGAAATTACCTCCTGCTTGGGTGGACTTTAAGAATTATCTTAAACACAAGAGAAAGGAAATGTCGATTGAGGATCTTGTCGTCCGTCTTCGTATAGAGGAGGACAACAGGGTGGCCCTAAAAGGCACCATTTTGCAAGCTTCGGCTAAAGCAAACATGGTGGAAGTTGGGGAGTCCTCAAAGGGTAATAAGGCAAAACGGGGTAAGAAGGACACCAAAGGGAAAGCAAAGGTTAACAACCTTGGACCGAAAAAGGGGGCTGTGAAAAAGAAGCCTGCGCCTTTCCAAGGTACTTGTTATAATTGTAACGAGACGTGGCACCGTGCTAACCAATGCAAGAAACCTAAGCGTGAGCGTGCACACATGGTTGATGAGGATGGTATGCCTCTAATCGCAATGATAACCGAGGAAGCGGCTATGATTGAAGAAGTCAACGCGATGGGTGAAAACCCAAAAGGATGGTTCGTTGACACGTGTGCAACCTGCCATGTTTGTGGAGACAAGGCTCTTTTCTCTACATTCAAGGAAGCGTCGGGTGAAGAAAAGCTTTATATGGGAAATAAAGCTACCGCAAGCATCAAGGGGGAAGGCACTGTCATCCTGAAGATGACGTCTGGCAAGGAGCTTACTTTGACCAACGTGCTTTATGTCCCAGAGATAAGGAAGAATCTCATGTCGGGATGGATGCTCAACAAGTTTGGATTTCGTCTAGTGTTTGAATCGGACAATTTTGTCTTGTCTAGACGTGGAATGTTTGTTGGAAAGGGCTATGCCCTTAATGGAATGTTTAAAATGAATGTAATGGTTGTGAACCAAAACAAGAAAATGAATGAAAATTCTATTTCTACTTACATGGTTGAGTCTTCTTATGTTTGGCATGGTAGACTAGGACATGTAAATTTTAATTCATTACGACGTTTAATTAAATTAAACTTAATACCAACATTCCATATCGAGTCCAATCACAAATGCGAGACATGTGTTGAATCCAAACTTACGAGATCATCGTTTAAATCGGTTGAACGAATAACCAAACCCCTTGATTTAATTCATACCGATGTGTGTGATTTAAAAGCGGTTCCCACGAGTGGAGAAAATAAGTACTTCATCACGTTTATTGATGATTGTACGAAATATTGCTACGTGTATTTACTAAAGAGTAAAGACGAAGCAATAGAAAAGTTTATCTTGTACAAAAACGAAGTTGAGAATCAACTTAAAAAGAAGATAAAAGCCTTGAGAAGCGATCGAGGAGGTGAATATGTTGCACCTTTTGCGGATTTATGCGCAAAAAGTGGCATTGTACATGAGTGTACACCTCCTTATTCTCCATAATCAAATGGCGTTGCGGAACGTAAGAACCGCACATTGAAAGAAATGATGAACGCCATGTTGATAAGCTCGGGAGTGAACCGAGAAATGTGGGGGGACGCCATTCTCTCAGCAAACTATCTTTTGAACAAGATACCTTTGAAAAATAGGGACGAAACTCCATATGAGTTATGGAGAAAAAGGAAGCCTTCGTACAAATACTTGAAAGTGTGGGGGTCCCTAGCTAAGGTGATTGTACAACCTCCTAAGGCTCTTAGGATAGGACCCAAAACTGTTGATTGCATTTTCATTGGATATGCACATCAAAGTAGTGCGCATCGTTTTCTTGTACATGAGTCCAAGAATCCCGATGTACACAAACACACTATCATGGACGCAAATCCTAACGTCGTCTCATATTTTGAAAATGTGTTTCCTATGTTGGGTCAAACACAAGCGACTTCATCAACAGCGGCTGATGAAGCGGGTCCAAGTTCATCTACATGGGTAGATGAGGCAGGTCCGAGTTCGTCTACGAGATTAGATGAAACTCATGAATGACCTGAGGTCGAGGAGGGTGAGCTTAGACGAAGTAAACGACAAAGGGTTGAAAAATCTTTTGGTCCAGACTTCATGAGCTATATGGTTGAGGGTGAGCCCAATACCTACCGCGAGGCGGTTACCTCCGCAGAAGGACCTCAATGGCAAGAAGCAATTAAGAACGAAATTGATTCTATATTGCAAAATCATACTTGGGAGTTAGTAGATCTTCCACCTGGTTGTAAACCACTTGGATATCGTTGGATATTCAAAAGGAAGATGAAAGCTGACGGAAGTATTGATAAATACAAGGCAAGGTTAGTGATCAAAGGATTTAGACAAAAGGAGGGTCTAGACTACTTTGATACTTACTCGCCTATAACGCGAATAACCTCTATACGATTGGTTCTTGCAATTGCGGCTCTAAGAAATTTGGAAGTTCACCAAATGGATGTAAAGACCGCATTTCTAAATGGCGATTTAGAAGAAGAAATTTACATGGAACAACCTGAGGGTTTTTCCGCCCCTGGAAACAAGGGTAAAGTATGTAAATTGGTCAAGTCTTTGTATGGCTTGAAGCAAGCTCCAAAACAATGGCACCAAAAGTTTGATCATGTCATGATTGACAATGGTTTTCAAAATAAATGAGTGCGACAAGTATGTTTATTTTAAAGACACACCAAGAGGTTATGTGATTTTATGTCTTTATGTAGATAATATGCTTATCATTGGGAGTGATGATAACATGATCAACTCAACGAAAGACATGTTGAAAGCGAGGTTTGACAAGAAAGACATGGGTCTCGCGGATGTGATTCTTGGAGTAAAAATCACTAGAACCCAAAATGGTCTTGTGTTGAGTCAATCTCACTACGTGGACAAGATCCTTGGGAAATTCAATTCGGACGATACGAGTATAGCTCGAAGTCCAATTGATAATACCCAACGCCTAAGGAAGAATAGAGGCGAGAGCGTTTCTCAGTTAGAGTACTCAAGGATCATTGGTAGTCTAATGTATCTAATGACATGTACTAGACCCGACTTAGCGTATGCTGTGAGTAGGCTAAGTAGATACACCAGTAATCCGAGCGAGGATCATTGGAAAGCTATCACGAGGGTGCTCAGATACATAAGATACACGAGAGACTATGGATTGCATTATACCCGTGATCCAGCAGTGATCGAAGGATACACTGACGCGAATTGGATATCGGATATAAAAGATCATAGATCGACAAGTGGATATGTGTTTACACTTGCTGGCGCAGCTATAGCTTGGAAGTCTTCCAAGCAAACGGTTATAGCTAGATCTACGATGGAATCCGAATTCGTCGCTTTAGATAAAAGCGGGGAAGAGGCGGAGTGGCTACGTCAATTTGTGGAAGATATTCCAAGATGGCCAAAGCCGTTGACGGCAATCTGCATACATTGTGACAATCAGTATGCTCTTGCTAGAGCACAAAGCATGATGTACAATGGCAGATCAAGGCACATTCGACGTGGATACAACACGGTACGACAACTTATCTCAACGGGTGTGATCTCAGTTGACTATGTTAGGTCAAATGAGAACATTGCGGACCCGTTAACAAAAGGCTTAAGCACAGATAAGGTGTATAGGTTGTCAAGAGGAATGGGATTAAAGCCCATAGATGAAGGGAATATGAGGGAAACCTAACCTAGTTGACTGGAGATCCCAAGATCTAGGTTCAATAGGCAAACTTAATCATAAACCCAAAGGGAGTCACTGTGGGGGGTGCCCCAAAATCAATAAAGGGAGTTGTATACTTCCTAGTCCATTCCAATCAGTGACATGAAGGAAAGGTTAAGCATGTTGAGGTTAAGGATTTTGAGGAAATCCAAATTAACCATGTAGGTCCCCTTGATGTTATGGATCTTCACAGAATCGTCTTTCCAATCAAGAGTGCGGAATCCTCTTGATCAGAATTAGCAGAAAACGTGTAGGAACAGAAATCAGCAATCACTTTCAAACCGGGTTTTCTATTGATTATCAAACTCAAAGTATTACAATCAATCAAAACCCTAACCACCAGAATTTCGTCCAAACCCTAAAGCTATCATGAAATTCTATCTCACAAATACTGTTTAGTCTGATTATCTGATTAACCTAAACCCTAATGTCTAACCTTGTTTATATAACACAAGGTTTACAAGTTGGACTAGGGTTTCCTACATGGGCAAGGCCCAATTCGTTTCCCTACATCCAATTGGGTTTAGTTTAGCCCAAACTCTATTATTTCACTATTACAAAGCTAAACCCGCTAACTGTTTATCGTTTAACTAATTACAAGATATCCAAAGACCAAATCTAAGCTGTTGTCACAAACATGCACCAACAAACCATGCTTTTAATGATTCAGAGGAATCACCTATGTTAGAGAGAAGTGGGGTCGCTTCGAATGGATTTGTGGGGAGGCGCAAATCCTAGAGCTCTTGCAGTACCAGGAACGTGTTCCATGACCATGAACGGACACAACCATGAGGTCTTGACTCGACTAGGGAGAGTATTGTGTGAATGTATATTGTCGCCTACATAAATGGGGGATTGCTCAAGGACATCGCGTCTACAAGACCCTAGGTGTTGGGATTGAACCCTATCAGAGGAACAGATAATGTAAAGCCAAAACTGGATCAGCTCAGTGGATTCAGAATAAGCAGATGCTGATATACATATCTCTCCCCTTGAAAGTGATTCCAACAACTGATGACCTCCAATCTGCTGATCTTACTAACTGCTGACCAATAACTGCTGCTCAATTAAAGATCTGATGAAGACTAAAGTCCTGCTGATTCAATCTACTGCCTTGAGTCAAGCACTGCTGATCCGGATAAGTGATGCTGGGTTCACAGCAGTAGAAGGTTGCAGCAGTAGTTCTAAAGTCTGTTTGTAATAGAATGTATTAGCAGTAGTTCAACAGAAGCAATGTCCGTATAGATCAGAGGTTAGAGTTTGTTAGGAGGTTAGATGTCACTTTCATGGTGATGTCAGCTAAAGATGCTCAGTAGTTTGCAAGTGCTTATAAATAGTACAGTACTTTGTACTGTTCTATTAGCTCTTCACATCATTCGTCTTCTTTACACGAACAAACTGCTGAGCTCTGGCTGAGGGGGAGTTTGCATTCATTCATCATCATTGTAATCGTAATTGAAATAAATTCAATCATTCGGTTCTTTGTGTAAAGATGTTTGATTAAAAGTATTACTCTCATTTGATTGTATACAAAGTTTGTGTTCATCTTAATTTCCGCTGCACACTCGTTCATCTCCATCTTATTTTACAAACAAAAATACAATCAAAAGGAAACTCAGATCCAACAATTGGTATCAGAGCTAGAACAGTCAAATTTGATTTAACAATCATTTTGACGTAAATAGTTCAGCTCAAAACAGTTGATACTGATCGTTTGTTCGTCGTTGAAAAACAGAGTAAGGATTAATCACCATTATAGTTGATTTCTCAGTACCTGTAAAACAACAAGAATGACGTCACAATCTCAGGACGATAAAAACAACATTGGCTCGCTCTTTAAACCACCTATGCTAAAAAGAAATGAGTACAACATCTGGCAGAGGAGGATGGGTCACATCCTCGCTCAGCAGAGCACAGGTTGTTGGAAGTCTGTTATCTTTGGTCCTCATGTTCCTACAGTGCCAAGCGCTGAAGATGCTAAAAAACAAGTTCCTAAACCTGTTGAAAATTATACTGAAACGGATTATCAAAAATTTGAACTAGATGCTAAAGCATTTAGTATTGTTGCATCAGTGCTCCCCAACGAAATATATGATGGACTGTTACATTGTAACAGTGCCAAAGAGTTGTGGGACGCACTTAAGGAACAGTTTGGAGGTACCGAAGAGGTCATAGAAAACAATAGGGAAATCCTGAACCAACAGTATGAAACATTTTGTCATGTTAAAGGTGAATCACTGACTCAACAATTTGAGCGTTTCAGTTGTCTCATCAGTGAACTGAGGCTTGTTAATGTCAAGTTTACAAACTCGACTCAAAATAGCAGGTTCCTCAGATCACTGCCAGAAAAATGGGACACAATAGGTATTGTCACCAGAACTGCACCTGAGTTCAAGGATCTGACCTTGACCCAACTCCATGGTCGACTCCTGACCTTTGAGAGGGAGTTGAACCAGAAAAGGAAGTTACAAGAGTCAGGGAAAACCGTTGATGATTATTCATTCGGTAACACTGCTCTTCTGGGTCAAGAAGAATCTGGTGGTAGTGGTAAGGATCAGGGTTATGATCACTTCATTGACATAACTACTGGTGCAAACTTTAACAACCCTGATCCTCACTCTACAGGTTATGCATTCACTGCAAATGAAAACCAGATGTCTGACAATTTCAGCTTTGAACTCAATGATTTACAGCATTTCGACCCCACTGACCTAGAGGAAATGGACATCCTGCACCAACTGGCCTTGCTAAGTGTTAGAACCAGCAAGTTTTATAAGAGAACTGGGAGAAAATTTCCAGGTCTACATGGGCACCTAAGGGTTGGGCTGGATAAATCGAAAATCAAGTGTTACAAGTGTAACAGGTTGGGACACTTTGCTAGGGAATGTAGGAGTCAAACAACTGGTCCCATAGTCACTCACCCTAGTTCAAATCCTAGACCTCAAAATCAAAACACTGTGCACTATGCCCAATATGCCCCAGCAGCACATGTGAACACTGCTCATTATGCTGTTGCCCCTATGCCAGTGCATTATGTCCAAACAGCTGCTCCATAAATCCAATATGTTCAAACCCCTGCTCCCCAGGCACAAGTGCAATCTGCACCTCAAACTACTGCTCCAGTAGTTACACAACCTGAACAACAAAGTTTCTTTAGTCAAGAGTTTGTTGACTGGAGCAGTATGCCTGAAAATCTTAATGATGAAAATTTTGCACTATATGCTTCAAATGATTCTTCTCACAATGAATTTTGTTTGATGGCATTAGAGTCAATACAGGAGGGGGTTGAATCTGAGGAGGAACAGCTGAAGGTTGAAACAGTGGAAGAGGTGACTGAAGCAGTGGTTACTGCTGTGACTGATGAAGTACTGCTGGGAGAAAGTTCAGGTACCCTGATTGAACCAATGACAGATCTATGGTCTGAAGAAGACAAGAAAGATGCAAAGGCTGGTGAGGAAGAAGAGAGAGCTGATGAGGAAGAAAATCCTAAATGTGATTGTGCAATGATGGCTGCTGCCAAGGTATCACCTCAAGTTCTAGAAAAACTATGTTCTAATAATTGCATTATTGCTTTTGCTAACATCAAAGAGGTGAATGAAAACCTTAGGAACAAAATCTTAACTGATGAAGTCAAATTTGAAAGATCTTTAAAAGAACTTAAAAACAAGTTGACTGAAAAGGAAAAAGAGATTAGCAGTTTGAAAGAAGAGCAAAGCATAACCAAAACCCAACTCCAAACTATGGTAGAAAAATACCAAGTTTGCAAAAAGGAGTTAGAATCCACCCAGATCACTTGTGAAAGATGGGTGGAATCATGCAAAGGGTGTGAGGTTATGCTTGAGAAACAGATAAAAAGCAATGTAAAATTTAGGGTTGGTTATAGAAAACATGATGATGAAAACACTGCTTTTGAAAAATCTGTTTCAACCACTGATGTAACTATTGAGTTCATCCCAACAAACAAGGATGGCCAAGAAGTGAAAATCACTGACAAACTTGGTAACAAAATCACACTTGACAGACCAATGGGTCCCTCTGCATTTGAGGAGATTGAAAATCATCAATTTAAACCAAGTTGGTCTGATGAGTGTGATATCCTTGAAAATTTCAAGCCAATGGACTTTACATCAACTGATGGTGTTAAGGCTCCAAAAGCTAAAGTCATTCCTCTTAAGGATATTCCAGCAGTGGTCAAAACCTCTGCTACAAAGGAGTCTGAAAAGAGGAAGAAGAAAGAGAAAATTGATAACTTGTTTTGTGAATTCTGTGAGAAGAGGAACCATCTAACAAAAGATTGTTTCCATCTAAAAGCTTATGACTTAACCAAAACAAGTGTCACTACTTCAGCTGAAAGTTGCAGTGTTTGTGGTAAAACAAACCATAAAACTCAGGCATGTGTGTACCTCAAAAACTTCAATGAAAAGAAGAATGAGTACATGGCTAAAACATCCTTGAGTTCATCAGCACCTTCACCATCTGTCAAGTTCACAAAGAAACAACCACTGTTTGTGCCAGTTCAAACAGCTGTCACAAAACAGCTGAACCAAACATCTGTCAAAAGAGATGTTCAGGTTACTGATGCACCTCCTGCCAATCAATTCAGAAAGGGCAAGGAAAAACAGTCTTACCAAAGGATTCCACACGTTTATGAGGTCTACAAAAGGCCCTCTAAACCCAGAGTGAATAGGCATCCTTTCGGTTACCAGCAGTTGATTGGGCAAGACCCCCAACAGTGGTTAGCAAGAAACAGTACTAAAACTGTCCAAACCCCTGACTTAACCACTGCCCATCACACTGCATCCATACCAGACACTGTTGAGACCCCATCCAAAGCCCTGTTGGCTTTGGAGTCCTTAATGAACTAATCCTTTTACTTCATGTGCAGGGAGCTTCTGCATGCTTTGATAGTCTATGGTATGTAGATAGTGGAGGCTCCAGGCACATGACAGGATGTAAAGCCCTCCTCAAAGACTTTAAAATCCATGGTGGGGGTGATATATCCTTTGGAAATAATAGTAAAGGGAAAGTTCTGGGGTCTGGCACAGTGCAATCTGGCAATGTAAAATTTGAAAATGTCAATCTAATAGACAATCTAAAATTCAACCTTCTGAGTGTGTCTCAAATGAGTGACAAAGGGTTTGGGTCATTCTTCACAAAAGATTGTTGTAGGATTGTTGGACCAGAAATGGTCAAAAAGATTGAAGCAATAATTAAAAATGGTGAAACAAAACTTGTTGCTCAAAGAAGTGGCAATGTTTATGTTGTTGACATGTCTAAAGAGTGTCCCAGAGCTGATGCCTGTCTGTTCTCAGCTGCCTCTAACAAAGAGACAGAACTTTGGCACAAAAGACTGCGACACACAAATCTTAAGACAATAACATAAATTTCAAAAAATGGTTTGGTGAGAGGCCTTCCACAAAAATTGTTTTCATGTCCTGAACATTGCATTTCCTGTTTAAAAGGAAAACAGCATAAAAGTTCCTACAAGTCCATTGAAGAGTCCAAAACAACCCAGTGCTTGCAAATGCTGCACATGGATTTGTTTGGCCCAGTTCAAGTCATGAGCCTCAAAAAGAAAAGATATTGTTTAGTTATAGTTGATGACTTTTGTAGGTTTACATGGACTTTCTTTTTGCACTCTAAAGATGAAACTGCAGGCATTTTGCAAGACTTTGTGACACGGGTTGAAAAGCAATTTGATCTTCCAGTGAAAAGCTTTAGGAGTGACAATGGCACAGAATTTAAAAATAGGGAGTTGGATGCCTTCTGTGTGAAGAAAGGGATTGTAAGGCAGTACAGCATCCCTACAACACCAGAGCAAAATGGGGTTGTTGAAAGAAAGAACAGAACTTTGATTGAGGCTGCCAGAACCATACTTGCAGATTCAGGTTTGCCATTAACTTTCTGGGCAGAGGCAGTAAACACTGCTTGCTATGTTCAGAACAGAGTTTTAATAAACCCCAGGCACAAAAAGACTGCCTATGAAATTCTGTACAAAATCAAACCACTGATCTTATACTTCAAGGTATTTGGCTGCCCATGCTTTATTTTGAACTTAAAAGATTCCATTTCAAAATTTGCAGCCAAAATTGATTGTGGTTATTTTCTGGGATACTCAACCTCTGCCAAGGCCTACAAAGTGTTCAATGCACGGACCAAGGTAGTGGAGGAGACTTTGGATGTAAAGTTCAATGAACTTTCATCAATGAAAATCCCAGCAAATCCTGCTGAACTGTTTGATCTTGAAAAATTCACTTTTGAAAATACTGCTGTCAAGACTAACAGTGCAGGTCCATCAGAGGATACAACACCAGACTATGGGTATGAAGTCATCATCCCTCAAAGGTCTGCCACAAAAGGGAAAGCATCAGTTGTTCAAAACAATTGCCAAAGCTCAACCACTGCTACCTCAATAGTTGTTGATCAAAGTAGCCCATCTACCACTGCTTCCACATCCTCAACTACTGCTGACAAAAGTCCTCAAACAGTGGATAAAAGTCAGCAGTGGTCCACTCCATTACCACCCATTCCACCACCTTTTGAAGCCACTGCTGGGTCATCAAAGTCACCAGCAGTGGTTAGCTCAGATGATACACATTTGCAGCCTTCACCAACAAATGCCATCATACCATACCAAGGAGATTTAATCTTCTTGAGATCTCATCCACCTGATCAAATCATTGGCAACATCAATGAAGGGGTGCTCACAAGAAGCCAAACCCAAAACATTTGTCTTTTTGCTGGTTTTCTATCACTCCATCAGCCAGTCAAGTACCAAGAGGCACTAAAAGACAACAGCTGGGTAGAAGCCATGCAAGAGGAGCTCCAACAGTTTAAGAGACAACAAGTATGGGAGCTTGTACCACTGCCAAAAGAGGTCAGTCCCATTGGCACAAAGTGGGTCTTCAAGAACAAAACAGATGAAAGGGGCATTGTTGTCAAGAACAAAGCCAGGCTTGTGGTTCAAGGTTACAGACAGGAAGAGGGGATTGATTATGATGAAACATTCGCCCCTGTTGCAAGATTGGAAGCTATCAGACTGTTTCTGGCCTTTGCTGTCAACCACAACATGAAGGTGTTTCAAATGGATATCAAAAGTGCTTTCCTCTATGGTACATTGCAAGAAGAGGTATATGTATGTCAACCTCCTGGCTTTGAGGATCCATTTTATCCTGATCATGTCTACAGGCTAAACAAAGCCTTGTATGGCCTGAAACAAGCACCTAGAGCCTGGTATGAAACTCTTTCCAACTTTCTTCTCTCAAATGGTTTCAAAAGAGGTACCATTGATAAAACACTGTTTCTTAAATGGAGAGGGAAAGATTTAATGATCGTCCAAATTTATGTGGATGGCATTATTTTTGGAAGCACATGTACCAAAATGTGTGAAGAGTTTAGAGAACTCATGACAGCTGAGTTTGAAATGAGTGCAATGGGTGAGCTGCAATGCTTTCTTGGTCTCCAAGTACAGCAAATGCAAAATGGAACTTTCATTCATCAAAGCAAATATGCTAAAGAACTTTTAACCAAATTTGATATGAATGATTGTAAACCACGCAGCACACCCATGGCCACAAATAAGCTGGTCATGTCTGATGAAAAAGATGAGCTGATTGACCAAACACTTTATAGGAGCATGATTGGGTCTTTATTGTACCTAACTGCATCCAGACCAGACATCATGTTTGCAACATGTGTCTGTGCAAGAAGTCAATCAGCTCCCAGAAAATCTAATCTCATTGCTGTAAAAAGGATTCTCAGATACATAAAAGGTGCTTCCACACTTGGTATCTGGTATCCAGCTAATGGGAATATCAAGCTTTCAGGTTTTTCAGACAGTGACTTTGCTGGTTGTCACACAACAAGGAAGTCCACTTCAGGAGGGTGCCAGTTTCTAGGTGATTGCTTAGTTTCTTGGCAAAGCAAAAAGCAAGCAGCAGTTTCAACATCCACTGCTGAGGCTGAATACATTGCTGCTGCAAGCTGTACAGCCCAACTCCTGTGGCTTCAAAATCAGTTACTGGATTTTGGTATCACTGCCTTAAAGACACCACTTATGCTGGATAGCCAGGCAGCAGAAAATATCATCAAAAATCCAGTTTCCCATTCTACCACCAAACACATCGACATCAGACATCACTTTGTGAGGGATTGCTATGAAAAAGGTTTGATTTCTCTACATCATGTCCCAACTAAAGACCAGCTGGCAGATGTGCTCACAAAAGCACTTGATACAGCCACTATTGAAAGTCTGGTCTCTAGGATTGGGATGCTGAACATGGAATAACAAGCAACATCTTGTTTTTCTATGAATAAAAGCAACAAAATGTTTTCAGAAAATCAAAAATCCATCCTTAAAAATAGCTTAAAAATGAAAATTTCATTAAAATCCTTAAAAGTCTGCCATAACCACTGATTGTTCAAAAGTCTGCTCTACTTCAAAAAGTCTGCCCATTGCTGAAAGGCAATCTCTGTTCTCTCATTCCTTGGTAACCACCGTTGTTCAAAAGCAGTGTCTTATCCACTGATATGCTATCCACTGATAGTAAAAATCATCCGCTGCCCCTTTTCCACTGCTCTCATCAGTTGCTTTCATCCAAAGTACTGTCCTCCATCTTCACCAGTGGTTGTCACGTGGGCAGTACATAGTGTCAGACTTTTTGTAACGGCTGCCACGTCAGCATTCACTATCTCTCCTATAAAACTCCCCACTCACCATCCAAACAGGGTTTTACTGTCGAATTGAATTCATAAAAATTCTCTTCTCAAAGCAGTTTTTCTTTCATCTCTCACAAAATTTCTTCGATCAATCGTTTCAAAAATGACAAAATCGAAGTCATCTGCAAAACCCTCATCAAAATCATCGAAAACAGCCTCTCAAAAGGCAACTACCACTGAACTTCCATTCAAAAAATCTCACAATCTTCTGGGTCTTCTCACAAAACCAGGAACCACAGATGTTTTCGATGCCATTATCACCATCATGGCAAAATCAAAGTACAAAACTTTGCTCACCGCCGACGCACCCATCTACTTGGCAACCCAAAGGGAGTTTTGGAAGAATGCAACCCTTGAAAAACAAGGAGACATTGTCACTGCAATCAAATCTTCCATAAAGGGTAAAGCTGTCCACATTACACCACAATCCATCTCCGAAGTCTTTCAACTTGATGACCAGGTAGGTAAAACTTCCTTCACCAAAAACGAGTTGCACATTGACTTCATTGAAAGAGGGTATGAAGCCACAATGATGACGAAATTAACTTTAGAAAAAGGTTATTTTCCTCCTGCACCAAGATTTTTAGTTCATACCCTCCTAGTATGTGTTTCAAACAAAACCACTTCTTTCAATGAGATCCCTATAAAGATTCAAAATCTGGGATATGCGATTCTTCAAGAAGAAAATTATAACTATTCTCGAGAAATCTTTAAAGATTTGGTTAATAATGTTGAAAGCAAATCATTTTTACTGTTTCCAAGGTTTTTAAGCTATTATTTTCAAAAGAAATTCAGTAAGGATGATTTGCCTCTAATAAACCAAGGTGAAATAACTGCAATAAACTGTCTAACATCTGAAACATTTTCACGTATGTTAGCACCTTGCAAAACACAAGCAGGGGTACCTGAGCAGACTTTAGCAGCTACCACTGCTCCTCAGGTATCTGCTGCTGAGCCCACTGCTCTAGGTGATTAAAGCAGCAGAACAACTGTTTTGAAACCCACACCTACCAAACCAAAAAGGCCATCCAAAAAGAAAAATCAAAAACCCTCCAAACCAATCAAAAAGGCAACTCTGGCAGATGAGATACCAGAGTTAATGCCTGTGACAACACAAATGTCACTAGAAACCACTGCTGCTTCTTCCTCACAGCAGTTGGTACAAATATCTCAACCCATAACCATAACTCCTCCTACTTCTTCACAAAAAGGACAGGTTGTACACAAAGGGCCACCACATCATGATGCTCTGGATACACTTGTCTCCATCATCCACAGTTCAATGCCCGGAGCAACCCCGCCTTCTAAACCCACCATCACACCCTCAATTCCACCAAAAACACAACTACTGTTGGATGCAATTGACTTGAACCAGGCACTATCCAGTCCTTCTCAATCACCTGTCAATGAGAATATACCTCAACAAATGACTGAGCCTGCTGTATCATCCATTGCTAACCCACCAACAACGCCTGAAGAGGTTACACCCATTGAGTTACAAGTAACTCTTTATGGTAATCCAAGTGAAGCAGCCACTTCAACTATTGAACCTACAGGTTTACAGGTGGGCAGTGGTTTCATTAATAAGACTTCCTTGGAGGCAATTCCTTACATAGAACCTCTGCCAACCACCAGTGGATTTATATATCCAACTGGCATCATCAAAAGGTTGTCAAGTGTTGAAGGAAGAAGACCCCAGTACCAAGAAAAAGGGGCATCAGTGGTTAGTGTTTGGAATAAATTCCCTACATCTGCCACTGATAAAACCACTGTTAGTGGGAAATAAGATGATCCCATTAAATTGGGTGATGATTTAAAGTACCAGAAATTGACGGATCGTGTTGAAAAACTTGATAACTCTGTTGCAGAGCTGAAAGATATGCTCCAACAGTTGCTACAAGTACAAAAGGTACTACAATCAACTGCTGTTCCACCTCAAGCACCTGCTCTACAACAAGCACCTGCTACAAATGAGCTCTGGAATCTCTTTCAACCTTATCTCCATCATCAGGCACAATTAGCAGATCAGCAACATGAAAAACATGTTCAACAGCTGAGAAATGCTATGGAGTCTAGGTTCAAAGACACTCAGGCTGATCTAAAGGCTCTCAAAACTCAGATCCTGCACTCCACTGGCACTGCTCCTCCACCAGTATTTTTCATTGATCACCTCCCTAAAGATAATGCCAAAAAGGGGGAGAAAATTCAAGAATGGAGAAGAAAGGGAATAACTGATGGTCTTTATCTTGCACCAGAAAATTCAAATATGACCAAGCAAATCCCTTTGCCAGATGGGAGTAAGAAAATTGATGTGACTACAAATGCACTTGCAGAAGCACTTGCATGTGTAAAAAGGGATAGAGAGGCCAAAAAGAAAGCCAAGGTGGATTATCCGGATCAGGGTACTTCAGGGTCAAGAGATGATGAAAATCTCTTTGATGAAAAGAAGAAGCCTACTAGAAAAGTAAGGCTACCCAAATCCATTCCGGTCAGACGTTCAAAGTCTGCTCAAAAACCACCAACCAAAACAGCTGTTGTAACTTCTGTTGTATCCACTACTGTTGGTACCTCAGTAGTTTCAACATCTGCTCCCACTTCAACACACACCACCTCAACACACACAACATCCACTGCTTTACCACCATCACCACCTAAATCACAATCACCTCCTGTCAAAAGGCAGAAGACAGCAGCTGTTAAAACATCTGCTGTAAAGACAACAGTGGTTGGAACACCAGTTGTTTCAAAAACTGTTAGTCTATCACAATCCACTGCCACTACAACCACCTTTCCACCCCAAACATCTTCAAAATCTTTAGCTCTTGTCAATATACCAAAACCAGTTCCAGTTTCTTCTGTTCCTATGCACAAACCTTTACCTCCTGCAGGTGTTCAATTTCCTCTTAAACTAGAAGCTGTCAGAGAAGAGATAAAATCCTTCTATACTGAGGATGACCCTGCCAAAAGGAGTTTGCCCTCAATCAAAGGATATCCATGGCCCAAAAACATTGATGAATATTTGAAGATAAAGGCCAAACAAGCAGAGGATATCTCACAAAGAAACTCACAAGGGAAATCTGACAAAGAAGTTTCAAGATACTACCAATATCTGCTTACACAAGTCAATTCCCTAGAACGTTTTGCAAAGAATGTTAGTCAACAAATTTCTGAAAGAGCTGCTGAAACTCTGAAGAAAGACTACATTTAAAGCATCATGTTTTACAAGAAATACAAAGGAGAGAGACACATGTATAAAGAGTGGGCTGTTCCTGAGCTTGAAGCTGAAGCAGAAAGAATACAAGATATGATAAAAAGGAAAGTCACTCACACTCCTCCTGATTGGGCAAAATTCAAAAGAAATATTCCTGACAAGCAGTTGGAACTAAAAAGAATGAAAGAAGAATTGGTTGTTGCTGATTTTGGCACCAAAAGACAAGTAGCTAGATGGAAGGAAGATTTGGTCAGGTCAACCTACAAAAGGTTGGAGGAATTAAGGAAGAAAGATCCTAAAATCCCTCAAAAACCTGACTATCCTGAAGCAGCGGTTTCAAAAGGACCATCAAAGCTGCAAATCAGGAGATCCACTGCTCCAGCTGGTACTTCCTCTTACAAAAGGAGGAGACAAAGCCAGTTAGGAGTTGAGACAGTTCAAGATATTCTTTCGGGCAATATAGTTTTAAAAGAAGGCGTGTTAAGAACGTTAAAAGAAGAACTTGAACAAGAAAATTCTGCTACCACTCCTCAGCCAGTGATGAATCGGCCAGTCTCTCCAAATACTTCTGCAAATAAGCATCTCCCAAGAAACCCACCAGGCTCAAAAATACAAAAGTGGGCAACTGACAAACAGACCCGCGTATTGACTTTGCTCAGGTCTGGTGGAGAAGTGAAGATAACATCAAGGGAACAAGCTCTTGGCCTGAGTCTTGAAGATTTGCAGGATCTCCTTGATCTTCCACTTAGCAGGGATGATGAAGATACAGATGCCCTTAACTTTGAATTGCAATTTAAAGGCCAGATAAGGGAGCTGTTGATGAGGCAATAAAATATCCACAATAATGAAGAGTTTTGGCATTATCTGTTCCAGGGGGAGATTGTTGGGATTGAACCCTATCAGAGGAACAGATAATGTAAAGCCAAAACTGGATCAGCTCAGTGGATTCAGAATAAGCAGATGCTGATATACATATCTCTCCCCTTGAAAGTGATTCCAACAACTGATGACCTCCTATCTGCTGATCTTACTAACTGCTGACCAATAACTGCTGCTCAATTAAAGATCTGATGAAGACTCAAGTCCTGCTGATTCAATCTACTGCCTTGAGTCAAGCACTGCTGATCCGGATAAGTGCTGCTGGGTTCACAGCAGTAGAAGGTTGCAGCAGTAGTTCTAAAGTCTGTTTGTAATAGAATGTATTAGCAGTAGTTCAACAGAAGCAGTGTCTGTATAGATCAGAGGTTAGAGTTTGTTAGGAGGTTAGATGTCACTTTCATGGTGATGTCAGCTAAAGATGCTCAGTAGTTTGCAAGTGCTTATAAATAGTACAGTACTTTGTACTGTTCTATTAGCTCTTCACATCATTCATCTTCTTTACACGAACAAACTGCTGAGCTCTGGCTGAGGGGGAGTTTGCATTCATTCATCATCATTGTAATCGTAATTGAAATAAATTCAATCATTCAGTTCTTTGTGTAAAGATGTTTGATTAAAAGTATTACTCTCATTCGATTGTATACAAAGTTTGTGTTCAACTTAATTTCCGCTGCACACTCGTTCATCTCCATCTTATTTTACAAACCAAAATACAATCAAAAGGAAACTCAGATCCAACAATTGGTATCAGAGCTAGAACAGTCAAATTTGATTTAACAATCATTTTGACGTAAATAGTTCAGCTCAAAACAGTTGATACTGATCGTTTGTTCGTCGTTGAAAAACAGAGTAAGGATTAATCACCATTATAGTTGATTTCTCAGTACCTGTAAAACAACAAGAATGACGTCACAATCTCAGGACGATAAAAACAACATTGGCTCGCTCTTTAAACCACCTATGCTAAAAAGAAATGAGTACAACATCTGGCAGAGGAGGATGGGTCACATCCTCGCTCAGCAAAGCACAGGTTGTTGGAAGTCTGTTATCTTTGGTCCTCATGTTCCTACAGTGCCAAGCGCTGAAGATGCTAAAAAACAAGTTCCTAAACCTGTTGAAAATTATACTGAAACGGATTATCAAAAATTTGAACTAGATGCTAAAGCATTTAGTATTGTTGCATCAGCGCTCCCCAACGAAATATATGCTGGAGTGTTACATTGTAACAGTGCCAAAGAGTTGTGGGACGCACTTAAGGAACAGTTTGGAGGTACCGAAGAGGTCATAGAAAACAATAGGGAAATCCTGAACCAACAGTATGAAACATTTTGTCATGTTAAAGGTGAATCACTGACTCAACAATTTGAGCGTTTCAGTTGTCTCATCAGTGAACTGAGGCTTGTTAATGTCACGTTTACAAACTCGACTCAAAATAGCAGGTTCCTCAGATCACTGCCAGAAAAATGGGACACAATAGCTATTGTCACCAGAACTGCACCTGAGTTCAAGGATCTGACCTTGACCCAACTCCATGGTCGACTCCTGACCTTTGAGAGGGAGTTGAACCAGAAAAGGAAGTTACAAGAGTCAGGGAAAACCGTTGATGATTATTCATTCGGTAACACTGCTCTTCTGGGTCAAGAAGAATCTGGTGGTAGTGGTAAGGATCAGGGTTATGATCACTTCATTGACATAACTGCTGGTGCAAACTTTAACAACCCTGATCCTCACTCTACAGGTTATGCATTCACTGCAAATGAAAACCAGATGTCAGACAATTTAAGCTTTGAACTCAATGATTTACAGCATTTCGACCCCACTGACCTAGAGGAAATGGACATCCTGCACCAACTGGCCTTGCTAAGTGTTTGAACCAGCAAGTTTTATAAGAGAACTGGGAGAAAATTTCCAGGTCTACATGGGAACCTAAGGGTTGGGCTGGATAAATCGAAAATCAAGTGTTACAAGTGTAACAGGTTGGGACACTTTGCTAGGGAATGTAGGAGTCAAACAACTGGTCCCATAGTCACTCACCCTAGTTCAAATCCTAGACCTCAAAATCAAAACACTGTGCACTATGCCCAATATGCCCCAGCAGCACATGTGACCACTGCTCATTATGTTGTTGCCCCTATGCCAGTGCATTATGTCCAAACAGCTGCTCCACAAATCCAATATGTTCAAACCCCTGCTCCCCAGGCACAAGTGCAATCTGCACCTCAAACTACTGCTCCAGTAGTTACACAACCTGAACAACAAAGTTTCTTTAGTCAAGAGTTTGTTGACTGGAGCAGTATGCCTGAAAATCTTAATGATGAAAATTTTGCACTATATGCTTCAAATGATTCTTCTCACAATGAATTTTGTTTGATGGCATTAGAGTCAATACAGGAGGGGGTTGAATCTGAGGAGGAACAGCTGAAGGTAGAAACAGTGGAAGAGGTGACTGAAGCAGTGGTTACTGCTGTGACTGATGAAGTACTGCTGGGAGAAAGTTCAGGTACCCTGATTGAACCAATGACAGATCTATGGTCTGAAGAAGACAAGAAAGATGAAAAGGCTGGTGAGGAAGAAGAGAGAGCTGATGAGGAAGAAAATCCTAAGTGTGATTGTGCAATGATGGCTGCTGCCAAGGTATCACCTCAAGTTCTAGAAAAACTATGTTCTGACAATTGCATTATTGCTTTTGCTAACATCAAAGAGGTGAATGAAAACCTTAGGAACAAAATCTTAACTGATGAAGTCAAATTTGAAAGATCTTTAAAAGAACTTAAAAACAAGTTGACTGAAAAGGAAAAAGAGATTAGCAGTTTGAAAGAAGAGCAAAGCATAACCAAAACCCAACTCCAAACTATGGTAGAAAAATACCAAGTTTGCAAAAAGGAGTTAGAATCCACCCAGATCACTTGTGAAAGATGGGTGGAATCATGCAAAGGGTATGAGGTTATGCTTGAGAAACAGATAAAAAGCAATGTAAAATTTGGGGTTGGTTATAGAAAACATGATGATGAAAACACTGCTTTTGAAAAATCTGTTTCAACCACTGATGTAACTACTGAGTTCATCCCAACAAACAAGGATGTCCAAGAAGTGAAAATCACTGACAAACTTGGTAACAAAATCACACTTGACAGACCAATGGGTCCCTCTGCATTTGAGGAGATTGAAAATCATCAATTTAAACCAAGATGGTCTGATGAGTGTGATATCCTTGAAAATTTCAAGCCAATGGACTTTACATCAACTGATGGTGTTAAGGCTCCAAAAGCTAAAGTCATTCCTCTTAAGGATATTCCAGCAGTGGTCAAAACCTCTGCTACAAAGGAGTCTGAAAAGAGGAAGAAGAAAGAGAAAATTGATAACTTGTTTTGTGAATTCTGTGAGAAGAGGAACCATCTAACAAAAGATTGTTTCCATCTAAAAGCTTATGACTTAACCAAAACAAGTGTCACTACTTCAGCTGAAAGTTGCAGTGTTTGTGGTAAAACAAACCATAAAACTCAGGCATGTGTGTACCTCAAAAACTTCAATGAAAAGAAGAATGAGTACATGGCTAAAACATCCTTGAGTTCATCAGCACCTTCACCATCTGTCAAGTTCACAAAGAAACAACCACTGTTTGTGCCAGTTCAAACAGCTGTCACAAAACAGCTGAACCAAACATCTGTCAAAAGAGATGTTCAGGTTACTGATGCACCTCCTGCCAATCAATTCAGAAAGGGCAGGGAAAAACAGTCTTACCAAAGGATTCCACACGTTTATGAGGTCTACAAAAGGCCCTCTAAACCCAGAGTGAATAGGCATCCTTTCGGTTACCAGCAGTTGATTGGGCAAGACCCCCAACAGTGGTTAGCAAGAAACAGTACTAAAACTATCCAAACCCCTGACTTAACCACTGCTTATCACACTGCATCCATACCAGACACTGTTGAGACCCCATCCAAAGCCCTGTTGGCTTTGGAGTCCTTAATGAACTAATCCTTTTACTTCATGTGCAGGGAGCTTCTGCATGCTTTGATAGTCTATGGTATGTAGATAGTGGAGGCTCCAGGCACATGACAGGATGTAAAGCCCTCCTCAAAGACTTTAAAATCCATGGTGGGGGTGTTATATCCTTTGGAAATAATAGTAAAGGGAAAGTTCTGGGGTCTGGCACAGTGCAATCTGGCAATGTAAAATTTGAAAATGTCAATCTAATAGACAATCTAAAATTCAACCTTCTGAGTGTGTCTCAAATGAGTGACAAAGGGTTTGGGTCATTCTTCACAAAAGATTGTTGTAGGATTGTTGGACCAGAAATGGTCAAAAAGATTGAAGCAATAATTAAAAATGGTCAAACAAAACTTGTTGCTCAAAGAAGTGGCAATGTTTATGTTGTTGACATGTCTAAAGAGTGTCCCAGAGCTGATGCCTGTCTGTTCTCAGCTGCCTCTAACAAAGAGACAGAACTTTGGCACAAAAGACTGGGACACACAAATCTTAAGACAATAACAGAAATTTCAAAAAATGGTTTGGTGAGAGGCCTTCCACAAAAATTGTTTTCATGTCCTGAACATTGCATTTCCTGTTTAAAAGGAAAACAGCATAAAAGTTCCTACAAGTCCATTGAAGAGTCCAAAACAACCCAGTGCTTGCAAATGCTGCACATGGATTTGTTTGGCCCAGTTCAAGTCATGAGCCTCAAAAAGAAAAGATATTGTTTAGTTATAGTTGATGACTTTTCTAGGTTTACATGGACTTTCTTTTTGCACTCTAAAGATGAAACTGCAGGCATTTTGCAAGACTTTGTGACATAGGTTGAAAAGCAATTTGATCTTCCAGTGAAAAGCTTTAGGAGTGACAATGGCACAGAATTTAAAAATAGGGAGTTGGATGCCTTCTGTGTGAAGAAAGGGATTGTAAGGCAGTACAGCATCCCTACAACACCAGAGCAAAATGGGGTTGTTGAAAGAAAGAACAGAACTTTGATTGAGGCTGCCAGAACCATGCTTGCAGATTCAGGTTTGCCATTAACTTTCTGGGCAGAGGCAGTAAACACTGCTTGCTATGTTCAGAACAGAGTTTTAATAAACCCCAGGCACAAAAAGACTGCCTATGAAATTCTGTACAAAATCAAACCACTGATCTCATACTTCAAGGTATTTGGCTGCCCATGCTTTATTTTGAACTTAAAAGATTCCATTTCAAAATTTGCAGCCAAAATTGATTGTGGTTATTTGCAGCCCAAAGTATGCTTTCAATGCATACGACCTTCTAAATCAGTTTTATCTAAGAGACGATAATCAATACATATGTTTTGCACATATAGATACAAATGTATGGATGTGTGCATTTTCTAAAAAATATGACGACATGCACATGTGTATGTAATAAAAAGTTATATGATGCATATGTGTATGTAACAAAAAAATATATGATACACATGTGTTGGTAAAAGAAATGCAACGAGGTACCTTGTATAATTTTGAAATTCTTTGTTTCCATCAAATAATGCAATGTGCAAAAACACATTAGTTTTAAAACATGTCCCTTAATTGGTTTATCTCTCAAATTTATGGCCGTTGATAGTCAGTGGTTCCTTTTTTCAAGCGACGTGGTGCGTGGTGTACTTTGGATTTCAAGTGTTTTTTTGCTTAGGTATCTGCTTCATCGAATTGCATAACTTGTATACAAGCCTCGTCTAAGCATCTACATAGATGAAGATTCGTGAATTTATAATCAAGATGTAAGACCCAAAATTTTGAATGTGCGACAAAAATAATGTATACTAAATACGCTTACATGTATGTATTTATATGAAACCAAGTAACCAACTACTATAACAAATGTATATGTCAAAAACCCAACAATGTATACAAACTACACATCTGCATTTCATGTAAGTTATAAAGTAAATTACCAAAGAATAAGACATATAATGTGTGCTTTCAAATACCAACTACTAATTAGAATCTACACGTATGTATATCTCAAAATGTATGTAGCATTAACATACAAATCACAAGAATATTCACTCAATTGTCCATATGCCTCATCTTTACATATATATATGGGTTATACTTATAGAAAGAACAAATACTAATTGTGTTGTGGTGCATAGGATGCTAAGTTAGATAACCTATAAGGCTGTAATAAATTTATAATAGTTTACAAAAGTTGAAACATAATTCACCCTATCCTTTGTTGTAGGATGTAATTTTTAGAACAAATAAAACAACACTGATCAATTATCATCCATAAATATTCCAAATTCACCCTATCCTTCATTGTTTTTATGTGCTACATTCAAAAGTGTGCATGTCCAATGCAAACCACTAATACACCAAAATCTACAAGATTGCAGTTTGCAAGTTGCTTCTGCAATAGTTTATTTACTTGTTAATATTGATTTACTAGATTTTCTGCGTATTTAACATCTAGCACCAGTGGTCTAGTGGTAGAATAGTACCCTGCCACAGTACAGACCCGGGTTCGATTCCCGGCTGGTGCATCATCTTGTAATGAAGAATCAACGCTAATTGTGATGTTGGGTCATCACAGCTGTTCGATACCTTTTTCCCCTTAGAAAAATGTATACACAATCTACCATAAATCGCCGGCTGACACAAACAACTACTTCTGTTTTGAATGTGTCCGTTACCCAAAACTCCCAGCTGGTTTTTTTTCTAATGAAATTGGTGTTCCAAAAAAGATATTTTTATTTTGTACTTTAACATGTTCTCTTGACATTAATCAACACTACATCCACGACTTCGATCGCTACATCTGTTCCATCCCCAATTGCTATTGTGGTTGCTGTTGACTAATTATCACCTCTAACCAATATGCTTTTAATGTTCATCAGCAGTTAACATGATACAACACATGCATAAACCTCCTAATTTTTATTTATTTAAAAGATTGTATTATTATTGTAATAGTAACATTGTATTGTAGTTATTTTTAACATATAGTTATTACAAATAAAAAAATTAAGTGCATTCAAGCTGACTTGATCCATACTAAAAAGGTTACTCAATGTGACCCATTAGGAACAAGAAATTCAAAAGATGGCACAAAGCGTTTATGGGTCAACTTGACCCAACCCACCATTGTAACAGCTCACAAAGAAAGCGTCTTCCCCGCCTTTGTCAACCTTTAGAACAAAAGAAGATATGACAACGGCAAACAAACTTTGAACTAGAGGTGTCAAAACATGTCATCTTTGGTATGGTTTATAAGGCTATGGCGCTCAGCGGGGTGTCTCTAATTGTCTATTATGATTAAAAAAAATTACTTTAACAAAGTTTGTTTTACTTTTGTTGATCAAAAACATTTAGTAAGTTACTTCTACTGCACTTGATAATTAAAAAATTGTATGTGACACACATGAAGACTAATTTTCCTTTTTTTGCTCCTGCTTTTTAAATTGTATGTGAAGACACACATGAAGACTGATACGGAGGCAAGTCGACTCGAGAAAGAGAGAGGTCGAATCAAGTGTTTTTTTCCGTACTACCCCAAAACTTTATTTGTGCGCCATTATTTAATGTTTTGTTTTTAGCATATAATACCCACAACCTAAAACTTTTACACGATATATCCTGAATATTTTAATAAAAAATAAAGGGCCAACCTATGAACCAGATGGGTTGGCACAACATGTTTCGTTTAGCACTTTAGCTAAACGTAGTGCTCGTTCGACCGACAACTCACCTGGAACTATTCTGTTTAAACCTAGACATGGTCTAAAGTTCTAACTTGTGTGTTTTACCATATGCATTGCACTGCAATTTCACCAGATTAATAGATTATATGTTGCATTGCAGCATCATGCTCAAACTGTTGTATCATTTACAAGCTGGAGCTTAAAATAACAAGTCAGAATAATCATCACTCTATGAGTAAAAATCAAGCACCATTGGTCTAGTGGTAGAATAGTAACCCCCCCCCCCCCCCCGAAACTTGTATAAAAACAAAGAGGTAGAGATTAAATAACCGCAAACTAAAATAATAATAATTAACAGGATTTTGGATTTAGAGAAAACCAGGACCATTATTAAGTAATTCTCATTTAGGATCAAAACAACTAGCTATTGTTGATAGGGATGTTCTGCATTATTTTATCCGCTTGCTAGATATGATGCCACTTTGAAATGCCATTCACTGATATAAGAGTCCGTGACATATGATCCATTCTAGACTTTTATAAGCTGACCGTTTTTTAGTTTTCATACTTACGTAATTTAAATATTTCTTTTGGATTAGGCATAGACCCATTTCCCTCGATCTTATTGTGGTCCAACCGGTGCCAATCTCCATCTTCATGTTTATTCCATCTTCGACCATCGCAAGCCTGCATCTCCTTGATTATGGTCCGGTTTCTCCAAAGGATCCTCATTTGGGACCACATTATCAATTCCGATTTCCGTTGCTATGGTGGTTGCTGTTGACCAATTATTACCTCTAACCATTATGCTTTTAATGTTCATCAACAACAAACAACATACAAACACAAGCAGCCTTTGGCTTCACCAGATCAGTGCGTGCAAGCCAACAGTTTTATATCCACAGTAAATAATAAACTTATGATTTTTAGTTATCTTTACCAAAATCTCAACCTCTTAGGTTTCTAAGTGTTTTAATGCTGTGAGAAGTTATCATGTTATTGGTGGCTACTAAATTAGCTTATCTATTGCCTCTTTGTAAAATGAAACAAATATCAAGCACCAGTGGTCTAGTGGTAGAATAGTACCCTGCCACGGTACAGACCCGGGTTCGATTCCCGGCTGGTGCACTCTTTGAAATGAAGAAGCAACGCTCATTGTGATGTTGGGTCATCACAACTGTTCGATTATTCGAAACATTTAAAGCGCATCTGAGCATTCACTTTTTATTTTTCAATACAACTTAAAATCTTAAATGGTAGTTCTAAATCTATTTTAAGGATTTTTAGTTTATAATAATATAGCATCTATTTATTTAATAATGTTAGATGATTAACGTTTCACGTGGTCTGACTTTTTTGTATATTGTATTTTTTAACAGCTAAGCTTTTTTACCCCTTAAATACTATACCAAATTGCACCTCCCAAGGATTTAACCTTGGTCTCTCCACAAGAGGTAATTCCTCGTAACCACTAGGCCAAAACCTAAGTGGCGTATATTGTTTGAAGGTAATATAATGTTTTTGAAAACTCAGTTTACATCAAAATTATTATTATTATTGTTTTGAAGGTGTCCATCATACTTTGCCCTCGTATGCTTTCCTCTGCATTTGGATGCTTTTACGTGTTTAATGCATCTTATTATTATTATAATGAATAACTGTAATAAAAGTAATAATGTATGTAGGTGCCATAAAACAAATTCAATCAAAACATGGTATCCATCTGTCATCTTCAATCTGCAATCCAAGTTTCAGGTATATGTTTGAACACTGAAACATTTTTCCCTTATGCAGCAGTTTGATTAACTTCACATTACAAGATCCTGGCTGACTCACTTCGTCCCACATCGGCCCAGAGATGAAGTTGTGGCTGAGCAATGCACTTTGTCCCTTCGGGGACATCCGATAAAATTGGAACGATACAGAGAAGATTAGCATGGCCCCTGCGCAAGGATGACACGCACAAATCGAGAAATGGTCCAAATTTTTTTCCCAATCGTTTTCGCGTTTCCTACTTTATCGACACTGTTTTATTCAAGCGCCACTTTTAATGTTTTGTTTTAGCATAAAACTTTCCCACAAGATATTAGAAACTTATTCCATGCTACATATTATGAATTTATGAAAGGATCACTTTCTATAGTTAACGGGTCAAAAGAGTGACATAAATGGATAAAAAGTCGCCCAAAGTATGCTTTCAATGCATACGACCTTCTAAATCAGTTTTATCTAAAAGACGACATTGCTATTGTAATTATATAGTTTCGCATCTAGACTAATTTTTTATACCTCCAATTCCGAGCTGCAGTAACAAACACATGGCTGATTCGCCGAAACGAGTTTTTTTCTAGGGTTTTCTCGCCAAACCGATAAGTCATGCTTCCAAACAAGAATATTACGAGAGCAAAACCCATGATAACACAAGGAATCCCAAAGCCAAGACCCCAACTAATATTATCTTGAATATAACTAAGAACAAAGATACCGATTGTAGGCCCCGAACACAATCCAAAAAACCACCAGTTGAAGAATGAACTTTTGGATTTGAGTTCTCCTGGATCATCGGCATCAAACTGATCAGCCCCGTAAGCCTCAACACATGGCTTCTGTCCGCCTTGGGCAAATGCCACAAGATATAAGGAAATGAAAAATATGATAACTTGGAGCTGAGGTGAACATGATGAGCCATCAATGGCGCTTGTACAATTAGATGGAATCAAAGTCGAAAAAGCCAGCAATGCAAGTGCCTGTTAATCGTTAATTTCATCATTTGCTTAATTAATCCGGTGATCATTCAAATTTCATTGTAGGGCTGGCTCAAGCTTATTTTTTTGTCTCAAAGCTAGGGCTGAGCAGTATACGGTTCAGAACCGCCAGAACCGGGGAACCGAACCGGAACCGCTAGATCCAAACCGTATTTTTGTATATAGGGTCCGGTTCCGGTTCATAAGTTTGGGTAAAAATGGTTCCCGGTTCGGTTCCGGTTAAAGAAGCGCTCGAACTAGTTGGGATTAAAAAATATTTAAAATCCTATTTTATTAATGGGTTTTTCAACATTATACGACCGTCCTAATTCTTATTCACTCCTCTTATATTCATTCCACAATCTCATCTTTCAACTTCTAATTCTTCTCCATCTCTCAACCCTAACCCTAATTGCTATTATACAAGTTCATCTCCATCAACACCCTGCAAATACAGGTACGCTATTCTACATGACCATTTTTTATAATTGCATATATTTTCTTTCTAGATGTTTGCTTTCTGATACATATAGTTTTATGTATGTGAAAATAAAAATTGAACAAAAATAATCAAATCAATGTTGATCAAATTATAAATGTGTATATAAATAGTGTATCGCTTGGTAAATACAGTAGATGCATTACTGACCAATCTATTCACGTGAACCAAATACAATAGATGCATTATTCGTTTATTTTTTTTAATTGCTAACACTTGATTTCATTTAGATGTTTATGAGAAGATTGAGAGGATGAAGATCGAATGAAGTTTGAAGATGTTTGTTTTAATTGTTAACACGATGGTTGTAATAGTTTTATTTAGAGTTTGTTTTATGGCTTGAAATTTTTATTGTTGCTTTGCTACTTTTATTTTGGTTGGTTTGAACTTTGAATGTTGAAACTCTTAGTTAATGTTTTAAATGGTTTGATTTGTTTTCATTGAACTGTTAATTTTATGATTTAATTGTCAACCGGTTCCCGAGAGAACCATTTACACGAGAACCATTTAACCGGTTCGGAACCTAACTGGAACCGTTATAATACGGTTCGGTTCCAGTTCTTAAATTTAGCAATTAACGGTTCTGGTTCGATTCGGTTCGGTTCTGAACCGTTGCACAGCCCTACTCAAAGCGGATAATAAAATTGTGGCCCTTTTTTCAAAAAATAAAATTATTTCGGTTTCCATCCTATGATTCCTATATCGTTCATAACTATATGTAGAAATCACTGATATAAACATTTTAACCCTATTTTTTTGCCAAAATAAACATTCAATTTTACCACACTCACAAATATACATTTCCAAAACCACATGTAAAGTGCTTGCTAAAATTTTGCTAGATCAGAAAAGCTCTAGCTAAAATTTAGTTGTTCTTGTGTGGATCAATCACACTTTTCATTTATTTATGTGCCAGTCAGATCACAATATTCCTATCCGGCGCGTTTTGATTGGTGTATTTTAAAAATACTAATTTATCATTGGGGTAAAAGTGAATGTTTGTTTTGCTGATTTTCCCTAATTAAAGGGCCAAAACTGTTATAAAATACAAACTGGAGGTCTGATATGTTAAAAGCCCCCTTTTTGGGCTGAAATGGTTAAACTTGTGGCCAAAACAGTAATTTACTCGTTTATTTTCGTGAGTTTCCCTAATTATATTACTTTATTTCACTCCCTTGAGCCACCCTTGTTCCGAAGTGAAAATAAAAAGATTTGCAAACCAGAACATAGAGCAGAGAAGCAATGATAATTGTAAGGTATCGACCAAGAAAAGCATCCGCGATGAAAGCTCCTACTAGGGGAAGAAGCAGCGCCGTTCCTGACCAGGCGTTGACAATCTCGGCGGCTTTGGCCGTCGACTGCCCCAAAGGTCCTGTCAAGTACGTGATTAGATTTGAACTGACTCCACTGTATGCAAATTTCTCCGCCAGTCCGACACCTGATACAACATTAAACGGTTGAAAAACTTGTACTAGTTTGAGTGTGTGTTCGAGAGGCTTAATGTTACCGCAGATGGAATATGCAGATCGCCAGGAACCGGATTTTGATCTGAGGACAGGACGACCTTTGTAGTCAACAACGGCGCCGCCCACGAAGTTGTTGAGTAGCGGAGACTCGATTCCGGGGCAGTCGCTGCTAGTGCTGGTTCCATCCATGTTCATGCAAGTCTAAAACTTTATAAAAATTCAAGTGGATCATCTGAATATTATTATCATTCAACTTATACACGCTCACACTCCATCATATCATGTGGATCATGCACAAATTTTATATCATATAATTTATAGTCTTGAATTTGATATTACCACTTGCTAAATTACAGAGCCGTCTCCGAGAATAATAAAAAACTTTTGGGCCTCGTGCGAGACAAAAAAAAGTTGGGCCCCATCTCTATAATATAAACTTATCATTTTATATATCCAAAAACCACGATACAACGATAATTGACTAATTGTTATAAGATAAACAAAACAATACTAGCGTAGCTAAATGATCGAACTAACTTACTTAAGCAAATCGTGAGGCTCTCCTAGCGTTTTTGAAAGCAAAGCTCTCGATCAAGTCTTTATATTCCATGCTTTCTAATATTTCGTTTTCAAGAGATATCATCGCCAATCCATTTAGGAATGGGTGGCATAATTTCTAGACAAAAAAATAAAATCAAAGTTCAAAACTAGTAAGTTTCATCTAACTCTAAACCTAAAAAATAAACAATTATACATCAAAGTCTCAAAGATTCAATCATTCAATAAAGATTCATAAGTTTCATCTAGTTCTAAATCAATAAATCTAAAAAACATAGATTCAAGGTTTCATGTAATTGACTAATTATGTAAATCTAAAAGTAAAAAAAATTACATTCTAGTAATAGATTTTAGAATTGAAAATTAGTTATCTTAAAGGATGAAATCTTGAAGATTCTTTAACTACGTTAGATGATCGGATGATGATGATGATAAAAAAAAAACTGAGGATTGGTCTTTATTTGAGCGTACACTAACTACGAATCGATCGCATAGAAGTTGGAATTTTGTTTTTTTATTTAGCGCACAGGACCTAGGGATAAATTGTGTTTGGAGTTTGGGCTTTTTTTCAGCATTGGGCCTTCATCTTCAGTTTTTGGGCCTGTTGTATACTTAACATAATAAACTTATAAATATCTATTGGGCCCCTAACATTTTTGGGCCTTGGGCGCCTGCCCAGCTTGGCCAGCCCAAGAGCCGGGTCTGCTAAATTACTATACCTGATTGGTGTGTCAGCGTCATTCTAATATCTAAACGTCTAAAACTACATTATTAATTTTAGGGGTAAATTACTTTTTGAGTCCCTATGTTTTATAGGTTTTAACCACTTGAATCCAAAAGCAAAAAGTTTAACGACCTGAGTCCCCATAAGCATTTTCTTTAACCATTTGAGTCCAAATTTCTAACACCATCCATCAAGTCTGTTAACTACGAGGGCATTTTAGTCAAATACACATAAAGTACAACTCTTTATGCATAAGATATTACTTGACCTTTTTATATTTATATGTATTTATAAACCAAATGCAATTTCTCTTTTAACTCTTTCTCTCATCCCTCTCTCTCCATCAACACCCACCTCCCTGATCACAACTACCACCGCACTGCACCACCTCCACCACCACACTGCCCCATACCTGAATCCAGCTTTCAGTTCATTCAAATCCAAACACCCCGTCCCCATCCCATTCATCAGAGCCGGTTCATTTAGATCTCATGAATCTATCAACAAAAGCCAATGAATCAGTGATGTAAAATCTCTTCCTTCTCTCTTTACACACACAACCTAAGCAAAAACACTAATATTTCACACCACCACCTGAGCAAACCAGAACAAATGGTTTGCGACCGGAATAGAACCACCGAGCCGATTGGAATCAGATTACCCTATAACATAATTGTTTGCAGCAGAAAATTCCAACAGGTTCACTCAAGTTATTCGACCCGTTAAGTTATTCGAACCATCAAGAACCATCACCGGTCTTTGTAATGGCCACATGAGCAGCGAATTCAAGGGTCGAAATTTGTGCACCTGAACTTTTTGACGCTGAATGATGACCCCCTGATCTTTAATCGCTTTAGTGAAAACCCGCACACCCTCATATGACCCAGGATTTGAGAAAACTACATCCACCAACAGGTTGGACGGCGCCGGATAAACCCCCATTTGGGGCTCAAGAATCACCGCTAAAATCATCTCCACCACTCGAAACCCAGAATCACGGTGGCAGTTATGGAGGTGATGACGCTGTAGAATCGTCTACTGTCGCCGGATAAGATTTTCCGGTGGTGAAAGTTGAAACCCTAGTTCACCGGTGAAAATTGTATGTGTATACTTGAGGTGTGACTGGAATGCAGATCTATGGTAGATAAATGAGAGAGAAGATAGAGAAAGAGAAATATAAATTATTATTTATTTTTTAATTATAGGGGTAATATTATCATTTAACAAATTTTAACAAAATAATTCTAACAGTGTTAGAAATTTGGACTCAAATAGTTAAAGAAAATGCTTATAGGGACTCAGGTCGTTAAACTTTTTGCTTTTGGACTCAAGTGGTTAAAACCACTAAAACACAGGGACTCAAAAAGTAATTTACCCTAATTTTAGACTTGTATATATATAGTAAGTATTATGTTGGGTGCATGTAACATAAGTAATTGAATACCTTTTTTTAGCTAGTTTTATACTCGTACGGTGCCACGGTGGAGGTATTACATAAGTATTGTTGCTTTGCATCTAATAGGAATCGATAATATGATAATGGTGATAGATTGAATTGAAATACAAATCGAAGATAAACAATAACCGAAGTGATCCCGGGCTAAGCCCTTCTCCACAAGGGAGCCTCTCCACAAGGGAGCCTCTCCACAATGGAGCCCTAACCGACTAGCAAACTCTCTTTTCCACTACTAACTATTCCTTACTTATTTATAAGAGAGAAATTTACAAATACCCCCTCCCTAATACTAGAAATAGCAAAGTAAACATATGATTCCTAACAATACTCCCCCGTTCGAGAAAGTCTTGTCCTCAAGACTTTGATCAGAAGCCTGTCCCGGTTTCCCAGTATAGGCGTCCTCAGATGCGTCATCCGGTGGCCGAGGCTGCCCATGCACGACCCATAAATGCCACGTAGCCGAAAACGTCAATCGCGTTCCAATGAGAGGACGGTGAGACAATGACTTCTTTCCCCTGTCAAATGGAACTTTTCCCTTCTCACACAAGTCCAAATCAGAAATAATCAGGCCCACAACCAAATTCTGCCCCACACCTTGGCCCGGATTTGGATAATCCAAATCCACAACTGTTTTTAGCTCTCCATTGTGGCCCACAAGTGGTTCTGAGCCCAACATCCCTTGTAGGTTGTCCAATAGGAGTCAATTAACTCTATGCGACATCAAAAGGCCATGGCCACGTGAGTTTTCTTCAGATCTGGACATTATAGCCTTCGATTGAGCTAACAGTGACGACGAATTAGGAATAGATGACGGAGATCTGAACAAAGGAGCTGCAGAATTGCCTCGATCGACCGAAATTATGTCAGATTTGGATCTGACGGAAGCAACTGGAGTACTGGAATTCGGCAATTTAGAAACAAAAACTGAAGAACGTGAATCTGTAGGACCAGTCGACATCAATTGTCGTCCATAACCACAAAGGCGTTCTTCAGATCTGGAAACGAGCGCTTCCAATTGAGCTAATAGTGATGACCCGTCATCTGTCATCTTCTTCTCCTGTTATCATACAAAACCCGCCATCATTTTACGGAACTCGGAATTCTCCAAACGATGCGCCTCTAGAGTCGCCGCAATGGAATCCAAACGCGAAGACTGAGCGGTCAAATCGCCCTGAAGTTTCTGAATCAATTGCTCCTGGATGTCCAAACGAGTAGATTGGTTCACCATGGTGAAAAACAAAGTGAGATCTGAGAATTGGAAATTGAAATGAACTGGAGATTGATATTGAAAGTAGAAATCAGATCTGAGAATCGAAGTGAGATCTGAAAGTAGAAATCGAGAAGTAGGTCACAGATCTGTAACAGATCGGAGAGTAGAGGTGAGGCAGGTCGGACCAATGATAGGAATCGATATATGATAATGGTGATAGATTGAATTGAAATACAAATCGAAGATAAACAATCACCGAAGTGATCCCGGGCTAAGCCTTTCTCCACAAGGGAGCCTCTCCACAATGGAGCCCTAACCGACTAGCAAACTCTCTTTTCCACTACTAACTATTCCATACTTATTTATAAGAGAGAAAATTACAAATACCCCCTCCCTAATACTAGAAATAGCAAAGTAAACATATGATTCCTAACAGCATCCTAAAAAAAACACCATTATTTGCACCGTATACTTCTTGACTTGCAAGTGGGGGAGATTTCATTACAATCAACAAAAATTATGAAACATTAACTTTTTTCATAGAGTTAAATGTCATTTTAATCCCTGTTATTTGGGTCATTTTGCCAGTTTAATCCAAAGATTTCATTTTTTGCCTGTGGGTCCAAAAAGATTTCACCGTTGCCACTTTAGTCAACCGGGTTAACTTCATCAATTTTTTCTGTTAACGAGAAGGGCAATTCGGTCATTTTATATGGCCGAATTGCCCTTCTGGTTAACAAAGTAACCAAAGTTGGATATAAAATGACTGAATTGCCCTTCTCGTTAACATAAAAAATGGATGAAGCTAACCAGTGGACTAAAATGGCAACAATGAAACCTTTTTGAATCCACAGGCGAAAAATGGAACATTTGGACTAAAATGGCAAAATGACCCAAACCACAATATTTACTAACCCTTGCTACCAAGAGTACAAACTACAATCAAATAGCATCTTATCTTCCCAGCAAAAAAAAAAAACAAAAACAACCCTCTTTATAAACAACATTCCTACTCAAGTGTATTGTCACACTTCCACCATTGTCCACATAAAACCGTAGGTCACGCCAAGACGTTACACGCGATGCTGCCACATAGAGCTACCAATGTGTAAAAATAGACTTTATTAGATACACACAAACATGATTAAATGTCTGTCCTTGACTTTTGTTGATTGTTATAGCAAAGCAAACCTTTACGGGAAACGGTCGCATGTAGAGGTAGGAAATTCTACAAATGAATGCTTTGCTTCCGGCATGGGTGCCCATCATAATCACAGCCTCGATAACCCTACAAATTAAGTTACCAAACTGTCTATCAACCTATCAGATGTGTCATTAAGGGAACATGTAGGTGACCCATATTTGTAATTTGAGTAAAGCATCTTAACAATTACTAATAATTACACTGCGTATTACATAATTGTGTTAATGGCTATAATAATCTGAATTAAACGACCAAAACTATATCTTACATAAGTGAAAAATGTTTATAGGATAGGATTCATACAAACATATACTACAACATTCCGTCCGTATGTGTGTACAGGTGTATAAAAAATTGGGGTGTTTCTGGTGTAGCGGGTGGTGATGGCTGAAGAAAGAGCACAAAAGTTGCTAACCTTCGTAGCGCTTGGCGACATAGATGAAGCTCTCCCGTTCGGATGCAGCCAACTGTGACAGATTAAGTGATGCATTTAGATTCTATATGCAAATTGAATATCAAAGAAATTCAAGTAACAACAAAGCCCACATTCAAGTTCTATGAAGTTAATCACGAGTAATGTTTGGAGAGTTCTGGACATCATGCGAGGTGTGACAGATATTGATCCACCATATCACCGAAGTGATGCCAGTAATGATTTTTTTTGAGTTTAACAATCTCATTATCAGACAAATCAATAGTGCCAAATTCTTCGTGTTTTATTAACAGCAGTCATCATAACTAAAAGTAACAACATATTAACCATACACAACACACCTTTGCATAACTTACTTGATTTTTCTTACCATTGGTCTTGCAAGCCTTCAATCTGAATACCTTCAAATCGACCACCGGCAACACCTCGTCGTTAGAGGAAGCAGCCTCCAAAAACCGGTTGTTTCTCTTTATCTTAAAGAACATTCTCCTCAATCAGGCAGGCTCTCTTAACACAACATAAACAATTTTGACCAAACATTTTGATCACAAAGTTTTGAGTCATACTCGCGCCCTTATACTAATTTCTACACACATATACCTCATAACCTCCCAAATCACAATACAATGTTGGCAATTTCAAAAAATAACATAAAAGTAAACATAACCTTTTTCGAAATTTCAAAAAATAATATAAAAGGATCAATGTTTGATTGTTTCTTACCTTACCTAGAATTCTTAGGTATAAAGAACTCGATACTTAGCACCAGGAACCTTATAAATCGGCGCAAACATAACAGAACACAAGTAAACACACAACACCTCAATGCCTCATATCAATATTCATTAATCTACTACAAAAATACAAATTTACCAAACAGAAATTCGATGCAACTACAAAGTGGTTTTCAACTTTCAAGAATCACTTGGTGGCACCACAATCTCCTCTGCTTCGGTTCCTGTTTATTCATATCAAAACAATCAATCATTAATCGAATAACCCAACTCCAAAATTCACAATTACGAATTAATCAATTCACCTTCTTCGGTTTCTTCCTCGAAATCCTCTTCATCCTCTCCATCATCCGCCCCGTACGCCTCATTCAAATACTCCAACCCGCCTTTCGTAAACACCAACTTATCCGCATTCAAAATATCAAACAAATTCAAAGTCCTGGGTGTCAACATCCTCAAAGTCCCAATATTCCTACTCGAAAGAACCACATTATCCTCCACCTCATCCTCCGTCATGAAAAACATCGATTTCTCCTTCGGGTCAATCCCCCATCGCCTCAACGCCTCAATAAACTCCTTGGTCTTCGGTTTCTCAAACTTACCCCCAAACTCCTCCACCACAATCCCATTAACCGCAGCCGACGCCAACGCGGTGGATATCGCCAACCTCTTCTCCTTCTTATTAATCTTAACTGACCAATCCCGAGGTTTCGGGCCGAAAACAACCCCTCCCCCGGGTCGAAGCGGGGTGCGCTGCGACCCGCGGCGGGCACGGCCCAGTTTCTTTTGTGGGAAGGGTTTTTTACCGCCTCCCCGAACCTCTGCTCGGGTGAGGGTGGAGGCGGTACCGCGGCGCTTGTTGTTGAGGTCGGTGGTGATGCCACGGTGGACGACGGCGCGGGCGGTGTCGGGGCTGGCGGACTTGAGGTTGATGGAGGTTTCGCCGACTTTGGTGCCGTCGAATGAGAGGATTGGGAGGGTGGAGAGTTGGCAGCGGGTTAGGTTGGAAATGGGTTTGAGAGTGTGGGGTTTTGGGGGTTTGGTGAAGAGGGATGAAGGGGTTTGGGATGAAAGGAAGGAGAGTGATGATGGTGGTCGTATGAAGGTCGCCATTGTTGTTGTGTGGGAGAAAGGGATGAGTGTGTGTGTGTTATCGTTATCCTCTTGCTCGGGCTTTATGGTCTATGGATAGGTTTATTATTATTATTATTTTTTTTTTTTTTTACGGCAAACAGAATTAATCTCGAGCATTTTCGGGACATTCACGGGACAAACACAGTATTTTGAGAGTAACTCGAGTCCACCACAAATTCCGGTGAAAACCCGGTAATCCACTCGCCCGTAGGCACGACAGTGAAATTACCGGTAAAACCCGTTTGGCTCAAGGATCCAACCCAGGTTTTCCTGGATCTCCTATCATTGTCCACCAGTGTCTCACTCTGCACCAAGTGGGAGTTGAACATGCATCTCTCAAGATAAATGCAAGCACTCCACCACCTGATCTAGAGATCATTGGCGGATAGGTTTATTGTTATTTGGCCTTTGGAACTGTAAGCACGGGCTGATTTTTTTTTTTTTATAAAAATTGTCCTTTATATCTAGAGGAAGTGTAGAATACAAATACTCTTATCCTACATTACGTACGTTATATCCATGGCCGTACACGTGTCCCTGATTCATTTTCCTTTCATAAGGTTAAATCAGAGAATTCATTCAATCAGATGAGGGCAAATTAGTATATTCATTCAATAATCAGATCGCGCGAAGTTCGTTACACCACTATCACGGTAGTTATGATTCGTATCAATTTCAAATTTTCATAATTCTCAAAACAGTACACTGCAGTTTCGTTTTTGTGCGCTAGGGTTTGAATCGATTGTTGTTTTCAATGGATCCACAGAGCAGTACCGTACGGAATACAGATGTTGAGTTTGAAGATGCTCGATCGGTCGGTGATTACGTTCAATTGTCTGCTTATCAGAGAGTTACGATTGATGAAGTTATAAATCCTAATTCTGCAAATGCAAATGCAAATACAAGTGGTGTAAATGATTGTTCCAATGGTAAGTTTGTTAATTCAGATGTTTAAATTGTTCAATGTCAGATGTTTTTGTGAAATCGTTTAATGATTTTCTGTATGATTATAACTATTGGAACGTATTCAATGTTATTAGAGGATAATTGATGTGAAAGCAAAGTGTTTAAGTTCACATGTTATGAGTCTAACGATTCGCATGTGAAGTTAAACCTAAATGCTGATTTCGCATGTTATGATATCATAAATCGCATGTGTAAAACATATTATCAAAATGTCAATTTCGCATGTTATGAGTCTAACAATTCGCACTTTCATATGATGAAAGTTTGGAATTTCAATATATCGCATGTTATGAGTCCGATAAATCGCATGTGTTGTCTCTTTTTATTTAATTATGTAGATGAAAGGCTTTATATTCCGGAGGTTGAAGCATCAGCTACACCTGTGGTTGGAATGCAATTTAGTTCTCTCGAACAAGCATACGTGTTTTACCAAACATATGCTAAGTTAGCTGGTTTTTCTACCCGCAAAGGTGGTGAAGTACACAGTGGTGGTATAATCAAAACTAATTTGGTTTGCTCTAAAGAAGGACATAAGCCATTGTTTATTGACGATGCTTATTCGAAGTCAAAAAAAGCCATACAAATCAAGGAACAGAGGGACCATTAGAACTGGGTGCAAAGCTCAACTTATGATTTGTTCGGTGGATGGTAGATCATATACAGTCAAGAAATTTGTTGATGGTCATAATCATAAGTTTGTATGTCCACACGATATTCATATGCTGCAAGCTTACATGCAATTGTCAGAAGTCCAAGAGGAAATGATATGGGAACTAGGTACTCTAAACCTTGGCCCTTTCAAAGCTTTTCATATAATGAGGAAACAATATGGTGGTTTTGAGAATGTTGGCGCCACGGTCGATGATTGCAAAAACTTTAG
Organism: Helianthus annuus; assembly: GCF_002127325.2. Taxonomy (NCBI): domain Eukaryota; kingdom Viridiplantae; phylum Streptophyta; class Magnoliopsida; order Asterales; family Asteraceae; genus Helianthus; species Helianthus annuus. The sequence goes on from NC_035433.2 coordinate 71,789,586, forward strand.
ATCTCGAATTAATAGCTATGTAGGAGAATATGACGTTGACATGGTGATTAATAGGCTGATTGACAAAAAAGAATATTTAGTTGACTTTTGTTTTGAATGTTCTGTTGATGATGACAAACGGTTAGCTGGTTTGTTCTGGGTCGATGGGTTATGCAAGCGTAACTTTATGGAGTTCGGGGACTTGTAAGCACGGGAGTATCGCATGTTAATAAACATGAAAGTTAGGTGTTGAATATATCGCATGTTAAACTTTATATTTCGCATGTTATATTGTCTATTTCGCATGTTATACTGTCTATTTCGCACGTTTACTAAATCATGAATTATATTGCATCGGGTATAAGATGGTGTTTGTTCCGTTCACTGGACTTGACAACCACTGTCGAAATGTAACCCTTGGAGCTGGGTTGTTGGCATCGGAGAGCATTGACTCTTATAAATGGCTTCTCAATTCATTTGTAAAGTCATTTGAACGGAACCAAAGTTTGTAGTGACAGACCTTGAGCCTGCGATGAAACAGGCTATCAAGGGTGTTTTTACTACTAGCAGACACAGATTGTGCATGTGGCACATAATGAAAAAAGTGGCAGATAAGGTTGACTATGCTATATTGTGTGTCATTAGCATTTTTTTACACTATATATCCGTTACATGCTAATAAAAAAACCATTTATTGGTGTAGGTTGGACACGAATTGTGCAACAATGAGGAGTTTAAAAGGAAGATGTGTGATATTGTACTTCACATGTGCAATAATACGAAAAATTCTAAACCACCTAACCCACTCCTCACCGACACCCCCCAAAAACCTAGACCCCCTACCCCCACCCCCAAAAACCTAAATTCACCCTCCCACCAAAAGCCTAAACCTCTCCCACCCCCCAAAAACATAACACCCCCCCCCCAAAAAAAAAAAAACCTAAACCCCCATCCCCTCACACCCAAAAACCTAAACCTAATCCTAATCCTAAACCTCCAAAAAACATAATTCGAAAAGCTAAACTAAACTCAAAAGTTAACTTTAAGCATATAATGCACATGTGCAGTACACATGTATTGCGCATATGCAGTACAAGTTTTTTTTTTTTTTTGAATAAGAGTTTTTTATATATAAAAAGTAGAGAAAATTTGTAAAAAAAAATTGACATATATTTTAGACTTTTTTAGTTAGTTTTTTAGTTTTTCCATGATCCTCTCCCTATATATAAAATCTATACAAAGACCAATTCGAATGTTAGTGTATACATAATTTGTGACAATGTATATGATTAATGTATAAAATCGTAAGAGTGTGTATTTTTAACTATGTAAGTACGTATATTTTGACCAATTTTGGTTTTTGAATGGTAGTACATAATATTTAAATAAGGATAATGTATAATTTTATGACAGTTTTTGATGTATAGCATTCTATAATTGTATAGCATTCTATAATTGTATAATATAAGACACCCGTAGTGGGGCGTTTTTTTTTTTAAATTGAAAAATAACGCCAAAAAACGCCCACATCCCATTACATAGGGGTGTCTGTGGGCGTTTTTTTCGAAAAAAATTGCTCCCGCGTTGTTTGAAACACGCCTCCAGAAGAAGTTTGAATGACCAATCAACAACTAGCAACGGCTAGCTATTCAAACGGCTAGTTTTTATTTTATTTTTTTAAACCTTTTACCTATATATATATATATATATATATATATATATACTCTTTCCAAAACTCTCTCAAAAACACTTCATTTTATAAAATTTAATGGATTCCCCTAGTTTTTCATCCATGGTGAATTTTTACTTCAAAGAGTTTTTTGCGGATGGCGATGATTCCACCGATGAGGAGGTCGAGTAAGAGGCGGTTACGAGTGCTTGTCAACTAGCGGTGAGATATGTTAAGCATTGTCGTCGCCCCGAACCAGAAAAAAAATAAAAGAGGTTGTATTGAACGAGACCGACGTGCGGCACACGATCGTTTGATGAAAGATTATTTTGATGAGGCGACGACATTTTCGAACCAAATATTTAGGCGTCGTTTCCGAATGAGTAAGCGGTTGTTTCTACGCATCGTCGACGACTTGGAAGCCAACTACGATTATTTTAAACAAAAAGCGGATGCGGGAGGGGCACTTGGATTTACCGGTATCCAAAAGTGTATGTCGGCGTTACGAATCCTTGCTTATGGAAACACAACCAACATCAACGACGAGTATCTAAAAATGGGCGAGAAAACAACGCGAGACACCTTGGAGCATTTTTGTCGCGGTACAATTCCTAAACTTTATGTTTACAATTTTTTTTTTGAAGCTTATGTTTGTGTATGTTTTTTTATAAAGGTATTATTGATGTGTATGGTGCGCGTTATCTTAGAACGCCCACATGGGACGACCTTCAAAAGATCTACGAGGTACATTCGGCGGAGCATGGTTTGCCTGGTATGATCGGGAGCATATATTGCATGCATTGGCGTTGGGATAACTGCCCGACCGCATGGCGAGGCCAACACACACGGGGTGACCAAAAAGGACCCACTGTTATTCTTCAGGCGGTTTGATGTGTGTAAAATGCAACATATAAATTACATCAAATGAGGCATAAAACTAACCCTTTTTAAGTACTAATGTTGGAAAAAGTGTGTTTTTGTCTTCCTTTTGTATTTTCAGGATTAAATGAGCTCAAATTAACAAAAGAAGCAAAAAGGCAGCTAAATCTAACATAAATACAAGAAAAGGAACAAAAGTGAATTGTCCGACCCCTCAACAGCATCCTCCCAAGCAAAACAGAGAAGACAGAAGACTGAACACGCCCCGTGCTCAGCGAGCACGGGGCCGTGCCCAAGAAGCAGCAGAAAAAACAAACCTGTAGAAGCTTCTATTGCTCACCACGGGGTCGTGCCCAGTGAACACGGGGGCGTGCCCAAAGTACTGCAGGCACATTAATTGTAATTGCGAATTACAATTAATGAGGAGAGATAGTGTCAGACAGGCACGGGGTCGTGCCCAGCGGACACGGGGCCGTGCCCAGGCCTCTGTTCAGCCTATAAATACGAGTGCTTGGATTCATTGCAACTCATCCCTTGGCACACCACCTCTCTCACACTTCATCCACCACCCACCACCATCACAACACCATCATCCACCACCATCATCCATTGTCCATCATAGAGTGTGTGAGTCGTCTCGGGATCCACGATTGATCGTAAGAGTTCTTGACAATCAAGGCCATGTTTGCCTAAGTCTCTTACATCACTTGGTGAAGACAAGTGTTTAGTATAATACTTTTTATTTTTAATCTTTTGCACTTTTTATTTGGTTTTGTATTAATGACTTTAATAACTAGTTTCTTATGTTGAAGGTGACTTTTCCTTATCGTTTGTCCGTGGTGACTTGGCATTATTTTACTGTCTATATAAAATAAAAGATTTTCACCATTCATATCTCCACGGTCTATATGGAGGTATGTTGGCTACCTGGTCGGGGGTTAAGGGAACAGTTTGGTAAGGGTCTTGCCCTTGTTCAGCGTTTAGAGGTCCTGCAAAGGACCTGGGTCAAATTTAGTAGGATCTCCTTCAATACCCAAAGGTATTGGATGGCGGGGATCCAAACTCTTTGACCCCCTCATAAGTAAACTACTATTAATACTATAACCCGGCTATTTAGGACTGTATCCCTGCTGACTCAGACTACTTAGTCGAGGGTAACGTCACCTCCAAAAGAGGGGCCTACCATAATTTGCATTAATAACTTAATTCATTATCTTTCAATAATCCGACCCTTTAGGATTGTATCCTTGCTGACTCAAACTACTGAGTTGAGGGTAACGTCACCTTCAAAAGAGGGGCCTACTACAATAACTAAGATAATCTCTTAAACAAGTGTAAAAGTGCGGAAATAATCAAAGGTTATACTAATACATGAGTCGGATCCAAGTGATTCATCTTGTCTATCTGTTTTTATTTTTATTTTATTTTTCAACATTTAGTTAGTTTTATTTTCTTATCTTTTTCTAACATTTTGATTTGATTAGATGTTGAGGATAAACCGGTACTAAAAGCTTTTGTATCCTTGGACGACCTCGGTATCTTACCAACACTATACTACGTCCACGATGGGTGCACTTGCCCATATGTGTGTTTAGTGTTAGTAAATATCGTGTTTTATAAATTTAAAACTTGGCTAAAAAGTGTAAAAAGGGCTTAAAATATATACCAAAAATATATTACACTACACGCACATCACGGTTGCTTCACAGGACCTTTGGGTTTGGTCGGCTTACTTTGGCGTGGTCGGGTCATGCAATGATATAAATGTTTTTGAACAATCTCCGTTGTTAGAGGAGTGGGTTTCTGGCAAAGCTCCAAAAGCATCGTTTTACGCAAATGGAAACTACTACCCTCATGGATATTATTTGTCTGACGGAATTTATCCTAGGTATTCGATTTTCGTGAAGACGTTTAGTGATCCTATTGATGAAAAAAGAGTATACTTTAAAAAGGTTCAAGAGTCTTCACGAAATGACATTGAGAGATGCTTTGGGGTTCTTAAAAACGCTGGCAATATTTGAAAAATCCTTGTCGTGCATGGAGCAAGCAAAAAATGAGAGATGCTATGTACGCTTGTATAATCATGCACAACATGATTTTGGAAAACGAAGGAAAGGCGATATACCAGAATTATGTGCCAGAAGCCGTTCAAGAGGAGCATCCACAGGCGTCAATGGAAGAAAGAGTGAATAATGCGCGAGAGTTGCGTTACGAACCGTACCATGCTGCGTTAATGGTTGATTTGGTACAACACGCATGGTTGGTTCGGTATGTACCACCTGAGGGCTGAGGGTGAGGAAGAAACGGAGGACGAGGAAGACGAAGTTGGCGAGGATGAAGAAAGCGAAGACGAAAACTAGTGTATTTTTTTTAATTTAGTCGGATTTTATTTTTTTTATTTCTAGTATTGTATTTTTTTTTATTTAATGAAGTATTTTAAGTTTTTAATTAAAAAAATAATTGTTTAATGATTGGAAGGGGCGTTATTGGGCATTATTCCCACTACGACACTTTTGCAATAACCCCCAATAATGCCCCATGCTGACTGAACTGCCACGTGTCGCAAAACACCCCATAGTGAGGACATTATTGAACTAAACCACTACACATGGTCAGTGGCGGACCCATGATTTTATTTCAATGGGGTCCATTTTCGGGTCGGTCCTCGTTCGGGTCGAGTTAAAGTGAGGTTTGAACTAGATTTTAAAAAAAAATAAGAAAAATGGGCTTATCAAGGATTGAACCCATGACCTCTTGGTTGAAAAAAGGAGATTTACCACTACACCAGCTTTCTTTTTATTTCTATGGTGTCCATCTAATTGTATTTATGGGGTCCATATACAATTTAATATACCGAATCTACTATTTTTTTTAAAAAGATTGGGGTCCGGGGACCACGGTGGCACCAATGTGGGTCCGCCCCTGCACATGGTCTAATGACTATTTGGTTTCTATATCATACTAAAAAACTATTAGTGATAACGCATTAATTGGTCACTTATCTCCATTTATTGTAAATAAATTTTCTACTATTTGTCATTTGCACATAATACGTTGTCACCATTTTCTTAAATGTAAAATAAAATTATACAGAATTGTGAGCTATATATTTTACATTTTCATTTTCATTTTCTGGTCGTTCAATATACTGGTACCAAACATAGTTTTAATTAAATATAATAAAAGACAAATTCCAATATAGCTTTTAGCCTTTTAGCTAGTATGAGTAGAAATTATATTTTTTAAACGCTTTTTATAGATTTAGCTATACTTCATATAAATGTAGCTATAAATAAAACTTTTGATACCTTTTTTTTTCTAAAATGATAAAACATCCCTAAATTCAGTCTACTTTCCCATAACAATATAGCAAGTTGGAAAAACAATAACTTAGGATACATGAAACATAGAAAAAATGAACCATCAACCTTAAAATCACAAAGTTCCAACCTAATAAAAAACCGTCAATCGTTGACCCATCTCAGCCGCAGGTGGAAACGGCTTAAGAGGGTCAACTGACCTTCCGATTATTAGAATCCGACAAATTTTTACTTTCAAGAAAAACATGAGTAGGACCCTCTAACAAATAACTAATAAGAACCACCACCTTCATGTCAACCATGCACATGATAACCTGAACTAGCCATTGCAATGACTTCTTCCAAATCAGGAGCAACTAGGGTTTGCGACATATCATCTTCATAGTAATTGTTCAAGTACACATTCCAGTTCTCATCAAAAGAAGTTGAAGAAAACCCGCATTGTGAATTGCCAGAAAACCCTATTGAATGATCGATAGTCGACGATTTAAGTTCAGAAACATGGCTGGAGGAATCATTAGAGGTGGTTTGGAAAAAGGCTTGCATAAAAGCTAACTCATCGTCATAGGCCTGAGTCATCTCTATAGATGGATCAGAAGTGTTGTTGTTTGAGTTTGTTAGCTCAGGGCCCACAATGGTGGAGTCGCCGGTGGTTGTGGCAGCAGTGACGGTGGAGGAAGAGGAGGCAAGACTGTGATCAATAGTCTTGCTTCTAATGTAATCTTGTAAAAGAGTTGATTTAGACTTTCTATCTTTTGCATCACTTTTCTTGCTCTTTCTACGGGAATTTTGCTTTCTTTTTGTTGCATTCCATTGATTCTTAATCGAGTTTTCTGTTCTTCCAGGAATAAATTTAGCGATTTCCGCCCATTTGTTGCCGAGTTTCTGATGAGCTTCAATTAGCATTCTCACTTCTTCTTCACTCCATGTATCTTTCTGATAGCAAATAATTGAAAATTACTTTTTATGCACCTTTTTGTAACAGATTATAATCATTTGATGAAAAAAAGTATCAAAAGTCACATGAAACTTGTTATAATTATTTAAGAAATTATATTATAGTATATAACAATTGAGAATTTACTATTTATACACCTTTTTGTAACAGATTATAATCATTTGGTATAAAAAGAAGTATTCAAAAGTCACATGAAACTTGTTATAAGTTTTTAAGAAATTATAGTATATAACAATTGAGAATTTACTATTTATACACCTTTTTGTAACAGATTATAATCATTTGGTAAAAAAAAGTATTCAAAAGTCACATGAAACTTGTTATAAGTTTTTAAGAAAGTATAGTATAACCGGTCACATGGAAATTTTGTTATCGTTTTGTCACACTTTATGTGTGTTATTTACGATACTGGGTGATCCTCATGATCGAATGGCATGGTGTTTGATCCTCAAAAAAGTGACGTGAGTATAAATCATTAAAAAGTCGAAGATTAGCTGGTATTTAGGTGTTAAAAAATTGTTGTTTAAAAAGATTTACTATTGGATTAGATGATAAATGGAACAAAAACCTGTAAAACCAATTCAAAAAATAAAAAAAAAGTTCAAAGAAAATTAATCAACATAGAGATCGAGTTTATGAATATCGTTACCAAATCCAAATTCATGTGTAAAAGATTGTTTTTTTTTTTTTTGGATAGATTGATAACAATAATTATAAGACAAAGTACGATATCTAAGTTGATCTCATAAAATCACAAAGTGGGAAAAATGTGACTATTTGTGTCTTTAACTAGAACATAAAATGTTCATCATTGTAAATGTGACTATTTGCATCTTTGCATCTTTAACTAGAACATAAAATGTTCATCATTGTAATAATATTTAATAACTCAAAGCAGATTATAGATGAAATGAAGAACTTAAACCAACTAATGACAGAAACAAGACCTTGATATCGGGCCGCAAATGGTTGCGCCACCTCTCGCGACACTGCTTCCCCGCTCTTCCAGTCATCTTCTCCGCTATTATAGCCCATTTCCGTTCTCCATATTCATTCACCAGCCTGATTAGCTTGCTAAAAACACACAAAAAAAAAAAAATAACAAAAAATAAAAATAAATTAATATGAAATTAAATGTATGAATTATTCAAGAAAAAGTGCTAGAAATTTACTCGTCTTCTTCATCTGTCCATTGTCCCTTGATCAAAACTTTAGAGGCCACACCACCTTTCAATTTAGATTCTTCATTTCGATCATAAATCAAGTAATTTCTAGCTTGATCCCCAACGTTATTAGTAAACACATGATCAGCATTAACATCAACTGCAAAGCTATTGACCGATGGTAAAAATGTTGCTAAATTAAAAATTCTACTTTCATTGTTGATCATGTTACTCCAAGCCGAAAAATCAGAAACCGGGTTCAAAGAGGCGAACGAGGCTTGACTAATCTCTTGGTTTAGAGTTTGATGATCAACTCTTGTTCGACCACATAAGAATCTATCAATGGCTGTTAATGGTGGAGGTGCAGGCTTGTACAAAGAATGTTGGTTATGATAATTCACATAATTATTAGCAAAACCACCGTGGCCACCACCATAACCACCGTAGTCACCACCGTTCATGATTGAGTTAAGAGAGAATAATTAGAGCAATGGGCGTTACTATTTTGGTGTATTTATGCCTGTTCAATTTAGTTAAAATGTGCATTACATGGGATTGATTATCTACATGTGACAAGAGCCGTTGGATCAAGTAGTTGATCCGATGGTGGAGAATCTTTTTTGACTATGACCTCTAGACTTCCTCTCTTTCACAAGGGTTACGTGGCAAGATATGATTGGTGGTTCATACTTAATTGTTTTTTTTTTCTTATTAATACTTGTATTTATTGAGGGAGGGTATTCGGGAGAATAGAGGTCATCAAGCCATGATTGTAAGTCCTTAAATTGGAAATTCTTTCAATGTAGTAATTTTGAAAATTAAAAATATAGTAGAAACTCGATAAATTAATACTTGATTACTTAATAAATTTTTTAAGATAATATTTTTTGTCGGTCCCGACTCGGGGATAGGGTGCTAAATTAATAATTCGTTAAAATTATAAGATAATACATTTTTGATAATTTCTTTAGACCTCATATAAAATATAAATTAATAATTCCTTATATATAGCATATTACATGAATGATTTATGAAGGTTTCTTGAAAAATTACTCAATTGTCTTTTGTTTTTTGTTGAAATCAATTTCCCCTTGAATCTCGTCTCTAATTTTACTTAGCATGGTAAGAACTTCTGGTGTTGTTTTCTCATAGCTCAACAAGAAATTGTTCAATGTGATTGCCGCTTTAATAGCTTCGTTTCGCGAAGGGGGCTCCATTGTAGAACTTTCATCATCTTCTTCATCGATATCATCTTTATTAATTCCAATAACGCTTTCAATTGCTTTTGAGTGAGATTTGGATTATCCTTGTTGTGCTTGCATAATGCTCTTCGAATCTCGTCTGTCATTGTTGTTTTTTTCACAACTTTAAGATGGGAAGCCATGTTGTGTGTATGATTTGTTTGTGTTAACCTATTTTGATCTTGTATTTATATAGAAAATATTTTTAATGTTCATAAAGTGATACATTGAACACAAGAAGCATAATAAGGTAGGAGATTGAAGGTTTCTTTCAAATTGGGCCGTTCATTTGATATACATGCATTGTATACAATAATTAAGTGGAAGCTTGAAATGTGTTTGTAAACTAAGTATTCTACTATAAATTAATAAAATATTAATTAATATATAAATTAATAATTATTAATTTATCGATTAATTAAACTCTTTTAATTAATAAATTTTAGTGGTCCCAAGTGTATTATTTTATAGAGTTTCTACTGTAGTAGCCTATAGTCCTACAATATGTAGAAACATGGTTGTATTTGTATTTAAACTTAATATGAAATATATCGTGTATATCATACTTAGGTGTGTTAATCATAATGGGTTGAACAATTCAATCCGAGCACAACCCATAATTTTTTTATGTCATGAACAATAACTCTAACCCGCATAAACTTAACCCGAAAACGACCCTTTAATCCATTTTATATAAACGTGTCGAAGTGGTTGGTGAGTGGTAATCAAGGTATAAACGTGTTAATTGAGTTGGTGGGTGGTTATGGGTCCTAAACGGGCTAGCAACAGACTTGTTTAATTAAATAGGTTAAACATGTTTTTTTAGAAACGACCCATTTCTAAAAGAGTTTAGTATATCAACCTAAAACATATTTGCTTTTGTGTCGTTTCAAAAATTATCAACCCTAATCATCCGTACTCTCATCTTGTTCGCATAGCTAATATTTTCAAAGTAAAATGATCATAAGTGTATGTTATTTGTATCCATTAGGGTTTGCTACATTTTTCTTTTATACGTGATTAATAATACAATTTTGTATTTTAATAACTATGAAATGTGTGTAAATTATCTCACAATTACCCTAAAATACAAGATACGTTAATGGAATAATGGGTGCCATGTCACTGCTAGAAAATGGCTATTTTTGATGCATTTTTCTGTTACAAATGTGTCACAAATTTTGATTTGCTACGGATTTATACAAAACCTTAATGTTTCGTGGTTAGTTTTTGCTAGAAACTCCATGTTCGTTTAAGTATATAAGCATATGTAAAGGTGTAAAATGATATAAGCAACACAAGTAGACATATGTAAGTATGTAAAATGATATGAACAATATTAATAAACATTCTAAATGATTTTATTGATCCAAACGTCAACGATTACAAGTTTTGAAAATGAAAGCATAAGATTACAATGAACGGGAAAAGTACGAATATTACAATGATGTATACCTCAAATACATATATGTAATTTAGGTTGCTTTATGTATAATTTTTAAAGTATGGTGGATTTAAATATTCTGTCCCAAATGCATAACAATCTTTTTTTAAAAATATTTTGTTATAAATGTGTCGCATTTTTTTTAAATTCCATTGCAAATGCGTCACAAATGCAACCTTTTGATGACTCCCCCTTCGCACCAAGCGGAGGCCTCCAGTTTGACTTGTTGACTTTCACATCCACACGCCACGGGGAGGAGTCGTGCTCTTCCCCGCGACGCACAGGGGAACACTTTTACAGCCTGCCACGCCCAGATGCGAATTTATGTTATCTCATCCACTTTTGAACCTCCAACCACTTTTAAGATTAAATTCGCCCTAACCCATTTTTCCCATTATAAATACAACCTATCCTACACTCCATTTTACTTTACACACCTCAAATCCACATCCAAACTCTCTCAAGTCTCTGCATCTTTGAAGAACTTCAAAAGTCAAAATTGAAAGGTTTGACTCCCAGAATTATATTTCTTCTTTCATTCTTGAATGCACTTACAATTAGAATGGATCCAAAGCTAGAAACCTTTTGTTTAAGCCATAAACATGAATGGTAAAGCCCCATTTCTGGATTTATAACATTAATGTATTGTTCTTGACCATTATGCCTTTCTAACGCTAACTTGACTTCCAAGCTTTTACCAAACTAAAACACCAAATCTAAGTGTTTTTGTGTTTCGGTTGGGTCTTGTATAAGTGCACTAACCTGCCCCAAACAACTTACATTCATGTCTTTATCTATTTCTTTATTTTTATGCATTGTTTGACCCGTTTGGGACAATATTGCCAATACCAAACCAAAACAAAACTCCAGACTAGCCCAATATTTCGATGTTTTGTGTTAAGGTAGCACTACGTGGTGGTCCATGATGCAAATCCCACCATCTACACACTTGCATGCACATTTCACAACCATATCTCCATTTTCCTATATTTTCCACCGAACCAAAATTTCACTAAGGTAGCGTTTGGTATGAAGGAATGGAAGGTGGAATGGAATGGATCATTCTGATGGAATGAAAATAAACATGTTTGGTTATCATGTGGTAATGGAATGGAGCATTCCAAGGGAATGTAACTCCTTCCTAATATAATAATTTCCATTCCTTGGTATGTAGGTGTTTTTTTTCCATTCCCTCAAGGAATGGAAAGAAATATGTTGTTGTTGTTGTTATTATTATTATTATTATTATTATTATTATTATTATTATACTTATACTTTTATTTGTATTATATTTATATTTATATTTATATTTATATTTATATTTATTAATATTCATACTAATATTAATATATATGAAAAATCTATTACTAATTTTTTATCATTAATATATTATTATTATTATTAAGTCAATTATATTTTTGTCGTTTTTAATACGGTTGTGTTTCGTTAATTCATCTTTTTTTGTTTATCAAATTGTACAAAGTAATAATTCATTCTATTCACATATGAGTAACCAAACATCACAAGGGAATGGAATGATCCATTTCATTCCGTTGTCCATTCCATTACCTCGTCCATTCCATTCTCTCATCTATTCCATTACCCCATACCAAACAGACCCTAACTAAATAGTTGGAGATTTTGTGTTATGATAAAACTCTTATGAGGATTAATCCTTATTTGTTCTCTGAATATTCTGAATTTTATAGTTCTTATATTGATTTTTGCTATTTTAAGGCATCATAACAACCTCAAAACCTAATTTTATTCAACTAAAATCATGATAAATATATTTGGACATAAAATAAATATTAAGATTACAAAAACTTTCTGTTTTAAAATTTATTATTTATTTTGAAAATTATTCATTTATATAGTATTTACCTATTATTATAAAAAGCTAGTTACAATGACGTAAAATAAATACTTAACACCTTATGCAACACGTGTCGTTTTCACCCTACCAACCTTTCATGTCGCCAATGCACCACTTGTGGAAGGTTTGGTCATCTTGCCCCTACTTGTCGTGGCATGGCAAGGCCTCAAGGCAACCTGATCCAAACTAGTACACAAAATCTGGTCACTCTTGTTAATGGCTGCCATGCTTTAATTGTGGCGACCCAAACAACATGCGCCCTTAGTGCCCTCGTTTTCTCAATGCTAATCAGGTAGCGAGAGGTCGAGCTTTTGTCCTCAATGCAACCGAAGCCCAAGCCAATAATGACTTGGTGAATGGTACGTTTCTGGTTAATAATCTTTTTGCTTCCATTCTTTTTTATACTAGTGCGGACAAAACTTTTGTGTCCCTTGCTTTTGAACCCATGAAGTTGCAGATGGGAAACCCATCTCCGTTGATTCTGTTATTCGCGATTGCACTCTCAATCTTAACGAGCATACTTTTCCTACCGACCTCATACCTATGCAGTTAGGTAGCTTTGACATCATAGTAGGCATGGATTGGCTTGCCCAACACCGTGCTGAAGTCGTTTGTTTCGAGAAGTATACACGTATCCCTCTTCCATCCGGCGATGTTTTGCAAATCTATGGCGAAAAGCCATCCAGTAGACTCAAGCTCTTGTCATGCACTCAATCTCAAAAGTACTTACGAAAGAGGTACATGGCCTTTTTATCCCACATAGTGGAGAAGAAGGACAAAGAGAAGAGTGTCAAAGACATCCCCATCATCCGTGATTTTCCTAAAGTTTTTCTAGAAGATCTGCCCGATCTTCCTCCTACTCATTCGGTCGAGTTCCGTATTGATCTTGTACCCAGTGCTACACCCGTTGCTAAAACCCCTTACCTTCCCGCTCCCTCTAAAATGCAAGAACTTTCCATCCAACTCCAAGAATTGGCCGACAAGGGATTCATTCGTGCTAGTTAATCCCCTTGGGGTGCTCCAGTCCTCTTTGTTAAAAAGAAGGACGGTTCTTTCCGAATGTGCATTAACTATCGTGAGCTCAACAAATTCACAATCAAGAATCGTTATCCTTTACTCCGTATCGATGACCTCTTTGATCAACTCCAAGGTGCAACTTGCTTCTCCAAGATTGACCTTCGTTCCGGTTACCATCAACTTCGAGTACACGAGGATGACATAGCGAAAACTGTTTTTCGCACTCGCTATGGATATTACGAATTCATGGTTATGCCCTTCGGATTAACCAATGCACCCGCTGTTTTCATGGATCTTATGAGCCGTGTGTGTAAACCATACCTCAACAAATTCGTCATTGTTTTCATTGACGACATCCTCATCTACTCGAAATCCATATCCAACCACGAACAACACCTTTGCTTGATTCTGGATCTATTAAGAAAAGAACAATTGTATGTCAAATTCTCTAAGTGTGAATTTTTGCGAAAAGAAGTTCAATTCTTAGGACACATTGTCTATGAGAAGGGAATCCATGTGGATCCAGCCAAAATTGTAGCCGTCCAAAATTGGATTGCTCCAAAGTCTAAAGTCTCCTACCAAGTTTGCTCGTTCCTCAGACTATCGATCTATTACCGTCGTTTCATTTCCAACTTTCAAAAATCGTCGTTCCTCTTATATCTTTGACTCAAAAGGGAAAACGCTACAGATATGCACAAAATACAACATATAAATCATATCAAATGAGGTATAAAAACAACCCCTTTTTTAGTACTAATGTTGGAAAAAGTGTGTTTCTTTGTTTACTTTTGATTTTCAGGATTAAAAGAGGTTAAACAGACAAAAGGAACAAATTAACGACGAAACCAACATAAATACGAAGAAAAGAAGTTGGCACACTATACCGACCCTCCAAGCTTCAGCCCAAAGACAAAAATAACAAGACCAGAAGCCAAGCACGGGGCCTTGCTAGCTGGGCATGGGCCGTGCCCCCATCTAAGATTCCCAGAGAATAAAGATAAACAGAAAACGACAAGGGACACGGGTCGTGCCTCCTAAGCACAGGTCATGGTTAACTCTCAGATTCGCAAATCTGGGTTCGTACAACAAGTACAGAGGACACAGGGCCGTGCCGTTGACACACGGGGCCATGTATGCAAAAGAACTGACACCAGCATTAAATGAAGACAGAGAAGGGAAGGACACGGGGCCGTGTGAAGCTACTCTTTTCAGCTATAAAAGGAGGTGCTTGGCTCATTTGCAAACCATCCCTTGGCTAGCCATCCCTTGGCAAACCACTTCTCTCACACCTACCACCACTCCACCACCACTCCACCACCACTCAAAATACTTGGGCTTGGGCCGGCCCTGGCTACAAATGAGTACATAATGCATTAAGGTTGTATAACATCCCCCCTCAAGCGGAACGATGGCGGGCGAAGACCTAGTCGATCACGAAAAAATTCAAACTGAGATCGATGAAGGCTTTTAGTAAAGATGTCCGCAACCTGAAGCTTGGTCGGAACAAACCGAGTATACAACTTTCCTGAGTAAACAAGCTCACGAACAAAGTGATAATCCAAGTCAACGTGTTTAGCACGTTTGTGAGAGACTGGATTTTGTGTCATAAATAAAGCACTTTCATTGTCACGTTGGGCGATCAGGAGGAAAGGGATGGAATTCACGAAGAAGGTGAGTTATCTAGATGATTTCAGCAGCGGTGTTAGCCATTGCACGATACTCAGATTCACAGCTTGCGCGAGCAACATTAGGTTGCTTCTTGGGACTCCAAGAAACAAGATTACCACCCCAGAATATTGAGTAACCGTATGTGGAACGACGAGTGTCAATGCAGCGAGCCCAGTCCACATCAGAAAAACCAAGAATGGTAGTGCAGACAAGTTTGGTAAGGGTGAGGCCGTATGCGCATGTTCTTTTAATATAGCAAAGAATACGCTTGACATGCTGAAAGTGCAAGACAACATGAGCCTATAAGAACTATCTGACTTGATTTACATCATAAGAGACGTCTGGTCTAGTAATTGTGAGATATTGAAGTGCTAATGACCTGTAGGTGGTAGGATCATGATAATGATCCCCTGTTAAAGTAAAAGATTCATTAGCAGTGAGAGGAGTGTGCACTGGTTTAGCATCAAGAAGATCAACACGAGCAAGAATGTCGTCTGCATACTTGGACTGACATAAGAAAAGACCATTAGTGGTGCGAGTGACTTCAAAACCAAGAAAGTAGTTGAGGTCGCCCAAGTCTTTGATGGCAAATTCGTTGTTGTGGTGAGTGATGAAGCTAGCCATGATACTTTCATCATTCCTTGTTAAGATTAAATCATCCACATAAACTAGAAGATATAAAACGTGAGAGTCACGTTTGAAGATGAACAGTGATGGGTTTGCCCTGCTGCATACAACACCATTATTTAGTAAAACGAGCTTAGTCTATGAAACCAAGCGCGAGGTGCCTTTTTAAGTCCATAGAGAGCTTTGTTTAAAAGACACACATGATCTGGAAAATGAGGGTTAGTGAACCAGGTGGTTGTTCCATGAACACCCTCTCAGAGATATGGCCATGTAAAAAGGCATTGTTCACATTGAGTTGGTGAAGTTTCCAGTTATATATTCCAACCAAGGAAAAGACCACATTAATGGTTAAAGTTTTCACAACCGGGCTAAAGGTATCAGAGTAGTCCAAGCCAGGCATTTGACTGAACCCCTGAGCCTACAAGGCGAGCTTTATATCTATCAATGATGCCATCGGATCGGTATTTGGTGCGATATAACCATTTGGACCCAACAACATTTTGATCTTGTGTACGCGAGACAAGAGTCCATGTTCTATTATTTTCAAGTGCTAATGGTTCTTTGTTCATAGCATCAAGCCAGTGAGGGTGTTTTATGGTAGATTTGAACCCTTTGGGTTTAGTATTGGAGAACTAGGCTAGGTAGAGCGAATGAGATTGAATATGGGAGAGGTTAGCCTGATGTTTGGGTTTTAAAATACCCGCTTTAGCACGAGTGACCATCGAATGGACATTGGAAGGTGGTGGAATGACATTTTGGGTTTGGGGTTTTGGGATTGGGTTCGTTGAGCAGATTGGGTTTGGGCCGAAGGGTTAATGGGGTGTGGTGGTTGGCCTGCTGAGTTGAGAGGAAGAGGCGAGGCAAGTGGGTTGGCTTGGGCTTACGTGGTACTGTCTAAGTGGGCCGAGGATACTGGTGTAAGATTAAATATATTACGTATTAATATTTAATCTATAGCCATTATAATCATTTACATGATAGAGATCAAAATATATTAGAACCTATTAAATAATTAGTTGGTAATTGTTGATGGGCCCAATTACCCTTATTAACTAATTAGGGTTTCCTCCTGGGTGCTTATATAAGGAGAATTATATAGAGGTTAAGGGGTTACACAATCAGACACCCTATTAGCCATAACATCATAATGTTCGACCTCCCTCTCCTACGGCCGATACCCTTTTCGGTTTTCTTAGCCACCATCATCAGTCAGCACCCTAAGGAGGAACCAGACCAAACTGACAACTATGTCAAACACTATTGCTGCATCTACATCTGGATTCTCTGCTGGCCAGGGCTGATGCAATCAAAGGTATGTTTTCATGTTTTCCATTATGTCTAAATAGAACTGATCCAACATGTGGTATCAGAGCATATGTTGATTAGTCAGTTCTGTTTTCGTATCCATAATTCTGGGATTGAAACTTGGAAAACGGATTTTTTGTAACTTTAAAACGGTGACAGCCGGTTTCGAGTCATGAAGATCGACTCGAGATCTCTGTTTTCGGGAAAAAGGATTAATTATATGTTCACTCGATTTCAACTGGGTTATGTTTTGACCGAAATCTGTTTAGAAAAACTATTAAAATTCAGGTTTCGGGTTCCAGAATTTATGTTTTATGTTTTTTAGGGTTCATCATGTTCTTAGGAAAATTCGAAAATTCTATTATGTTTTGGAATGTTTTAGGATTAATGAGTGTTTTTTCCATGTTTGATCCAATTTTATTTTTTAAGTTTATTCGAAAACTGTTATTAGATAAACAGTTATAATTTTCGAAATATGCTGATAAAATTAGATCATCTTAAAACAGGAAATAATATCTCATAATCCCTTAGAATTCGAATTTTCAGTTATGCTTTCACATTCACAGCTGTTAACAGGAAGCTTCGAGATCATCAGATTACGACTCGAGACCAACAGATCTCGACTCGAGACCATAAGGTCTCGACTCGAAATCATAAGGGCTCAAAGGTCTACAACTCGAGACAAAGGTCTCGACTCGAGACCATAACGTCATAACTCGAGACCATAAGGTTGTGACTCGAGACCATAACGTCATAACTCGAGACCATAAGGTTGCGACTCGAGACCGTGGTTGCGACTCGAGACCTCATCATGACTCGAGATCTCATAAGATATAGTAGTCGAGACCATGGTTCCGACTCGTGACAACAAGGTTGCGACTCGAGACCTCATAACTGACTCGAGATCTCATAACTCAGTCGAAACCTGACTCGAAACCTCATTATTTTAGGTTGTTTAATGTGAACTAAGATTTAGCTCGGGGCTCCGCCCCGAACCCCGTGCGGGGGCACGCTGTCCCCCTGCACCCCCCAGCGAACTCACCGCGGAGTTCGATCTGCGCTAACGGGTGGTTTGCTATTAAATGATTGGTTTTTGTAATTACTTAGTTAATTAATGAGGATCAAATTAATGTTTTACAAAACCAAAATGGCTTAACTTGAATGAGTTTTTGATATATCATTTCTGGCCAAAGCTGACTTGATACATCTACTTATCGTTCAAGTATTACGAAAGCTATGTTAAGTGTGCATCATAAGCATGAATGTTTTAATATCTGGCCAAAGCTGATTTAATTCCTTCATAGATGGCATACTTAACAAGTGCATAACTAAAGCGATTGTCTCAATTTCTGGCCAAAGCTGATTTGTTACAACCACTTTGCACATATGCTTAAAATGATTACACTTCTGGCCAAAGCTGTTTTGTCTTCGTTTAAGTAGAACTTTAAGTAGTCTATTATTTTGATGTTAGTAATAGACATATCACAACCTCTTCACATAATGATCCTTATATTAATGATCCTCAATTAATTTTTGTGATCATTTTGTCTGCCTTATTCTTAGTACCCATAATTTTTACTCACTATAATTTTCTTCTATAAATCTATATCTCATCCACTCTAATTCTTTTTGCTTTATTTAAAGTTTCTATAAGAATTAGCTCTTAAATTAAATCCTTGATTATCTCTTAAGACACGATAACCCTATTGCTCTCTTCTGATAAGGCACTACAGAAGAAAAGTAGAGCATGATGATTAGGATAAATCGAACATGATGTCTCTTATGATAATCAAGAACTCTCTAACATAATTGCTATCACTAAAGTTATTCCAGATTAAGTTTTTCCTAAGACTAATCTATAATTGTGGAATAATCACTAGAACTCCTAAGGTGCATGTCTTCATTTAAAATTATAAATTATAAGGTTAAGTGGTATATGTGAATATATTATAATGCACAATACCATGACCCATAAAGTTAAGGGCTTACGCATGGAAATAAGTACATTTTCCAGTACATTACATACTAAGTTTTCATTTGTACAATTTGATGCATTATAAATCAGCTATAACACTCAAAAGTACCAAAGTATAATGAGTGTGTTGATAAGCAACATATGTACAAAGAAATAAATGTTTGAAACTGGAAAATAAGATGTTATTCACCTTACAACCACTAAAACCTTAAGAGAGGATTGTTCTAAGGTCCATAGACAAATTACAAGTGCTAATCCCAACGTTAAGGTTCTTCAAGGGAAAATCTCACTGCATAATTATATCATTAGACTAGGCATAAGCAACGAGACTATCCATTATTCTAAAGAACAGTTGGATAAATTAATTAGATAGTAACTTACTAATGATATTTAAGTCTGATAATTTTAATATTCCAATTAACACATGATTAGTTGACTCTAGTTCCATACGTTTCCTTACCAGAATTCGACAAATAACTAACATGAGAGTTAGTGACAAAATTAATTGTTAAGGCTATAAGAGCCATAATAAGCAGTCTTCAAACAACGCTTTTCGATACCTTATATATTCTGATTAATCAGAATATAGTATCATAATTAAGCAAAGATATGAAGATTGTGAGGTTTGCATAGTCAACATAAAGTCACATTTACCGTAAACTCTCATTTTATTTGTTCTAAATATCTGGATAGAAACATTACTAAGATGAAACTAGATGATATCTTACTTTTCACAACTTTTGTCATCATGCAAATGAGAATTTGACAAAAGGAAAATGAGACTTATAAATTTCATCCATTAGAACCAAAATTCATGAGAAATCATAACATGGTTAATGAGGATGATTTTTTTTTCATCTAATCTCATTTTAAGTGATTTTAAATCATGACGTTAAAGCCCTAAAATATGACTTGGCTTAAGGAATAAGCATGGGTCCATCATAAGTTATTCATCGACATTCGTGGAACTTATTCCAAATGGAATATTCAGACATAATTCATTTATCATTTGAAAGACTATCAACTTGTATCCAAATTTTGTCGCATATGGCCCACGGTCTTAGAAGAACTCTATTCATATATGTAGTTAATCAGATTTCTATTAAATATGTCCCTAAAGTTTCTTATGATATCTGGACATTAAAGAAATCAAATAAAGTCTAACGTATATGTGATAGGTTCCCACGTCACGTAGCTCATTGAAACTTCTCTTGTAGCATTCTAGAGATATTAAGATCAGTGGGAGCATTAAGTGTCTTAATAATAACTTGCAATAGTTGCAAGAGGTGGGGGAGTGAAAATTTTAAATTTACACCTCTTGTACAAGACATCGCTCCATCACGACACTGTTCTATCAAACCTTATCTCCTTAAATCTAATGCTACTCTTACAAAAGTTTCATTGTTGCCTAATTGTGGGCGCACTTAGATTTCTTACCTAAAATAACATAATCCTCAACAAGAGAAACTACAACGACTAACGTCATTAATTTGTTTTCTCTATTAGAATTTGTTGGTCGTTACACATTGACCCTACGCATGCTGAGTTCCTAAAGATTTCTAAGCTCGGTGGGAGCAGTCAAAGTCCTTATCATGATTTGCAAGGAATACAAGAGGCGGGGGGAAGAGTGTCATTAAATTTCACTCCGAATTTAACTCCGATTACACATCTTGTACACCATACTGCACCAACCCTTACAAACTTAGAATGAAAACGATAGCAACCTAACCAAGAGCTAATCCATAAAACTGAAACTTCTAATGAACCCAATAATCAACTCAGGAGGTCATCTAGGTTTAAAAGCCTACTAACTTTGATGATTACATAACCTCCCTAATGAAGTTGAAATGGATTTTGGAAATGTTTAATGATCCTATCTCTTAAAATCAAGCCATTAGCGTAAATCAATCATCTGAATGGAATAAAACAGTTTTCTAGTAAAACTGATTTTATGTGTTTGTGTAACGTTTGGGATTTGATTGAATTACCTAAGAGTGTTCATAACTAAACCAAATCCTGATATAAGCGTTAAGACACTAAGAAGCATGATTGATTGTAAAAGGTTATACTCAGGAAGAGATAAATTATTAAAGAATCTTTATTACATATCTAACAAAAGATTTCTTTGAGGATCATCACTGTTCTAGTAGCTTATAATAGTTTTAAGCTACATTACATGAGCATTAAAACGATTTTCCCTAACAAATGGCTGACACACTTACATGTTCATTAGATAACAACCTAAAGTTTCAAACTGAAGGTTAAAGAACACTTTATTTGTAAGCCAATAATATCCATGTATGGGTTAATGCAAACATCATAATGTGATGAAAAGCTAACGTAATTATTTTCATCAAGAATCAAGTGGATTAATAAACCTACCTCAAAATAAGTGGGAGCAACTAAGATAAACTTGCCTATATGGATGATATTCTTTTGACAAGTATATGTTACATAAGTCAAAGCATTGTTAACACAAACTTTGATATAATAGTTCTCTGAGATATCTCTTACGTGATTGATATCATAACATACCGAGATAGACCCAATGGGACATTAGTTCTGTTCCATAAGTTTAACGTTAAATGGGTCCTTACATATGTAACAAACAATACTGCTCTTCTTTAAGAGGATAATAGGATAAATGAGATTGTTTTCCTTATGCTTCATTAATTGGAAGCCTTATGTGAGTTTAAGTCTATACTCGTTTAGATATTACTCACATTGCAACACACTAGATATGTCTAGATTAATGTGAAGCATCTAATGGAGTATTAGAATATCTTTAAAAGAAACGAGAGATTATACTTTAAAGAAGAAGTGAGAATTAAAACCGGTTTATTACTCTAACTTTGTGATATTCAAAGATTATAGAATGTAATTTCGGGTATATCTTTATGTCAGCAGACAAAACATATTTCATGGAGGAGTCATAATGCACTGATATTAACAACCTAAGTTATAACGACATAATATAGTCACTAATATTGTTGGAAATTTATCAGTGGACTCATAAGTTATATACTCCATATAATTAATGTTTTGAAGAATTAGTGTGATAAAGTCAGCTACCATAACTCCTTGAACAGTAACAGTTCAAGAGGTGCTGCATTAAGTTTCGATACGCAATTAATTATTCGTTTATGAACGAATTGAGGAAACTAAGTTTTGTATCGAATACATTCATGATATGCTTAAGGATCCTATAACTGAAGAGCTATTACCCATAAGTCTTATTAAGAGAGCTCATAGACGGGTATTAATTAATAGTCGTGCGCAATTGCATATCGTACTATGAATGACTAAGTATTAGTTAATTTTCCTCATCAGTTTGATTTTGTATGTCTCTAAGAATATGTCAAGCTAGCATAATGACATATAGACAAATATAGTCACAAATCAAACAAAGGGCTTACGCGTATTTTGATCATGACGATTAGGTCTTAAATTAAGGCTATAGTATGATTAATGGGGGTCCTGAGTCGCATAATGATTCAACGACTGTATTTTTCTGCTATAGTACTTGTTTAAGGCTAAAATGAGTGTTAACTCCTGATCAGGCTTATCTAATACTCATAGTAAATGATTACTCGGCTAAGTGGGAGAATGTAAGATTAAATATATTACGTATTAATATTTAATCTATAGCCATTATAATCATTTACATGATAGAGATCAAAATATATTAGAACCTATTAAATAATTAGTTGGTAATTGTTGATGAGCCCAATTACCCTTATTAACTAATTAGGGTTTCCTCCTGGGTGCTTATATAAGGAGAATTATATGGAGGTTAAGGGTTACTCAGTTACACAATCAGACACCCTATTAGCCATAACATCATAATGTTCGACCTCCCTCTCCTACGGCCGATACCCTTTTCGGTTTTCTTAGCCACCATCATCAGTCAGCACCCTAAGGAGGAACCAGACCAAACTGACAACTATGTCAAACACTATTGCTGCATCTACATCTGGATTCTCTGCTGGCCAGAGCTGATGCAATCAAATGTATGTTTTCATGTTTTCCATTATGTCTAAATAGAACTGATCCAACAACTGGGTCAGTGGATGAGGGACTGCAGGGAGGGGACAAGGTATGTTGGGTGGTTCGGGTGTGGGGCTGGGGTATGGGGGCAAGTGGCCTGGTTTGGGCTTGATGGAAGAGTTGATGGAGGGTCAGCAGTGTTTGGGGTGTGGGAAGGTGCTGGGGGAGTGGTGAAGAGCAGATCAAGGCATTTAGGGCAAGGGGTGTTATGTGATTGTGTTGGATTAGGATTTTTGCTGGATTGTTCTGAAATATGGGGGCTGGTGTCCCGTGTCCGAATATGTATGCCATGAGAGACTAGACAAATTGGATGGTGAACGGTCCCCCTTTAATCGTAAGGTGGTTTCGTCAAAATGAGCATGTCTCGTAATAAAGATACGAGAGATGGTTAGTTGAAGGTATTTAAAACCTTTATATTGGGTGCAATAACCAAGGAAGATGCATGGTAAGCTTCGCGGTGCCAACTTATGTGCCTAGCAGTCGCATAGATATCATATACAGCATGTTACAGTCTTCACTAAGATGGCAACCTACCTTTTAACAAACCCAGCTTTGAAATCTGAAAAAGGATCATGCATCAATCTTGGAATAATTAAAAAATGAAAAAAGCAAAAGCTGAATGGTGACTCCATAAATTCACAACAATCATGCTTCAATTTCATCACTTTGGTTCAAATACTTATCTTATTTTAAGAAATACTTATATAAATAGCCATTTCATAAATCTCTAGGCTTTAGAATATGAACTCCAAAGATGCTGCCATCAATTCATGTTCATAATTAGACGAAAATAGATAGTATACGACACATCGTCGATTTTGGGTGAAAGTTCCATCATCAGTTGTACTTTTTCCAAATCGCACGGACATCACCTCCATCGGATAGACACAGAGAAGAGATAGAGAGAGAGACGCGGTGGAAAGTCCAGAGAATCAGAATGAGAGGTTGTATTTAGACGTTGGTTGACACCATTTTTTGGTCCACACAAACAGCCCCCTCAAAACAACCTCCATTAGAAATCGACTCCTTTAGAAAGATCTTGTTAGTGCAAAAACAATTCAACAAAAGTTAGTTATCGTATAAATGAACAAAAAAAAAAACAAGAGCAAAACAAATTATCAAAAATGACGAAACTGAAACTAATAACGCCGATGCCTCCTCCGCTTGCAGAAAAAGATCCAACTCTTTTTGGTCTTCACTTCCCGAATCTCGAACTTCATCTTCTCACACTCCCTTTCAAGCTCAAGAACCCGCTCCCGCATCTCACTCATTCTCCGCGGCGCCTGTGCACGAACCACCTCACCCTCATTTTTGTTGCTCATTTGATCTTCATTTTCCGACACGAAAAACCACCCAGCAATCGATGTACGCAGCCTCAGCTGTTCAAAGAAAAGCACCTGAACAATGACCCTAAGCGGAAGCCTCTCGTTTTGAGCCGCATGTGTGCTCGCATCCAACGATAGCTTCTGAATATTCATTAATCTGCATATTTGCTCCCGCTCACAGTCTGCAAGCCATGGATGTGCCTGCAATATCATTGTCATTATTAGTATTATTAGTATTATTATTATTATCATTATTATCAAAACTACTATCGAGCTGGGGGTCCCACTGAAAACAACCTCTCTA
The DNA here is from genome assembly GCF_002127325.2 of Helianthus annuus. Lineage (NCBI taxonomy): Eukaryota > Viridiplantae > Streptophyta > Magnoliopsida > Asterales > Asteraceae > Helianthus > Helianthus annuus. The sequence continues at coordinate 71,814,383 of NC_035433.2, forward strand.
TTCCTATGGGGTAGAGGTAAGGCTGTCTACATCTTACCCTCCTCAGACCCTACCTTAGCTTTGCTATTGGAGGGATTTGCTGAGGATGATGATGACGATGATTATTATCAAAAGTTTGGACTAGTTTACCTTTAAAAAGATATCAATCGCACGATAAATGCCATCGGATTGAGGGCGAGCATAGTCGGGAACACCAGCAGCAACAGATTGAAATTTACTTAACTTTAAGTTAACATCAGCAGCCACATCAGCAAGAAACAAATCAACCAGATTGGCGACTGAAGTTACAGACGTCAAAGATTGGGGTACATCCTCCTCGAACGGCCCTTCTTCGACGATACAGGGAGAATTATGGATACTAGAAGACTCCATAGACATGAAATAATCAAGCATTCTTTGAAAACAATCGACATCATACAACGTATCTATCGAATTAAAACCTTGGTTGGGTATCAACACATCATCTACGTGGGCCGAGTCTAACTGGGCTCCAACGCGTCTCTCAAGATTTTCCTTACATGATGGGCTCACGTGTAACACCATGGCGGATCGAAGCAGCCTTATGAGAAACTTAGTGCCCACAATCTTTTTCCGGTTTGGAAGTAACCCGACGATTTCTTCCAGAAGTGCCCTTTGATCAGCTTCTGATGGTGTGTAGACCGGTTTAGAATGGCTTGCATCGTTAAAACTCGATTGTCGGTTCATTAATGGTATGTATTTCTTTGCATAGCCCACGATTGACCCGGATATTATCTCAGGTCTCATCCCGTTTGCTTCCATTGCTTGAATTACGCGTTTGTATAAATGTAGATTAAGAAACGATACATCTTTATACCACCAGTTGTCAGTTAAAGATTGTGGTTTAGCTGCTGATGCGGCACTCGTATTATGCATGATGTACGCACTAGGACCCGCGCAGGCTTTCACCGCTAAAGAATCTATGCACCTTGAGATAAGATCAAGTTCCTCTGCATCTGAATAAACTTCCTCGCAGCTTTCGAGAGCATTCATGGTGTCTGACCATGTGGTAAACGCTTCGTTAAGAAAGATCTCGGTTTGTGTAATTAGGTTTTCGTCTCCATAATCATCCGTCATTTGGAGGTACTCTGCAGCACACCGAAGGCTGATAACGTTGTGGGATGTGACCTCTAACTTTACATCATAACAGAATTTGGCTATAAGCTCGAATACTTTAGCTCCACCAGGTATGTCATTAAGATGTATAGCGCAAATCGGTCCATCTTCATTCGGGCTGTCACCTATTAGCTTTGACAATAGCCCACTTCTTGAAATCAAAGGAAACTGTATGTATGTATGTATGTATGTATAATGAGATCACTTCACAATATGAAACATATATTGTGGAGTTAAATAAACTAGACAATTACGCACCTTGTGGAGATTAAATGACGTTCCTCCAATCTCGATTGTGACATCGCTTGGAAGACCGCCTATACATTGCCTGATCAAAAGGAACACCAGTGAATGTTAGACTATGTGTAGTGGTTTTGACTACACGCATGCGTCTGTAAACAGGAATTTCGTACCAGGTATGGTCGTCAAGACGAAAGGCATCAGGTTTTGTACCCAGCTTCAAACAAGCCATGTATAAATGTCGATGTTATTCGTCTGAACTCGAAGAAATATACATGAAGGATTATTGTATGATTTTTCTGGTAACAATCTTCATGTAAACTATACAGTATTAATAAGGTTCCAAAGACGGGAAATAAAAGGAAACGTTCCAAGTTAGGTAAAAATGAATTGATGTATAATTCCTACTTTCATGTTCATAAATCATAACAATCTACAAGTGTTTTCTTCACTAAACGACAAGAGTATACAAACAGAATTGTGAAAAATACACAAAAGGCAGTTGTTGATTTGATTTGATCGATGATCTGAGGTTTTTTGTTCGTAATTTCACGTTTGAGAATATTATTGTTGTTTACTACATGCATGTGGATAGATAGAGATAGAGAGAGATGTATATGTATACCTGTGTGAATTGCAATTGGATGATTAGGGTTTATTATCAAATCAATTTTTGATAGCTCTGTTTGATCCAGTCGTTTGTGCTCCGAAGCAGTTTGTGATTTGTATCCTGAGTTCCAAAGTTTCTGTTATATTTTGTAATAAAATAATATTATTATATAATATATATATATATATAGAGAGAGAGAGAGAAGGTGTACTGTACAATTGACCTTAACATACGAGCGTACGCAATGAGAATTCCGCACGTTATAAACCTCAAAAACCACAAATCCGCATATTGGAAACCTTCCAAATTTGTGAGTTCACATGGTGAACCTTCTGAGTTTGTGAAGTTTCCAAGTTTGTACGTTAAAATCCGTATGTTTTTCATCGCGTACGCACCGTACGTTAAGACAAATTGTATATTAACTAACATATATATATATATATATATATATATATATATATATATAGGTAAAGAGTAAAATACAAATGCGCTTATCGTACGATACGTACGCGATCATCCCAGCCGTTCGATCAGGTGCAGATCTGGTGCGAATTCAATACATATCGCATGTGAAAAAATGGTTAGCATGGGGTAATGTGAAAAATGGCATGGGGTGTGTAGATGGACAAAATCGCATGTGGAAGATTTGAATATCGCATGTGAAAAAATGGCATGGGGTAATGTGAAAAATGGCATGGGGTGTGTAGAATCGCTTATGGAAGATTGAATATCGCATGTGAAAAAATGGCTAGCATGGGGTAATGTGAAAAATAGCATGGGGTGTGTAGAATCGCATGTGGAAAATTGAATATCGCATGTGAAAAAATGGCATGGGGTAATGTGAAAAATGGCATGGGGTGTGTAGAATCGCATGTGGAAAATTGAATATCGCATGTGAAAAAATGGCATGGGGTAATGTGAAAAATGGCATGGGGTGTGTAGAATCGCATGTGGAAAATTGAATATCGCATGTGAAAAAATGGCTAGCATGGGGTAATGTGAAAAATGGCATGGGGTGTGTAGAATCGCATGTGGAAAATTGAATATCGCATGTGAAAAATCTCTGTGTGTGTTACTGTTCATCTTCTTCGATTGTTGGTCGATCATTGTCAGTCTTCTTCCGTTTGACCCTTACAACTCCCAAATTAGTAGTTCTTATTATAGATATCGCACTAAAAGGAACGAAGGGAGGTTGGGGAAGAAGATTTTCAGGTTTTTGAATTTGATTTAGGGTTTGATTTTGAACTATCATCGGTAAATTACAGAGATTTATGACCTCGCAATGACGTTTGATCGATTGATCGATTGAAGATCGTACGGCTGAGGGCATCGCGTACATAATGTATAATAAGAGGTATTGTACGTTAACCGACCTATATATATATATATATATATATATATATATATATATATATATATATAGGGGACCGTTAAAATAGAAACCAATCCCCAGTTGTGAGAACCACTCTCCACCAATCAGACTTTGCGACGTATGCACTGTTATTTTATATCTTAAAAGGTATTTTGATCATTTACTCCAAATGTCTAATATATGTCTTTGTCTGTCTCTTTAAAGCCTTCAGACCCATCATCTCTCATCAAAATTCAAACCCCCTCTTCTTTCATCTCTCTCTCTCTCTCTTGAAAATCAAACCTGCAACCACAAATCATCTCTCTCTATTGAAACCCCTCATCTCTCAACTTCAAGAAACCACAAATCATCTTCAAGACCGTGGTAGGGAGGTGGTTGGTGGGGGAAGACGGTGGTGGGAGGTGGCGGAAGATGGTGGTGGGAGGTGGTTTGGACGGAAGACGGTAGTGGGGATGTGGTTGGTGGGGAAGACGGTGGTGGAAGACGGTCGGCACTTTCTCTCTGTCTTGCTCGAAACAGGGGATGACCCCATCGTTTCCCCGGCGACACCACCGCCGCCGCCAATGTTGATGGTGACCCCATCGTTTCTCTGGCGACACCATGGCGACCCCATCGTTTCTCCGGCCACTGTTTTGACGGCGGTGGTGGGTTTTGATGGCGACGGTGCCGGTGAAGGGTGTCGGTGAGGATTGACGGCGACGGTGAGGGGGTGGGTTTTGATCTTTGATTTGGCTGGTTTTTAGCTGGTTTTGATCTTTGATTGACGGCGACGGTGAGGGGGTGGGTAAGCTGTTTGAAAAAGTGAGTTTTGATCTTTATTTTGGCTGGTTTTTTGTTCCTTCTGTTTAAATATTTGATCCCTCTGTTTTTGTATATTAGATATTTTGGGTTTAAATTAAAGATATGGGGATTTTGAGTTGGCAGTGATAGGGCGAAAATTTTTTTCCCAACAACTTGATGACGATGGCATGGCAAGGACGGAGAAGGGTATGTTCTTGACCTGCAACCCCACTTTTGCAACCATCATTATTAGAAACTTTAAGCCAAACCCCGTTTTTTTCAAGATCCCACAATCGATTTTTGAGTTTGTTGTTTTTTTATTTTTTTGTTGGGTTTTTGATTTTTTGTTGTTGGTTTTTTGGATATTTTGTTGTTTGGAAAAAAGTTTTTTTTAAAATGTTTGTTTATAACTGTAATTTTTATTTTTGTAAAAAAATGTTTTTTTACAAACGTAAATTTTTTTTTACAACTGTATTTTTTTTTGTAAAAAAAGGTTTTTTTACAACCGCAAAATTTTTTTGTGAAAAATGTTTATTTTTTACAACCATAAAAAAGTGTTTGTAAAAAATGTTTTTTTACAGCCGTGAAAAAATTTTTGTAAAAAAAATGTTTTTTTTGTAAAAAAATATATTTTTTACAACCGTAAAAAATTGTTTTTCTGTAAAAAACTGTTTTTGGTAAAAAAAAAAAACTGTTTTTTTGTAAAAAAGTTTAAACCCGTAAAAAAAATTGTTTTAAAAAAAGTTTAAACCCGTAAAAAGTTTTCGTAAATGTTTAGTTTTCCGTAAAAAAGTTTTCCATAATAAAAAGTTTTTTTTGTAAAAAAAAACTGCATCATAAAAAAAAGTTTTCGTAAAAAAAGTATTTCATAAAAAAAAACTTTTCGAAAAAAAAGTTTTTCGTAAAAAACGGATTGTAAAAAAACATGGCGTGTAAAAAAACGGCGAGTAAAAACGGGGCATAAAAAACGCCACGTAAAAAAAATGGCGCGTTAAAAAACAGGGCGTAAAAAGTGAGGCATAAAAAACGGCGCGTAAAAACGGCTCATTAAAAAACGGCACGTAAAAAGACCGGGTATAAAAACGGCGCCTAAAAACGGGTCGAAAAAATGGGGCGTAAAAAACGGTGCGTAAAAAAGGACGCGTAAAAAACGGAACGTAAAAACGTTTTTTTGTAAAAAAATCCTGAAAAAATTGTTTCTTTGGTAAAAACAATCAGATTTTAAAATGTTTTTTTAATTAAAGAATCAGATTTTAATAAAAAAACAATTAATTTAATAATACAAAAAAAGAAATAAAAAACAATAAATACAATAAGACAAAATAAACAAATTTACTAAACTACCCTTTTGACATTAAAATATTAAAAACATAATAAGACAAAAAGAATTTGTTATTGTTTTTATCACTTTTAATCTCATCCATCCATCTTCAAAGATCAATGGTTGGAAAGTGGTTCTCATGGTTTTCGCAACTAGAGGTGGTTTTCATTTTAACGCTCCCCTATATATATATATATATATATATATATATATATATATATATATATATATATATATATATATATATATATATATATATATATATATATATAGGGGAGGGTTTAAATAAGAACGCTAAATATTTGTGAGAACCGTGAGAACAAATGAAAAAACCATGAAAACTTGGTCAAAAACAATTCAAATTCAAAAATTTTTTCTACACTTATCATTATTATTCGAATACAATGTTAGAAATTCAATGTACACGTTTAAATTTACGTGAATTCATAAATAAAGAAAATTTACACATGTGTAAGTTTGCCATTTACACATGTGTAAATCTGCTATATTTACACATGTGTAAAAAATCTAAAAAGAATGATTTCGAAATGAGAAATGAATTATTTGATGTTATAAATTCTTGTTTTGATGTTGTATCTTAATTACAATGAGTTTTGTATAAAAAAATTGGTTTTGATTGATTTTTTCATTCGTTCTCACGGTTCTCGCAATATTTAGCGTTCTCAAGATAACCCTCCCCTATATATATAGTGGAAAGTTCAAATGAGAAGAAACTTTTTGTAAGAATAAAAAAGAAGAAATTTCAACCAATAAGAATCCTTTATTTTACTTCATTTAATAAAAGTATTTAATGTTACTATAAGGGTAATATGGTAAACCTACAAAGATCATTAATTAGTAGTATTCCTCTTTAATAGCTAACTTATTTTCGTAATATATATTTTTTCAAAAAAATAAAATAAACTAATTTAAAGTGTAGGATAAATTACAATGTGTATATGATAAATTACGGGTCGTGTAGGATAAATTTCAACATGTGTAGGGTAAATTTCGAAAGGTGTACGGTAACTTTTGATGTGTGTAGTAAAAAATCATTAGTGTGAAGGATGATAGTTTTTATGACTAATTAATTAGTCAAAGATGATAATAAATGAGATAAGTGAAAAAGTATTTAATGTTTTACAATTGTACCCTTTCTTCTTTTTCTTCTCAATAAAATTTTCTTCTCAAATGAACCTTCCCCTATATATATATATATATATATATATATATGGGGGGGGGTGGAGTTATTGTAAAAAAGACCAAAAGTGTGAGAAAGGTAAGAAAGAATCTCAACCGTTAGATCTAAATTAATTGAAAAGGGTATAGCTGTAAATGCAGTAACAAATTCAAATATGGTAATCCTTGATTTAAGAATTTGGAGAGAGAAAATCCTTGATTTAAGGACTTATAACCGTCCATAAATATAACACCATTCAGAGCATGTTCATGACATGGTGTTTTAAAATATAACACCATTCAGAAAATATAACACAATTCAGCACAAATATAACACCATTCAGCACAAAAAAAAAAAAACACCATTCACACAAAAATAACATCATTCAGCACAAACATAACACCATTCAGCACAAAAAAAACACCATTCACACAAAAATAACATCATTCAGCACAAAATATAACACCATTCAGCACAAAAAAAAACCATTCACACAAAAATAACATCATTCAGCACAAAAATAACACCATTCAGCACAAAAAAACACCATTCAGCAGTAAAATAAAATAAACACCATTCAGTATAAGAATATAACACCATTCAGTAAAAGAAATATAACACCATTCAGAAAAAGAAAAAAACACCATTCAGAAAAGGAAAAAACACCATTCAGAAAAGGAAAAAACACCATTCAGAAAAGAAAAAAAACACCATTTAGAACACAAAATAACACCATTCAGTACAAGATATAACACCATTCACTAAAGGAAAATATAACACCTATGTATCATCTTCTCCACTTCCGGCACCACCACTGCCGCACCACCGTTGCCGATCCCCACCACCACTCCGGTTATGCAGCCTTGTAATCGCATCCGGAGAGTCGATGACAACGGAGCTAAGGTTTCGAACCAGATAATCTGTTAGCTGTTGCTTCCAATCCTCACTTGTTAACTTGTGAATCACGCAATCGAAAGGACCTTAGTTCACTAGTGGCGTGTCGGTATCAATTCGAACGGGATCGATACTGCGTGCTTTCGCGGAATTCAGTAACGAACACTAAATAAAACTCCTCTGTTTTTTCTATAACAATGCGTAACCGACACTGAACCGCTTCGGTTTCATTGTTTTCATTTCCGCCATTGTTGAACAAGTTTCTCCAATTTCTTAAATAATTGAGAAAAAAAGATCATAACAGATTTTGTTTATGGAATCACCATTAATGAAATGACGTTGTTATGAGATCTTTGATCGTAGATGGAGATCATCTGGAGAGAGAGAGAGAGAGAGAAAGATATTGTAGGGATTTTGATTTATAGTTTCTAATTTTGAATGGGTATAAAGACTTTATTACCCCTAGAATTTTCAATTCAGTCCAAAAAAATAAACCTAATTTTACAATTTGGTCCCTATTAATCTCAACCATTAGATCAAAGATCTAATGGTTTAGATTCTTTCTTACCCTTCTCACACTTTTAGTCTTTTTACAGGATCCTAACTCTATATATGGGACCGCTAAAATGAAAACCACCTCCAGTTGTAAGAACCGCACGAACCACTTTCTAGCCATTAGATCAAGATGATGGATGGATGAGATTAAAGGTATTTAAAAATAATATTAAGTATTTTTTGTCTTATTATGTCTTTAATATTTTAATTCAAAAGGGTATTTAAGTAAAATTACTTTTTTTGTCTTTTTATATATATTATATTTAATTGCCTTTTTGTCTTATTCACTAATTACTTTTTATTAAAAAACAGAATTTTTTGTTAAACAATATTTTTATAATCAGATTTTTATGATATTTTTTTAAGATTTTCAAAATGGATGGATGAGATTAAAACATTTTTAAGAGCCGTTCTTTACGAGCGTTTTTTTACGGAACGTTTTACAACTTGTTTTTACGCTCCGTTTTTTCGCTTGGTTTTTCGACCGGTTTTTTACGCACCGTTTTTTACGTTTTACGCTAAAAAAATTTTACATAAAAGAGTACGTTTTACATTTCTGCGTTAAAAAGTTTACGATTTACGATTTAATTTTTAAGGCGCCGTTTTTCTCAATCGGCGTTTTTTTAACGCGCCGTTTTTTACACGTTTTTTAACGCCCCGATTTTTTCACATTTTTTAACGCGTCGTTTTTTACACGTTTTTGACGCGCCGTTTTTTTCACGTTTTTTAATGCGCCGTTTTTTACACGTTTTTTACGCGCCGTTTTTACGTTGACGTTTTTTTACGTTTTACGCGCCGGTTTTTTACGTTAACGTTTTTTACGTTTTACGCGCCAGTTTTTTACGGTAACGTTTTTTAAATTTTTACGCGCCAGTTTTTTACGTTAACGTTTTTTACATTTTACGCGCCGGTTTTTTACGTTAACATTTTTAAATTTAGGTTTTTTACGTTAACGTTTTTTTTTACGTTTTACGTAAACTTTTTACGTTCAACGTTTTACATAAAACTTTTTACGTTTTACGTTAAAAAGTATACGTTTTACGTTAAAAAGTTTACGGGATGAGGTTCAGAAATTGGAAAACGAGTACTATGACCTGAAGATGGTTGGATCTGAGGTCGAAGCGTATGTAAAGCGATCGTATGAATTGGCCGACATGTGCCCGAACTTGTCTCGGCCTATGTCTCGGAGAATCGAGTTGTTCATCAAGGGGCTGCCTCCGCGTGTGAAGAGTTTGGTCACTGCAGCCCATCTCAATGATTTGACACAGATTGTTCGATTAACCCACAAAATTGTGGATCAAGAGGTGGAGAGTAACTCGTTACCACCGCGTGTTTCCGCCACTACCACTGGTGCTACACCCACTGCCACTGCGTCCGGTAACGATAACAAAAGGAAGTGGAGTGACTATGATAAAGCATCTAGTGCGGGCCAGACTCAGAAAAGGCCAGACAACAACAGCAATCGCAGCATCAGCCAGTCGTTTTCCGTCAATCAAGGCCAGGGGAGTGGCCAAAGTCAAGGTTCGTATGCAGGTAGGAAGCCACGATGTAACAAATGCGGCTATCACCATTTCGGGCAGTGTGGACGGACATGTAACAGGTGTGGTAAGGCGGGCCATGAGGCCAGGGATTGTAGGGCCTCCTAGCCCAAACACCAGCAGCAACAGAACCAGCACAACCAGAGACAACAGGGACAACCGCCCCAGCAGAACCAGGGTTTTAGGAAGGGGTGCTATCAGTGTGGGGATGAGGGTCACTTTAAGCGGGACTGCCCTCAGCTAAACCAGAACGCTAACGACAATAACCGCCCGAATAATAACAACGCTGGAAACAACAACAACAACAACGGCAATAATGGGGGAAATGGTGCTCGAGGCAGAGTGTTCCAGCTTGGAGCAGGGGATGCCAGGAATGACGACAACGTTGTAACTAGTACGTTTCCTGTTAACAATCGTATTGCTTCTGTATTATTTGATTCGGGTGCCGATTGGAGTTATGTGTCCCTAGAGTTTAGTCAACGATTAGGGATAACCCCAACACCTTTAGAAGTTAAACAAGTAGTAGAATTAGCAGACGGTAAAACTACAGAAGCCTCGAATGTCCTTTTTGGATGCAAACTAGATCTCGTGGGTCAGGTGTTTGATATTGACCTCCTTCCCGTTACGCTCAGTAGTTTTGACATAGTGGTAGGCATGGATTGGTTGTCTAAGCATCAAGCAGAAATTTTGTGTAAAGAGAAGATCGTGTGTATCCCTCTCCCTGATGGGGAGACATTATTAGTTCAAGGGCATCGTAGTGGGACGATGGTTGGTATTATCTCGGCCATGCGCGCACAACAATATCTGCAAAAGGGGTATCCTGCAATGTTAGCGTTAGTTACCAACGCTCAGTCTGAAGAGAGTAAGATCGAGGATCTACCAGTGGTGCGAGAATTCGCTGATGTATTTCCAGAGGAGCTACCAGGGTTACCTCCTCACCGTCAAGTAGAATTTCAGATTGATCTTGCACCGGGAGCGGCTCCAATTGCTCGGGCTCCTTACCGATTAGCACCTGGAGAGTTACAGGAGCTGTCCAATCAACTACAGGAGTTGTTGGATAGGGGTTTCATTCGACCCAGTTCTTCGCCTTGGGGAGCCCCAGTTCTGTTCGTAAAGAAGAAAGACGGGTCATTCCGTATGTGTATCGACTATCGAGAGCTCAACAAGGTGACCATTAAGAACCGCTATCCGTTACCACGCATCGACGACTTGTTTGACCAGTTGCAAGGGTCAAGCTTCTATTCCAAGATCGACTTAAGATCGGGGTATCACCAGGTAAGGGTTAGGGAAGAGGATGTTCCCAAGACGGCTTTTCGAACGCGCTATGGACACTACGAGTTTTTGGTTATGCCGTTTGGATTGACTAATGCACCAGCGGTTTTCATGGATCTCATGAACCGCGTATGTAAGCCTTATCTCGACGAGTTCGTTATAGTGTTTATTGACGACATCCTAGTCTATTCCAAGAACAGGGAGGATCACGAGCGCCACCTACGTCTCATCTTGGAACTTTTGAGAAGGGAACAGCTGTATGCGAAATTTTCTGAGTGCGACTTTTGGATTCGAGAAGTGCATTTCCTTGGGCACGTTGTTAACGAGAAAGGGATACATGTGGATCCTGCGAAGGTGGATGCAGTTAAGAATTGGGCGGCACCAAAGACTCCGTCTGAGGTGCGACAATTTCTTGGTCTCGCAGGGTATTATCGAAGGTTCATTAAAGATTTCTCGAAGATCGCGCAACCCCTCACCTCACTGACACAGAAGAACACGACGTACTCTTGGGGAACGAAGCAGGAAGAGGCCTTCCAGTTGTTAAAACAGAAACTTTGCAGTGCACCGATCTTGTCGTTACCAGAGGGTACCGAAGATTTTGTGGTTTATTGTGATGCTTCGATTCAGGGTCTCGGTTGCGTGTTGATGCAACGCGAGAAGGTGATAGCTTATGCTTCTCGTCAGCTAAAGGTGCACGAGAAGAACTACACGACACACGACTTGGAGTTAGGAGCGGTGGTATTTGCGTTGAAGATTTGGAGGCACTATCTGTACGGTACCAAATGCACCATCTACACCGACCGTAGGAGTCTCCAGCACATCTTCGACCAGAAAGAGTTAAATATGCGACAACGACGATGGGTGGAATTATTGAACGATTATGAATGCGCCATCAAGTATCATCCGGGCAAGGCAAACGTTGTAGCTGACGCCCTCAGCAGAAAGGATAATGCACCTAGGCGTGTGCGAGCATTGCAACTCACGATCCAGTCCAATCTTCCTTCCCAGATACGAGACGCTCAGTTAGAAGCATTGAAACCAGAGAACGTTCAAGCTGAAGCTTTACGTGGCTCGAGGCAACGACTAGAACGAAAGGGAGACGATGCTTACTACGTAACTGGACGCATTTGGGTCCCATTCTTTGGCAACTTACGAGAACTTGTAATGGAAGAGGCACATAAATCACGTTACTCTGTACATCCTGGATCAGATAAGATGTACCACGACTTGAAAACTACCTACTGGTGGCCCAGCATGAAGGCTCATATAGCAACCTACTTCAGCAAATGTTTGACTTGTGCTAAAGTCAAAGCCGAACATCAAAAGCCCTCAGGTCTACTGCAGCAACCAGAGATACCCACATGGAAGTGGGAACAGATCGCCATGGATTTCGTGACAGGACTACCAAGAACTCAGGCTGGGAATGACACCATTTGGGTGATTGTTGATCGCCTCACGAAGTCAGCACATTTCCTGGAAATTAAGGAAACAGAAAAATCCTCTCAGCTGGCAGCAGTGTATCTTAAGGAGGTGGTTTCTAGGCATGGGGTGCCAACTTCTATCATTTCAGACCGAGATCCGCGTTTCACTTCAGAGTTATGGCAGTCAATGCATAAGTCGTTCGGTTCCCAACTCGACATGAGTACCGCTTATCACCCGCAGACGGATGGTCAAAGCGAGCACACCATCCAAACACTTGAAGACATGCTACGGGCATGTGTAATCGACTTTGGGAAAGGATGGGAGAAGCACTTACCATTGAGAGAATTCTCCTACAACAACAGCTACCATACAAGTATTAAGGCAGCTCCATTCGAAGCATTGTACGGACGGAAATGTCGTTCACCTCTCTGCTGGCTTGAGGTGGGTGATAGTCTGATTACAGGCCCTGAGTTTGTGCTTGAGGCATCAGAAAGCATTGTGCAGATCCGAAACCGTATGGCCGCAGCTCGCGATCGCCAGAAAAGCTACGCTGACAAGCGTAGTAAACCGCTGGAATTTGAAGTTAATGACCGCGTTATGTTAAAGGTTTCACCCTGGAAGGGTGTGGTGCGTTTTGGGAAACGCGGCAAACTAAACCCTCGTTATGTAGGACCATTCAAAATTTTAGAACGGATTGGAAAGGTGGCCTACAGGTTGGAATTACCGGCTGAGTTGGGTAATGTCCATGATGTATTTCACGTATCGCAGCTAAAGAAGTGTTTGGTTGATGAAACACTAGTTGTACCATTTCAAGAGCTGAAGATAGACGACAAATTGCAGTTTGTCGAAGAACCAATTGAGATTATGGATCGGGAAGTTAAAGTTCGTAAGCACAGCCGTGTACCGATTGTGAGAGTTCGTTGGAACTCAAGACGTGGTCCAGAGTTCACGTGGGAACGCGAGGACCAGATGAAACAGAAGTATCCACATTTGTTCCCCAAAGACCAGACAAAACCTAGTGAACCTAACGTCAATGCAACTAGTGAATTTCGGGACGAAATTCCCATTCAAGTGGGGGATGATGTGACACCCCAGGAAAACCAGTGAGTGAACGATATAACTTACCTAGCTTCCTCAGTGAGTGCATACCAAATTTCGGGACGAAATTTCTTTCTAGTTGGGGATACTGTGACAACTCGTAATTCGAACCTACTTCTGTGTAATGTTACGTGCTTATGTGAACTACTACGATTATTAAACGTTATGATTTTGTGTTTTATGTAATGCAATGTATGTATGTATTGGCTCAAACGCACAACATGAACCAACCGCACAATCATCACTCGAACGCACAAGGCCATTGGGCCGTATTGTTTGTACTCGGACCATAGGGCAGCCCAAGTTTGGGGTTCGGCCCATACCCTTAGCCGATTAACACTAGGGTGCTTGCACTTATCTCACATTGCTACCAAATCACACAAAAACCCTACTTGCTCTCTTCTCTCTCTCTCGAAGCCGGCGACACCAAAGACTCTCGTTTGGATCAACTCTTGTTCCAATCCTCTTATTCGGTTAGTGTATTGCTAATTGTTTCATGATTTCTGTTGTATTTGTGTGTTAGATGATATTATGATTCCTATGTACTGCATGATGAACTAGTAATATTGTATGATCGATTGTGATAAAACCGGCTCACATGTGCACTTTATCGGATGTTACCATTAAGAACCGAATAGATGATTAACCTATGTTATGTTATGCAATTCGGATTGTTAGCTGGTTGATATCGGGATATGTATGAAATCGGCTTGCATGAGGTTGTTATGTCTTAAAGTTGATCCGATTGATTATGGGTAGGATGTGTTCTTGAAAGCATGATTAGGGTTCATATGGATTAGGTGATAAAAACTATGATTTGATCGATTATGGTAGAGGTAGAAACTGTTGATGTTGTTGATTGACTTGGTGTAATATGGAAACTATTAAATGGATTGTAACTGAATAGCATGATTTCCGGAATGATAAGATCAATCGCACAAGACTCCTGGTCGTACAAGGAGTCCCGTCGCACAAGCTGATTCAATCGCACAAGTTGAATCAGGTCCTTTCCGTTGGGCCACACGCACACACAAACGCACAAACTGATTGGGCCGGACAGCCCAAGTGTCCAGTCGCACAAGGTTAACCGGGCCGCACAAGATTTCTGTTTATTTGTTGTTTGGGCTACATGTTTACCTGTTGGGCTTCTAATCTTTGGGCCGAGTTTATGATAAATCGCACAACCCAAGCAGATCGCACAAGTCTGCTTGGATCGCACAATGTCACTCGTATGTTATAAGTTGGGCCAGGGGGGATTATGCTTGGGCCGAGACCTTTATGTTGGGCTAATTATGTGTTGGGCCGGTTCATATTGGATCGCACAACATGTTGTGGATCGCACAACATGTTGGGCCGGAAACTTTGGGCTTATTAAATCATGCAAGTTTGGATATGTTATGACTGTTAACCTGTATTGCCTAACTGTTAAGTGTTGCCATGATCCATACGTGTTTGTAACGTGTTAACTCTGTGCAATCGTACGTGCTTTACTTGAACCAAACCTGACTTGTACGGTAACCCTGTTAGGACGTGGTTGACCACCTTTAATTCAAGAACCTTTTGTGTATCTTACCGAGCAAACCAAGGTGAGTTCATTGCATTTCTCTAAGCATGCGTCCCGGTGGTTTGGGACAACTGGTAAACATTTGGAAGGGAAACTCTGGGTAAACGATTAACTTGGATATTGGTTATTGTACATGGGATCGATCATTACCAAGGCTCGGTTAGGGGCATTGGAGTTGTTAAGGGGCACACTCCCCGGATACATATGGGCACACTCCCTAGGGTATCTAGCATGAGCAACATCGTAACGAAACATTGAATCGCATTAACATACATCTGGTAACAAAACACGTTAACAAAACCTTGAACTCACCAGCGTAGTCTGACACACTTGTTTGCATGCTTGTAGGTCATTAACGTTTGGAACATGGACTTGCTATCTGGGAGTGCTGGAGTGGTCATGGATCGAGGCTCTTGGATTAACTTACATTTGATACATTGGTTTTAAGCATTATTATGAAACATTTGCTAAACGATTATTTACATGCTTCCGCTACACAACACTTTGGAATTTGATATTATGTTTTATTTAAGTATTACCATCGGTTCAATGTGATTGGTGGCTCGAACTCTGATGCGTAACACGCCTCGCGGGATTTTCGCAGGTGGGAATTTTGGGGGTGTTACACGTAAACCTACGTATGCTTATACTACTTACTGTCCTCGGTTGTGCAGGACACATGCGTAAAGCTCACACATGCATATGCTTCTTACTGTCCTCGGTTGTGCAGGACCCCTACGTAAAATCTACGTATACTTATACTTACTACTATCCTCGGTTGTGAAGGATACTCACGTAAAACCTACGTGTATTTATACTTACTACTATCCTCGGTTGTGAAGGATACTTACGTAAACCTACGTAAAGCTTGTACGTACTACTGTTCTCGGTTGTGAAGAACACTTATGGTTACGAATAGTCTAGTGGTTATACAACATGGGAAGCCCCCACCAATAGAACGTACTATCGGCCCAGTAGAGCCACATGTTACAAACGAATATACTATTACGCATTTACTTTCTGTGAACTCGCTCAACTAGTTGTTGATCCTCTGTTACATGCCTTGCAGGTCGTTAGATACATGGAACTTGCACAGGGAGGAGCTGGTCGTTGTGGGCTTGGATCGTGATAGTTTTGTTAAACACTTATGACATTTGATACTTCATTATGATGGGTTTTATTTATACGCTTCCGCTAAACAATGATAACTTACTTATGTTTTGGGACACCTTTCATAAGGATTTGGTTTGGTTTAATGGCAATTACTTTTACTATATATATTGTTCTATGTGATTGGTGGCTTGATCCTGGTCAGTCACGCTTCCAAGCGGTGATACTCCGCAGGTGGATTTTGGGGGTGTGACAGATTGGTATCAGAGCCATTGGTTATAGAGAACTTGGTTTTAATATGGGGAAAACGTTTTTATTAAAACCAGACTATAACCAGAACAGTGCTCTCAACGAGCCACAACGACGCTTCGCTCCACGTGCAAGACTCAACATCCTAGGTAATAAGGTTTATGTTTATTGCCTACATGCTAGATATGCATAGAACTTTGCTCGTGGTATACTTAGATTACATTGCTCATTACTTGTTATTGCTTGAAACGCTTGTGTGCTTACACTCTTCTGTCATCGCACTATTCGCGAACCTTTCTCACTTATGTTGCCTTTGATGTGAAGATCAATGGCTGGACGTATTAACATGACACAAGCCCAGTTGACGGCTTTCGTTAATGAACAAGTTGCTGCGGCACTTGCAGCTGCTCAAGCAGGTCAACACGCTCAGCAGCCCGTCTGCATTTTCAAGAACTTTATGGATTGTCGTCCTAGCACATTTAGTGGCACTGAAGGAGCGGTTGGACTCCTCCACTGGTTTGAAAAGCTCGAGTCTGTGTTCGAGATGTGTGAATGCCCTGAGGCTCGCAGGGTCAAGTATGCCACTGGTACTTTAGAGGGGATTGCTCTAACTTGGTGGAACGCGCAAGTGCAGATCTTAGGGTTGGCAGCTGCTAACGCCACCCCTTGGAATGACATCAAGGAACTGATTAAACGTGAATACTGCAATCGGGAAGACATCCACAAGCTGGAGGATGAGTTTTATCATTTGAAAATGACTGGGTCAGAAATCGAAACTTACACTAAACGGTCGAACGAACTGGCTGTGCTGTGTCCAACTATGGTGGACCCTCCAATCAAGCACATTGAGTTGTACCTCAAGGGACTAGCGCCAGAGATACAGAGCCATGTGACATCGGCTAATCTTGACAACATTCAGGCTATTCAGCGCCTCGCTCATCGTATCACAGATCAGGCAGTGGATCAGAATAGACTGCCTAAACGTATCAGCGCTACTACTACCGCTACCACTGCTACTACACTTGCTACTCCCAGCGACAACAAGAGAAAATGGGATGGGGATTCTAGCAAGGGGTCAGCTTCAGTTCAGTCACAGGTTCAGCAGCGAAAGACTGACAGTTACCAGAGTCCCAGTCAGCATTCTTCAGGCAGTCACAGGCAGGGGGGATATCGAGGGAACCTCCCAAAGTGTAACAACTGCAACAGACACCACAGTGGCCAGTGTAACAAGGGTCGTTGTCAAAGATGCCTCAAGATGGGTCATGAGGCCAAGGATTGTAGAAGCCCTCTGCCTGCGAACCAGAATCAGCAGCAGCCTCAAGCGCAGCAGAATCAACAACAGGGCAACAAGGGGTGTTTTCAGTGCGGTGCTGAAGGCCACTTCAAAAGGCACTGCCCTCAGCTAAACAGGAACCAGAACAACAACAACAACAACAATAACAACAATCAGGGCAATGGCAACAACAACAATGGTGGGAACAACAACGGCAATGAAGCAAGGGGTCGTGCATTTGTGTTGGGGCAGGGTGATGCCAGAAATGATCCCAACGTCGTTATGGGTAAGTTTCTTCTCGACGATATATATGTTACTGTTTTGTTTGATTCGGGTGCGGATACGAGTTATATGTCTTTGAAAATGAGTAAATTGTTAAAACGTACACCAACACCCCTAAGCACCAAACATGTAGTAGAACTAGCAAATGGTAAAAGTGTAGAAGCCACGCATGTAGTCAAGGGTTGTAACATCGTTCTAGCGGGTCAGACCTTCTCGATTGATCTTATTCCAATAGTTCTGGGTAGTTTCGACATCGTCATCGGCATGGATTGGTTATCCAAGCAACAGGCAGAGATCCTATGTAAAGAGAAGATCATTCGCATTCCTCGTCCTGGTCGAGAACCTCTTGAAGTTCAAGGCGACAAGAGTGGTGCTGTGGTTGGCATCATCTCTTTCTTGAAGGCGCAGAAATGTTTACGAAAGGGGCACACCGCCATTTTGGCACTTGTCACTGACGCAGCAGCGAAAGAGAAAAGAATAGAGGATATTCCAGTTGTACGCGAATTTCCTCAAGTGTTTCCAGAAGATTTACCTGGTCTACCGCCTCATCGCCAGGTCGAGTTTCAAGTCGAGCTAGCTCCAGGAGCAGCACCTATAGCTCGCGCACCGTATCGTTTGGCTCCAACTAAACTGGAAGAACTGTCTAAGCAACTACAAGAGCTCTTGGATAAGGGCTTCATTCGTCCAAGCTCTTCGCCTTGGGGAGCTCCAGTATTATTCGTGAAAAAGAAGGATGGCACTTTCAGGATGTGCATCGATTACCGCGATCTGAACAAGGTCACAGTGAAGAACCGCTATCCTCTTCCTCGTATTGACGACTTATTCGACCAGTTGCAAGGGTCGAGCTACTACTCCAAGATTGATCTAAGGTCAGGGTATCATCAGCTGAGAGTCCGGGATGAGGACGTCTCCAAGACAGCATTCAGAACTCGCTACGGTCACTACGAGTTTCTTGTCATGCCATTTGGGTTAACGAACGCGCCTGCCGTATTTATGGATCTAATGAACAGAGTGTGCAAACCCTATCTTGACAAGTTCGTCATTGTTTTCATCGACGACATTCTGATCTACTCCAAGAGTCAGGAGGAACACGAGCAGCACTTACGTCTTATCTTGGAACTTCTTCGAAAGGAACAACTGTACGCCAAGTTTTCAAAATGCGACTTCTGGCTTCGTGAAGTCCACTTCTTAGGCCATGTGGTGAACAGGGATGGGATTCATGTCGATCCATCCAAGGTAGATTCGATCAGGAACTGGCCTGCACCACGTACACCAACGGAAATACGCCAATTCTTGGGTTGGCGGGGTATTACAGACGATTTATTAAAGACTTCTCCAAGATCGCACAGCCGCTCACTATGTTGACACAGAAAGGTGTCACCTACCGTTGGGGAGATTCCCAGGAAACCGCTTTTCAGTACTTAAAGGATAGGCTTTGCAGCGCACCTATTCTCTCACTGCCAGAGGGCACGGATGATTTTGTGGTCTATTGTGACGCATCGATACAGGGCTTGGTTGTGTATTGATGCAGCGGGATAAAGTTATTGCCTACGCTTCTCGTCAACTCAAAGTTCATGAACGGAACTACACAACGCACGATTTAGAGCTGGGAGCTGTTGTTTTTGCACTTAAGATATGGCGACACTACCTGTACGGTACCAAGTGCACAATTTACACCGATCACAGGAGTCTCGAGCATATCTTCAAGCAGAAGGAATTGAATATGCGTCAACGACGATGGGTCGAGCTACTTAATGATTACGAATGTGCCATCAAGTACCATCCACGCAAGGCCAATGTTGTGGCTGACGCTCTCAGTCGAAAAGACACTCTACCTAGGCGTGTACGCGCCTTGCAGCTCACTATTCAGTCCAATCTTCCTGCACAAATAGGAAATGCTCAGGTGGAAGCATTGAAACCAGAAAACGTCAGGGCTGAAGCCTTACGCGGCTCAAGGCAACGGTTAGAACAAAAGGAAGACGACGCCTACTATGTAACAGGGCGTATTTGGGTTCCACTATATGGCGGTTTACGAGAACTTGTGATGGATGAAGCTCACAAGTCTCGCTACTCAGTACATCCAGGTTCGGATAAAATGTACCACGATCTCAAAACAACATATTGGTGGCCTAGCATGAAAGCCCACATCGCGACTTACGTCGGCAAGTGTTTGACATGTGCAAAAGTCAAAGTGGAGTATTAGAAACCAGCGGGCCTACTGCAACAACCCAGGATACCACAGTGGAAATGGGAAGAAATTTCCATGGATTTTGTTACTGGCCTGCCTAGATCCCAGCGTGGGAATGATACTATCTGGGTGATCGTAGATCGACTCACAAAGTCTGCTCATTTCCTGGCTATTAAGGAAACAGATAAGTTCTCTACCTTAGCAGACGTCTACTTGAAAGAAGTTGTTTCGAGGCACGGAGTGCCAACCTCTATTATTTCGGATCGGGATGCACGATTCACGTCAGAGCTATGGCAAGCGATGCACAAATCTTTCGGCTCACGGTTAGACATGAGCACAGCGTATCATCCTCAGACGGATGGGCAGTCTGAGCGAATGATCCAAACTCTTGAAGACATGCTTCGGGCATGTGTTATTGATTTCGGCAACGGCTGGGAAAAGCACCTCCCTTTGGTGGAGTTCTCATACAATAACAGCTATCACACCAGCATACAAGCCGCTCCATTCGAGGCATTGTACGGGCGTAAATGCCGGTCACCTCTCTGTTGGGCAGAGGTGGGGGATAGTCAGATCACGGGTCCGAAGATTGTAGTGGACGCCACAGAAAAGATTGCACAAATACGACAACGCATGGCGGCAGCACGCGACCGTCAGAAAGCCTACGCGGACAAGCGTAGGAAGCCTTTGGAATTTCAGGTCGGGGACCGGGTTTTACTTAAAGTCTCACCCTGGAAGGGTGTGGTTCGTTTTGGCAAACGGGGCAAACTAAATCCGCGGTATGTCGGACCGTTCGAGATCATTGAGAAAATAGGCAAAGTGGCCTACAAGCTAAACCTACCAGCTGAACTCGGTGCAGTTCACAATGTATTTCACGTGTCGAATCTGAAGAAGTGCCTGTCAGATGAGACCCTCATAGTTCCTTTTAAGGAACTCACTATCGACGAGCGGTTGCAGTTCGTCGAGGAGCCAGTTGAAATCACGGACCGGGATGTTAAGGTCCTCAAAACAAGAGAATCCCTCTTGTTCGAGTTCGTTGGAACTCCAAACGTGGCCCAGAGTACACCTGGGAACGCGAAGACCAGACGAAAGAAAAGTACCCCCAGTTATTCGGAACCAATGCAACCACTACTGAGGCTGAAGCTACTACTATTGAATTTCAGGACGAAATTCCAAATCAACGGGGGGACGATGTGACACCCCAGGAAAACCAGTGAACAATACAGCTTACCTAGCTTCCCCAGTGAGTGCGTACCAAATTTCGGGACGAAATTTCTTTCAAGTTGGGGATAATGTGACAACTCGAATTTCCAAGATTCCTATTTTGCATTTATTGCACGTTCATGTACTGTTTAGTTGTTTATTTGCACAATTGATTGCTATGGAATTGTATACGTTTTAATACAATGAAGTGTATTGTGTGATTATGCATGGTTATGTGTTAATTGTGATAGACTTGTCAAATGCATAAACTTAGTGGTGAAACTGTGAAACTGTTTGAGATGGTGTACTATTGTAAAATATATTAATTAAGGGTGTAGAGAGCTATTAGTGAAACTTAAGCTATACTTAACCCTAATCCCTTGTTCACTAATCATTTTCACAAAACCAAAGCACGTACTATACTCTCTAATCCCCTAGCAATCATCATCACCAAATCATTGGCAAGACATTCATCACTTTCGATTCCGCATTTTCTCTAAGAATCAACAGAAGGTAAATGATTATTGATTGTTTGATTGTATCAATTCTTGATTCTTGTGAATTCTTGAAAACCCTAGCTCTCATATGATGCTTATGTGATTTTGATTGATTTTTGAATTATTGATGTTGATGATTAGTTGTATGCTTGATAGATTGTTCCTGTAATAATTGTTGTTGTTGATCATAGGTTGATGATTGATTATGATTCTGCTGTCAATATGTATGAAATTAGGGTTAGAAACCAAGAAAACGTAACTGTTATGATGCAAAGAACGAATGATTGAATTGTTTCTCAGAGTTTTGTGAATGAATATGTATGTCTGAGTTTCGTAACCCTAATGTAGTTGTCTGAGTTTTGTAACTATGATTGATTGTCTGAGTTTTCAAAGCATGCTTGATCCGAGTTTCATAGTTACCCTAGTCCGAATTTTATTGCATGTAACCCTAATGTCCGAACTTTATTAACATATGCATGTGTCCGATCTTTAATAAACTTATTTGTCCGAATTTTTGTGACTTTGAGATGTTGTCCGACTTTTATGATCTGTTATATTATATCCGAATTTTATATATATCATGCATAAGATCCGACCTTTAGTAGATGATAAAGGTCCGACCTTTACATATAACCTAGTGTCCGATCTTTACAAACATCAAAAAGGTCCGACCTTTAAGCCCTTATGGTCCGAATTTCTTTGCTTGAGAACCTTGGGTCCGACTTTTATGCAAAGAGGGGATGTCCGAGTTTCTTAGGGGATGTTATGGTCCGAGTTTAACCCCCCCAAGCCCCTGTCCGACTTTTACCCCCTCACCTATGTTGTCCGACCTTTAACACCCACACCCCATGTCCGAGTTTCATAAGGGGGTGGGTTATTGACCGAGTTTTGCTACATCATAATCATATGGTCCGAGCTTTTGTGTGTTATGTTTTGATCTGAGTTTTAAGAACAAGTGTTTGGTCCGAATTTCGTTATCTGTTAAGTGACATGCCCTGAGTTCTGCTTATACGTGAAAAGACTGTGTACTATGATGTCAAGTGCAGTAACCTGTATGAGGAATAATATGCTACTAAACCTTACCTGTGTGAGATTATATGATACTTTACTTAACTGGATGATACCGTATGCACGAACAACCTTTATCATATCATTTTATACACAAATATCACACGGATCACAACTGCTTGATATCATAGACTTGTAAACCCTAATTGTGCGTAAAACACTCACATCAAGCTTATGTGCAATGTACCTTAGATTGTGAGCAACGGACTTAAACACTAATTAACCCTAGAAGCAATAACATACCGAGCAAACCAAGGTGAGTTCACACCCTTACTAAGGCATGGGATTCCCAGGGTTGGGAATGGGATTGAAGGAATAAGGTTGAATAGATTCATACTGACACTACCACTAGACTACCATACCAGCGTCCTCGGTTGTGCAGGACACATACGTAAACCTACGTATGCTTATACTACTTACTGTCCTCGGTTGTGCAGGACACATGCGTAAAGCTCACATATGCATATGCTTCTTACTGTCCTCGGTTGTGCAGGACCCCTACGTAAAATCTACGTATACTTATACTTACTACTATCCTCGGTTCTGAAGGATACTCACATAAAACCTACGTGTATTTATACTTACTACTATCCTCGGTTGTGAAGGATACTTACGTAAACCTACGTAAAGCTTGTACGTACTACTGTTCTCGGTTATGAAGAACACTTATGGTTACGAATAGTCTAGTGGTTATACAACATGGGAAGCCCCCACCAATAGAACGTACTATCGGCCCAGTAGAGCCACATGTTACAAACGAATATACTATTACGCATTTACTTTCTGTGAACTCGCTCAACTAGTTGTTGATCTTCTGTTACATGCCTTGCAGGTCGTTTGATACATGGAGCTTGCACAGGGAGGAGCTGGTTGTTGTGGGCTTGGATCGTGATAGTTTTGTTAAACACTTATGACATTTGATACTTCATTATGATGGGTTTTATTTATACTCTTCCGCTAAACAATGATAACTTACTTATGTTTTGGGACACCTTTCATATGGATTTGGTTTGGTTTAATGGCAATTACTTTTACTATATAGTATATATATTGTTCTATGTGATTGGTGGCTTGATCCTGGTCAGTCACGCTCCCAAGCGGTGATACTCCGCAGGTGGATTTTGGGGGTGTGACAGCATCCGCACCCGGCGGGAATACCACTAATACCGGACAACAACTCAACTACGGTCAGTCATGTCCATCGTTAGTAACCCAGACAATAACTCCCCCAATCACTCAGGGTTCGCCTGTTTTAATCCCAATAAACAAAGAAGATGAGTTGACTAGGCCATACAAGCCGACTGAGGTCACTTTTAGATCAAAGTTTTCCAGACGTATAGCGGAAACTCCTATTAAAGAAAAACCGAAGATGCCACCTACTGTGGGAAAGTATGATGGAACTAGTGATCTGGATGATCATATTAACCTGTTTAGGAGTGTAGGGGAAGTAGGCTTGTGGCCAATGCCCCTATGGTGCAAGATGTTTGTTCAAACTTTGGTAGGGGCAGCTTGTGTATGGTGGGACAGTCTCCATGTCGGTGGAATCAATAGCTTTGAGGAGTTTGTAACAAAGTTTTCACAACAGTTCAGCCAATAACGGAGACACACCAAGGATAGGAATGGAGTGTTGCACATATGCCGACGGGAAAACGAAACAGTAGAGAACTTTTTGACAAGATTTAACAAAGAAAGCATCGCCATTCCTGGCCTAACCCAAGCTTTGGCGTGTGGCGCCTTTTTACAAGGCGTAAACGATAATGAACTCCTCAGAAGGATGCATGACAGGAACGGTGTTCCGAATACCATCGAAGAAATTACGAGAATTTCCAAGGTCTACGTACGCCAAGAAAAATCTATCATAGCCAGTCATGTGGCAAACAAGAAAAAAGAGTTATAACGAGCATCGGAAGAAACCGACCGTCGCCGGGTTAAGATCAAGAGTTAGAGCAGAAGGTTTTCAAGGGGAAGTCAAACTAAATCCCAAGGGAGATACGAAAAACCCCGAAGCACGTCGTCAAAGAGTGAATACTTTTCTAGTGGAGCCAAGTCAGATTTTCCCATTCTGAGTAAAACGCCCTCGGAAATACTTTCTTCTAAAAATCTCAAGCTTAACCCGCCTAAACCTTTAAAGGATTTAGCCGGGAAGGATTCTTCCAAGTACTGTGAATATTATAAAGGGCGTGGGCATGATACCAACGATTGTTATTAGTTAAAGAAGCAGACTGAGTATTATGTAAAATCTGGGAAGTTGGCCCATTTGGTCAAAGATATTAAGCAAGGCCCTCCATCGGTGAAGGATGAAGATGGTAATGTGGGTAAAAAAACAGCGCGAGATGAATATGGTTTATGTCGAAGACATGAGAGGAACTAAGCGGGGATTTGAGATCCTTGAACCGTGGATGTCGGTCGACATGCACGCGGGTTCTCGACAGCGGGATACCCATCTTAGCACGGATCCCCTCATAATCACCATAGCGGTGGGTGACTATAATATGAGAAGAATCCTGGTAAGCACGGGAAGCTTAGAAGGAAGATCAAGAGCTCCTCAAGCTAGTCCACGCCCCCATTAGGGGTTTTACAGGGGAAAAGGAAGCCCAGACTTTAAACGGTAGGCTGGTAGCCATTAACAGGTTCTTAGCCAAATACGCCGAACGATCGCTACCTTTTATATAGATGTTGAAGGATTGCCTAAATAAAAACAACTTGTGGTGGACGGTAGAAGCAAACGAGGCATTGCTAGAGATGAAACGTTTCTGGCACATTTGCCAACGTTAATAGCCCCGAAGCTAAACGAAACATTGAAGATGTATTTATCCACGACCTATCATGCAGTCAGTGCGGTCCTCATAGTAGAACGCGGCGGAGTGCAAATGCCGATTTACTACGTCAGCAGAGTACTAGCGAATCCAGAAACCTGGTACCCCACACTGGAAAAGTTGTTGTTAGCACTGGTCCACGATTCTCGGCGACTTCAAAGATATTTCCAGGGGCATAAAGTTCAGGTTTTGACAAATTATTCCCTACAACAGGTTTTGAACAAACCAGAAATTTCAGGTCGGCTCGTGAAATGGGAAATTGAATTGGGAGCATTGGACATCGAATACCATAAAAGAAAAACGATAAAAGGGCAGGTGGTGGCAGATTTCATTGCCGAAATACTAGAGGGAGAGCAGATTCGGGAAACAAACTCTGAGAAACCAGAAACAAGTACCACCAACGAAACTTGAAAGTTGTATACAGATGGTTCCTCCAGCAGTAAAGGAGCGGGGCGGGCCTAATGCTCATAAGCCCGGAAGGGGTTAAGCTGATGTACGCCCTAAAATTCGAATTTGAGTGCTCACAATGAGTCAGAATATGAAGCATTTCTGGCGGGGTTACGAATGGCGCATGCCATGGGAGCTACCCAGGCTGATGCATACGTGGATTCATTGTTGGTAAACAACCAAATTAATGAGACCTACGAAGTGTGCGACGAAACAATGGCCAAGTATCTAGCTAAAGCAAAACGCCTCATCGCCTTGTTTAATAATGTGAGCTTGACGCATGTGCATAGGAGAAAAAACCAAATCGCTGACGTGCTTAGTAAACTAGCAACATCAGGAATGGAGCACGATGTAAGAATAGAGACGCTGCACACCCCATCAACAGCGGAAGTGGAAGTGTCAGCTACGAGTACTGCATAAGAATGTTGGAAGACACCCCTTGTAAAGTACCTGACAAAAGGGGAATTGCCAGCGTCAAAAGGTGCATCAAAGAAGATACAGGCCAAAGCCCTACAATACGAAATGCAGGGAGGAACGTTGTATCGAAAATCTTACTTGGGTCCGCTTTTATGCTATGTTTCTCCAACGGAGGCGGAATATTTGATTAAAGAAATACATGAAGGAATTTGTGGCATCCACATTAGGCCCCATTCGGTAGTGGCCAAGATAACAAATGTTGGGTACTATTGGCCCGGGATGCATAAGGACACGGTAAAGGACCTATGTAAATGCATGAGCTGCCAACACTACGCACCGCAGAGTGCCCAAAGAACAACATGATACTAGCAATAGCGAGATGGCCTTTCCAAAAATGGGTCGTTGATATCGTGGGTCCTTTCCCCCAGCCCCGGGTAAAGTCAAATTCCTCATCGTTGCAATAGACTATTTCACTTAGCGGACTGAGGCTAAACCCATGGCAAAGATTGGGGCGGATAACATAAAGAAGTTTCTAGGGGAACACATAGTTTGCCATTTCGGCTTACCATTGTACTTGGTCAGTGATAACGGAATCCAGTTCGCGGATAGGACGATCCAGCAATGGTGCAAAGATCTAGACATACAACAAATTTTCACCTCAGTGGCCCACCCCTAGGGAAATGGCTAGGTGGAGAGGGCTAATAGGAATTTGCTTGATGGAGTCAAAAAACGCCTTGATCGAGAAGGTAGATGCTGGGTGGACGAGCCACCAACAGTCTTATGGGCTCATCGAACATCGCCCTAAATCAGGCAACAAAGAGACACCGTTTAGCCTAACATATGGCACAGAAGCAATGATTCCGGTGGACGTCAGACTCCTGTCTTTAAGGCGCTTGACGAGCAAAGACGATAATGATTAGCGCCTCTGGGAAAACCTTGATCTCTTGGAGGAACGCCGCGAAGCAGCGGCTATCAGCGAGGCGCGATACAAACAAGCAATGGCCAGTTATTACAACAAGAGGGCAACCGCTATCATCATCCAGGTGAGCGACTATGTCCAAAGGGACAACAAAGCCAGTAGGGCGGAGAATACCGAAAAAATGGGTCCCACCTAGGAAGAGCCTTATCAAATCAAGGAAGTTCTAGGGAAAGGCCGTGTACATTGGAACACCTAGATGGTACATTGATCCCGCGGTCCTGGAACGTCGCCCAACTCAAGAAATGCTATATGTGATACTCACCAAGCATGACAGAAAAGATTATTTCAATTTTTCTTGTTTTTACAATATGGCGTTGTTCCATTTGTAATTTCGACCTTTGGATCAATTTTTGTCAGATACTTCTATTCCATTTGAAATAAAACTTCGAACCTTTGATTTAAAGTTATCATAACAAACATTCATGCATAATACATTTAAACCTTTTACTTAATACATTAAGTCATAAGGAGTATACAACACACCAACCTCAAAACAAACGACTTACATGTCATTTCTGACCAAAGAAATTACAGCGCTAATAGATGGGTACCTTTGTAATAGGTACATTAATTATCTACTATTAGGCTAACATGGAACTTATACGTTCTCATCATAGTAGGGAATAACAAAAGAAAGCTCTTTTAGATACTTGCTAATCGACACTCGACAACATCTCCATCACCTCTACAGGGGTATGGAGTATGCCAGTGTCCAATACAACTAGGTCTGGAAACACAACCAGGCCATCCTCTAAGGTAACAGGATGGACCACATTGTCGTCCTCATCCAATGATGTTTTTCTTCACTAAGGGGAACCCCTCTGGTGACGAACATAGGAAAGAACAAAACGACGAGCCTCAGGATCATCGACAACTTTCCTTGTTATTGCATAACGCTTCCCCCGTGGACCTTTGGGAAACGGAGGATATAATCCAGGCATAATGGGGAGCAATCCACCATGATTAAGCCAGGGTTCCCCTGTAGCAGTCTCGGTTAATGGACGTTGGTCGAAAGAAGGAACACTAGTGCTCTCCGGCATCCTGTGAAGGTTCAGTAAGGCCTCGGCGGCCTCACAAGCGTCTAGCACCTCCGACACACGACGACGACGGTAGAAGTTACTCATGAAGTTAAAAAATGGTCAACAGGTGTTTCCATTGATCATACTTATATAATGGTCAGATTAATTAATCGGATTGACGGTTGACAGTCACATCGCCCCCATGTCAGGAGGTGAAATCAGAGCAATCATGACAAGTCATTAAACACACAAGAGGTGATTACATCACAACATCATAACTAAACAAAAAGGAAATAGTATTTTCCATGCACAATTATTTCAAATTGATCCCAACACGACATGTGTTAACAAAGTTCTAATTAGCATCAACATGGGGAGAGGAAGAGTCAAGCAGTTGGCGTACTATCTCCGGGTCTGGGTTCTCCGCCGCATCTCGGATCTGCTGGAATTCAGGGAGCGGGTCATTGGCCACAGCGGATAAAGTCTCTGCCATGCGGTTGGAGGCAAAAGCATCCGTGGCCCGGAACTCTTTAGTTATAAGTTTCTGGCGGCTATAGCTCAGATACACGACATGCATACCATGGTGCTGCCCAGTCTCATATGCCGTGATCGCGATGTCATCCAGTAAACCACTAAAGTGGGGTGATCGCCTAAGATACTCAAAGCAGGAGACAACGCCGTGGGAGCTCCACCATATCTTCTCCTCCTTCATTACGGCCACTTTGGTGGTAAGCTCGCTCATTTCAGCCAATGCTTGGTTTGTGACACTTTCACTTTCCACACGGCTAGACCTTTCAGCGTCCAAATCATGCTGCAAACAAGTCCGCTGAACCATCAGCTTTGGGTGGCCTGTTCATATCGTGCCTGAGTATCCTCCATCTCCACCATCAAAGTGATTTGGCACTCCTACACCTGTGATACAAACTCATGATCAATACGTAACCTTGCCACTTGTGAGGATAGGGCACGTACCTTTTCTGCCTCCATCACAGCTTTCCTCTCAAGCTCCTTTTGAGTCTTTAACGCGTGAGATATCAGCCTTTCTTTCTCTTAACAATCACAAGCCCATACCACACGCTCCTCAGCAAGATTTGCGGTTACCCGTTTTAGGTCTTCCTCCGCCTTCTGTTTCTCTACCAGCAGGCGAGACTCCCTCACATTGGCAGCGTCCAACAAGCTATCTCGTCGCTGGAGCTCATCTATCATCTTCTGCATAGCTTGGCAGGCTTGATGAAGCTCACGATTGTCTTAACCCCAATGACGCTTTATCTCGGCAATCCTTTTAACCCCAGACACAGCGTATATCAAATTCGAATCCAACAGTTGGCCACAGTCTTGACCCTCCACATAAGAAACTTCTGCTGGGGGGAAGGCATGATCCACCAAATGACAGACCACATGAGGATATATAAGACGTGTTGATTCAGCAATCTTCCATCGTGATTTATAGGGTCTTTCAGTCATACGGGGGTCCTAGGAAATGGTAGGCAGATATAAACCTTCAATGTGATTGCCTTCATCATGTACCCCTCCACTTGACCCACTGCTTCATCAAAGCTGACTTCCCTATCACTGGAAAGTTCCAAGGAATATGATGCATAGTGACAGGCATGACACTGGTGGATGGGATCGTTGCTACAACAGTCTTTTTCTGACTTGTCGCGGAAGGCGGATCAGGTAACAACCTAAGCGTCTCCGACACAGTGGTAGAAGGGGGCTACTGAAGTGGTCACAGTGGTGACCTCGGTAAAAAGTAGGGTGGCAATCTCTACCGTAGTAACAGGAGCCCCAGAACTAACCCCAACTAGCATATCCACAACTTCAATTGTATCGGCAACACATACGTCGCTAGCAACGACAGTTGCCATCTCACTTCCCGAAGATCCGATAGGAGAAGGCAAGACGGTGATGCTTGACGACGCCGCAGTTGTAGGACCTACAGAAATATTGAAGGTTTAGTAAAAAATGTGATACAAGGGGCGATAGGGAGAGCCTAAGGGACTTACCAAGGACTGCTAACATTGCACGCCTCTTTGCATCAAACTGGGCTAACAGCGGCACATAAGTCTTAGGTTTCTTCAACGGTGGCCCCAATGTTACAGCCACTATAGTCGTCGCCAAATTAGTGACCAGGACATCCACCACCTCGACAGTCGCGGTTGAGGTAGCAGTGCTGGCACTCTTGGAAGCTTGCCCTTTAGTGCTGCTTTCTCCCCCACTCTTTCGGAGACGGACAGTTCTCCTTGGGGCAGTTACAACATCCCCACTTTCCACTGTGTTCCCGCTTACGGGAAAGCCTTGAAGCACAACATCAAGATAGGAGGGGGAAATGAGAAAGTTTTCTACATGCATCCGTAGGATATTCTGCTTGCCAGTTTGATGCAGGCGATCAGCTGCCAGAATGGATGAAGACTTCTCGGGGTATAAGAAGTCCGCCAAGGCATAGGGAGCTGCAAGAAACTCCCATTATAACTATCATAGGGAAAAGAGAAGAAATATTGGTGATCAAACAACTTACCTCCATCAGTGGTTTTGAAAGTAGGGTAGGTCTGAACATCACACCAACATAGGCTCATCCCTACTAACGCCAACGCCCCCTCAAGGATAACAAGACACTCAGAGGGTTAAGCAATCAACGCCTTGAACAATGCATTATCTTGATATTCTGCCTTGGGCGGTACAGCATCCTTCACTTTCTCTTTCGCCGCCATAACTCTCCAATGCATCTCCCCAGGAATAACATTGGCATCTACAAAGAAGAATTTCTTCTTCCAATCCTTGTCTCGACAGCTCGAAGGCATAAATCGCAGACATGCTTCATCGGTGCTGCGGCGGTCGAATCTAAAGAAGGGCGTTTTCCAAGCCAATGTATATAATGCACGAAACACTAGGGATTCCAGCAAAAACCCCAAACTCAAATAGGCAAACTCGAAATGATGAAGTTTTGCAAGACCAAGTGAGTGCATTTGAGATATGTGCACAACATATTCGTCAAGCATCGACTTACGAAATTTGGTAATTGGAAGCCGGAAGTTGCAAAACTTGAAGAAGTATGCAAACAGAGTGATCTGGCCATCCCTTAGGGGAAAGGCGGTATCCTTCTTCGATGGCATTACCGGATGCCATTCCGGCCTGATACAATAAGTCTGTAGCAGCGAATTGAAGGAGGTTTTGTTCCATTTGAAATACAAGGCTTCATCATGTGGGGATGATTCAGAGGTTTTCAGAGCCATGGAAGGAGCAACTTGAACGTGGAAATGACGATCGGGATATTTGGGGGAAAAGTTTTGACCTTATGAGGTTAAACCCCTATTTATACCCCCATCTCCACGTTCTCGAAATTAAAAAATGGAGCCGAAATCGACGCGTAGCGGTACAGGTACTCATGAGCAAGTCACATGATGTGACAATTGAAGCCGCCATTCGCCTCTTCGGGTACCCGACATCAGAGGACTTTGTACACATGGGTTTTTCTTGTCCTTTATTTATTTGTTTACTTTTTGGTGCTTTGCACTTTTCTAAGTCCGACCCCATGCACAACCTCATAGCATCGGACTGGGGGGGGGGACATGTGGATGAATGATCTGGCCCGGTCATTCCGGGTCGAATAGCCATCATTAAATATATGATAATAAATAAATATGGAAGATATCCCCATGCAAATATAAGTACGGAATAATCTCCGACAAAGTAGGAGATGTCGCCTAACCGACTTCCCGACTTAAGGGGAAACCCTAAGTCACTGTTGGTACATATTTGTGACAACAGCTTAGATTTGGTCTTTGGATATCTTGTAATTAGTTAAACGATAAACGGTTAGCGGGTTTAGCTTTGTATTAGTGAGATAATTGAGTTTGGGCTAAACTAAACCCAGATTGGGTGATGGGGGCGAATTGGGCCTGTCCAATTCGCAGTCCAAGAGTGTTTAACCTAGCCCAGTTGTAATCCTTGTGTTATATAAACAAGCTTAAACTTTAGGGTTTAGGTTAATCAGCCAAAACAGTTTATGTGAGAAATTCGTGAGAGTCTCTAGGCTTGGGCGAATTTGAGAGAGGATTAGGGTTTTGATTGATTGTAATTCTTGTGATTGATAATCAATAGAAACCCAGTTTGAAAGTGAATTGCTGATTTCTGTTCCTACACGTTTTTCTGCTATATTCTGATCAAGAGGATTCCGCACTCTTGATCGGATTGACAATTATGTGAAAGATCCATAACAATCAAAGGGACCTACAATAAGCAAAAAGTGATTTAACAAAAAGAGAATTTATAAGAAAAAATATTGTTTTAGATGTCACACCAAAGGACATGTGGCGAGCTGTTGTCCTTTGAAGAAAAATAAAGTTGATGAAGTTAAAGAAGGGAACAGGGTTAGTTTAAATAATAATGTGCAACCACATTGTCAACGTAATCAACCAAGGTTTCAATCTAAAACTTCAACACCAAGATGCTTTGATAGACCAAGAAACAATTTTTCACATTTTAGTCATTTCAATGGTAAATCAAATCGGTTTCAAAATCAAAATAGAAATTTTGGATATCAAAATCGATACCAGAGTTTTGCTAATCGAAATTTTCAAAGAAGAAACGAACATAGGGGTTTCAGTAACTCAAATGTTCAACATAATCCAAAAATTTTCCAAAATTCATGGTTTGATAATGGGAGAAGAAGGTATCAAGATAATAATTTTCAAAGGTCGGAAAATCCGAGAGTTTATTGGAACTCTCGTGATCAAAGACCTAGTGGAAGTTACAAATCTTGTTCAACAATGAGTACAACATCCAAGACACCAGTAAGGTGTGATGGATATCGGTTAGAAGCCTCTTATGTGGATTTACATGGTCAACCCAAAACTGGTCAGGTTTGGGTTGTTAAGTCTAACTAAGTTGAGTGTGTGCAGGATGACCAAGAAGGACTGTTGATGTGTTCGACAGTGGTTGTTCCTGTAAAGTGTCTGAGGTGAATAGTAGGTTAACATGGGTAACAAACTATTTACTTCAGTGATTGATTGATGCTTTAAAAGTGAAAAACTTGTTGTCAGATTAAAGTGGGAGTCTGTTTGTGTTTAAATTTCTGTTTTCAAAACTTGCTCCATAAAAACAAAAATTTAGGGGGAGAAATTTCCCTAAGCCAAAAAGAGTTTAGTTAGTGCGTGTGTTTAGGGGGAGTAAGTTATAAAAATTAAAAAAAATACAAAAAAATTGAAAAATCAAAAACATAAAAAAATAGAAAATCAAAAATGAGTTATCACTGTGTGAAAAAGGAGAAATGATAGTACATCAGCAAGTTAGACTGTCACACTGATATTGAACCAAAATTGCTTAAGTGTGATAGCAGCTTCATCATACGATGTACCCGTAGGCAAAAAGCATGAAATAATCAACTTACCAATGTGATATAAACATAAATGAACTGAATATGAGTGGGGAACACATCAGTGGTGTATGGTTTAATGACCTTAAATCTTGCGTTGATAGATTGCCAAAATCTGAAGTTTTGGGTCTTTCTACTGTTATTTCATCTGGGGATATCAGGGGTGTCCTTCTGCTGCATCCAGATACATGCTGACCTAGACACACCCAGGATACTTAAAAGAGCAAAAAATGCCAAAACCCTGAAAATGAAGAAGCTCTCATAGAGAGTCATTCAAAAAGTGCAAAAAGCATAAATCGTACCAAAAAATGGTATTTGTCTTAGCCCTCGATAAGATATTTTGGTCTCTCTGCTGTACGAAAGTACTGACCTGTTCACCAATTATCTATCGTTGAAAATAAAACGGATGAATTCAGTATACTCACCTACTACGATGAATCTTTGTGCATACCTTGATCGCGGGGGTATATCCTGTTGTGGGACACACTAGTATTTCAGTATAATAAAATTACCTTAATGTATCATACGGTAATGGAAATTGAAATGTTCATGCATTTTGTTTAAGTGCACAAACATACTGGTAATCGTCTTGAACTGCTTTTCACTAAAAAATTACATAAAGAATTATCTAAATTGTGTGAAACAGTTTGATTGTGCTGATATGATCTTCTTACCAGTGATTCTCACAAAAATAGAGTGTTTATTGTTTTCGTTATTTACTTGCTTTTAGAAAAAATACAAAAATACAAAAAAGTGTCTTTTTCTGTTTAAAATTCTTAACGTACGGAAAACTGTTATTTGTGGAGGAATTGTTACTGATAGGGGGAGACGGTGTTAGAAAGTGAGTTCAAAATTTTAAATCAGACAGGTTCTTGTGTGTTGAACAAAAAGTTTTGCGTGTTGGTGATAAGTTGAAAATGTTTAATCTGTTATACAGTTTAACTAATCTCTTGAAAAATAATAATTTATTTAACTTATGTTGAAAAAATTCTTATGGTTTCTCGAGATGTTTGTTTTATAGTATACAGTTTGAAGCAGTATGTTGCTGAGAAATTGCTGTGAAGTGTGAAGATGAGAGTTTGATTGGATGCATGGTAGAACCTCCTTTCTATATTGCAGACAAGATTGAAGAGTTTGAAGATTGCTGTGCAAATGCTGAACTGGAGTTTACTCAAGTGTTAACGTGTTGAAGATTTGGTGATTGGATGCATCAGCTTAGGGGGAGTCTGCTGCTGACAGAACCTATTGAAGCTGAAGCTATCCAAAGACCAAAGACAGTGCAAGACTACGTGAAGATTGCAAGAAGACTGAAGACAAAGTTTAAGAAGACTGAAGACAAAGTTTTTATGAAGCTATTGTCAAGGGGGAGTTTGTTGGTACATATTTGTGACAACAGCTTAGATTTGGTCTTTGGATATCTTGTAATTAGTTAAACAATAAACGGTTAGCGGGTTTAGCTTTGTATTAGTGAGATAATTGAGTTTAGGCTAAACTAAACCCAGATTGGGTGATGGGGGCGAATTGGGCCTGTCCAATTCGCAGTCCAAGAGTGTTTAACCTAGCCCAGTTGTAACCCTTGTGTTATATAAACAAGGTTAAACTTTAGGGTTTAGGTTAATCAGCCAAAAACAGTTGTGTGAGAGAGCAAATTTCGTGAGAGCTTAGTCTTGGACGAAATTAGGGTTGTTAGGGTTTTGGATTGATTGTAATTCGTGAGATTGATAATCAATAGAAAACCCAGATTGAAAGTGAATTGCTGTTTCTGTTTCCACACGATTTCTGCTTATTCTGGTCAAGAGGATTCCGCACTCTTGATCGGATTGACAATTATGTGAAGATCCATACACATCAAGGGGACTTACAGCACCCATAAGTATAAATAGGAGATGCCATCGTGAAGGTAAAACACACAATTATCTCTCATTACATTCTCTTTTACTCCCACAACGAATTCTTATTCTCACGCTGGAGGGTGGTTACAGGAATAACCCCATTCCTGTAACGAGTCCTAACGGTGTTCTGTTTTGCAGATTGGAGATCGGATCACTCTTTATCGGATCAATCAGTTAAGGGACGTGTTTTAGGTGACGTTCTAACACCAGATAAACTCTTCAATCACATAAGTCATTACAAGATCACATAAGTTCTTACAAGATCACATAAGTTCTTAGAAGGTCACATAAGTTATTACAAGGTCACATAAGTTCTTACAAGGTAAATTTGGACTTCATATGCACACGTCCAATAAATTCGGACATTCATCATCCCATATCAAATTCGGCACCCCCTTTTCCCTTCTTAAACTCAGACTACCCACACGTATACATATAAATTCGGACTACAGCCATGCATACATGTAAATTCGGACTCTCATAAGCAACACACAAATTCGAACCCTCATATATCAACAAGTTCGGACATAACATATTACACATATAAGGACTCATAAAAGGAAATAACAAACTCGGACATCCTCAAACTTAACAAATTTGGATGTCCTCAACTTAAATAAACTTGGATTCATCACATAACAACTAAATTCAAATATGTAAATTCGGACAACCATATGTAAGTTCGGATCCTTATACTTAATCACAAACCCTGACCCTTGTGACCTCACAAGGTCGGACTAACATGTTTTTCTGAAATCAACCGCGCAATGTAACAGTTCTACGCAAAAACCCTGAAATCAATCACATCAGCGGTTTTATCATAACTAGAGCATTCCTAACATGTCAGTCGCAACACCAACGTTCAGTAGTAATCATCCATTCATTTATTCTAACACAATCACGCATTCATCATGGCATGAAAACTAATCACAGTTTGTTTGGGTGTCTTGGGTTTGCATAAAATCAAAATAACAAGAACAACATAGTATAACACAAAGCACTTACCTTTGACGGATTTAGGGTTTGATCTTGGGGAATGAAAGGTTGATGATTTGAGAGTTGTGTTGCAAAGCCAAAATGAGTAGAGAATGATTTGAGAAAAATGAACTGTCGTACAGTGATTATGGGAGGTTTTAGGGTTGAGAGTAGTTTTTTAGAGTTTCACAAATACTCTAAGCACCCCCTAACTATACAACTTTCACACAAGAAGCACATAATTACATGTAATTAACAATTAAAGCATGTAGTTCACGTATTTGTCATGCGGCACATAGGTTTTGTATAAACCATCCGTTTATAATTATTATTCGTGTTAGTAATCACATTCGAGAATTATCATGCATATGTTCCGGTAATTCCTCGAATTACCAAAGTAGACTCATTTAGCTAACCCTAGTTAAATGTAGTGTTATGAATG
The DNA here is from genome assembly GCF_002127325.2 of Helianthus annuus. NCBI lineage: Eukaryota > Viridiplantae > Streptophyta > Magnoliopsida > Asterales > Asteraceae > Helianthus > Helianthus annuus. Next base: position 71,851,591 of record NC_035433.2, read on the forward strand.
TATGTCTAAATTAACTGTGGTTAAGTTAAAATAGTAACCTGAAGTTGCGGGTTGTCACATCCATGTTGCAATTTCTGGTTCAAGAAGGTGTGAAACACTCACCAAGATCTGAAACAAAAAAAAAAATCAGAGGTGGTTTTGTCGGTGTGGTTAGGGCTTTAAGGAGATGAAGCTGTATGGTTTTTCCGATGTGGTTAGGGCTTTAAGGAGATGAAGTTGTGTGGTTTTTGCCGGCTTCGATGGTGCGATTTTTGGTTCATGAAGATGTGAATCAGTCACCAAGATCTGAAAAAAAAAAAGTTTTGGTGTGGTGGTTTAGCGACCAAGATCTGAAATCGGGCAACCACCGTCAGGATCAAGTATGTTTTTAGGTTTAAGAAAATATTGTTTAAGAGATCTAGTTTTCTTATATTTATTTGTTTAAAATTTTAATTTTGTATCACTTTTTTTGGTTGATTTATTTTTTGGTGTTTTATGATGGCTTGAAATGGCAAAAGAAGAAAAGTACATTAACTTGCTTTTAATTAGCTGGATGTTAATGGATAAAAACATACTTTAATTTGATTATTTTGAAGTTATGAACCTGCAAGATCTGGTATTTTTTATGTAAGACTACGTAACCATGTGTTAGAAATGTAACAATCGAAGCAAAAATGTTTGTTACATTTTGTGTGTTACCGAAATAAAGTGCGTTGTTACATTTTTCAGATTATTGTAAAAATAGAGTGCATTGTTACATTTTTGTGTTATTACAGAAATAAAGTGCATTGTTATATGTTATCAGTTTTTTTTGCAAAATTTAAATGTTTGTTACAGAAATAAAGTACGTTGTTACATTTTTTGTATTACAGAAATAAATTGTATCTAATCATTTTATGTAACATAAATGACACAGTTAATATATTCTTTTTTGTGTAAGTTATATGTAAATATAAAAAATAAAGTAATTGGATTTACATAAAAAACGAAAAAGCAAAGTACATCAAAAGTAAAAAGTAGGTTTTGTTGTTGTTGTTACACAACTACCTATAATGTTCCAGAAACAAATTGTATTAATAAACAACTAATTTATTTCCTTTTTTACATATTCCTTTATATTCATTTTGTTTTGTTTCTAATTTTAATCTATGTTGTTCTTATTAATTTTATTTTTTCACCATCATTTAACTTCACCATTTTTGTAGTTTTGTATTGGTTTCGATTTTTGCAACCTTCTCATCTCATTTTCCAGCACTGGTGTCAAGGTTTGAATCGCTGGATGAAGGATTTTATAACTGTTTCATATGTTAGCTCACTTGTTACATAAAATAAAGTTTGTTGTTACATTTGTAATTTAGCTTGTTACAAAAGCAACTAGATAAGGGATTTTTTTTATTGTTAGGGACAAAAATGAAAATTTTGTAGATGCATGTCACATTTTTTATCATGTAAAAAGTGGGTTTTGATGTTGTTATTACACAACTACCAAGCATGTTACAGAAATAAGATATTCTTTGTTGTTGTTACATATATGATGGTCTGTTACAAAAATTAAAGTGTGTTTGTTACATATGTTGACGTTACTTTGATCATGTAAAAAGTGAGTTTTGTTGTTATTGTTACACAAGTGATATATGTAACTTTTTTGTGTAAACTATTTATGCAACTTTTTTGTGTAAACTATTTATGTAACTTTTTTGGGTCAATTTACATGTAATATTTTTTTGCATTTACATCTAAATTTTGAAATAAATGATAAAAAGAATTAGAAGTATAAAGAAAAAAAGGAAAAAAGTTAGAGAGAGGAGAGAGAATAAAAAGTATAAAAAGTTAGAGAGATGAGAGAGAATAGACAATGGGCTTCTAGATGGCTATGTGATTTGATGTGGATGGCAAAAAGCATGTCAAAAAGCTTTTCTATCTAACCATGCACATTTGTCAAAAAAGCATTAAATGGGGTGGATGTCACTTTATGCATGCATGTTACATTTTTCAAAGAGATCAAAAATTACATTCATCCCCATAATACTCCTCTCTTGTACCTTTTGTTAGTATTGTATTAAAAGTATTATCAACTTTACAACCAAATTGATCACAATCATTGATCATAATTTATCAATGGTTGATATAGAGTTTTTCGGGTTTCTTTAACTCAAGAGGGTTTCCAATTTATCCTTCCCATATATATATATACTCATGATGGAAACGAGGGGTGGCGGAGCACCCCGATAATGATAGCTGCAGTTTTGAGTTCTCAAAACAACAAGATCGACATTTTGAGATTTAAAAACAATGGTGTAGCATTTCTGTTTTTATGTCTCAAAACAGCTTTCTTTGCCGTCTGTTGTCAGAGTACAAGGGACTCTGACAGCTTGTTGAGGGAACAAAAGAATTCTATGGACATCTTGACTTAAGACAGAAGGATTTCTTTCAATATCAATATAGGGTACCATTTGAAACATGTTGAAAAACTGTTTAAAAGGTCGTAAATCATCAATAAATAAGTAATACATCATAATTAAATACCACCCCCAGAACACAGAACAAATTCAAGCCATCCCGAGGGTCAAACTCTACTTTGATCCACCACCGGTATCCCTTTAGGAGTAGTATTTGAAGCTTTTTCAGGCCGTTAAAAGTTGGTTTGTTACCAACCCGCCTACGATTGAATTGAAAAAACCTCTCTGGGCAATGGAGGAAGGGGAACCCTTTCGAGCGATCTTCTCTACCGTAGGATACTCCCGAAGGGGTATTCGGTTAAGCCAGCCCTTTCCAAAAAATCAGGAATTTTTCCTTACCATTAGGAAGGGAAAAGAGCGCTTCTGTCCCTTATCCTAGACTACTCCTATTGCGCTTATGATACTATTTGGAGCCATTAATCTTCGTCCGACATGCGCAAGAGCACTTTGCTCTCCTAAGATCGTCCACCAAAAAATGACGCGCGACCAGGAAAGTTAGGAAGCCACTCCAATTTCCTGATCAATACCCGCCTTCTTGTCCTTAGTTGTTCCCTTTGTTCCATCTACCTCTTGCTGGGGTAGTCCGAACTATAATGCTTATAAAAATTAAAGGGTAACCAATCTTAAAGCTTTTTACAAAAATGTCTACTCCTACTTATGATCCACAAAGTCGCCTAGAATCCATTCATGAGATGAAAAGAGATCCCTTATATTTTTAGAAAAGACTTTATAACCAGTCTAAATATAAGTACGGTGACTTGTACCCGGTCAGAGACTACTCCCTGGTTGTCTAAGCGTCCTTGAGCATTATCAAAAGGTAGACACGGTCCGGACATTAAGGAGCTCCCCACTCGAAGCATGTACTAGACAAGGATGGGGCCCGCGAAACTTAAAACTTGGATAAAGCTTTATCCAAAGTTGAATCCGCCACTTTATGAATTGTATCCCCGCAAAATACAACCCCCTTGTGAATCTCTACCGAGATCCCATCTGTGTCCACCCGGATGATAGAGTTGGCTCCGTCTCCCGTCATGCAAAAAAAACCGCTTCATTTTGGTAATGTTTAAAGTACTTACTGACGGTAGCTGAGTTACTTCCCATGAGTTTCGCATTGAATCTTGTTCAAGCCCCAAACAGATGATTTTTAGGATTGATGCTAACGGGCGACTAACCCCGCTAGAATCTCTAAAGCTACTGGATCGCGAATTATGGAGTAGATACTGGTTTTAGAGGTTCCAGACACTTTTGATACTCACTCTAAGATCACACTCTAGCGATTTCGGGTATCATCTACGAAATTACGAGTTTCTAGTTTTATAAAACTAGATAACTGCTACAATTTCTCTGAGGAGGGGCGACTCTTTCTAGAGCTAAAAGCAGTGAGTTGCGAGGGCCGCTATTCCTAACTTTAACCCTTTTATGTGCTTTCTCTCTTCTGATATGTTATTTTGGAATTTCAACTAAAAGTAAAAACTGATCGATGTGTTATCTCTCTTCTGTCATGTACTTTCTCTCTTCTGTCATGTTATTTTGGGATTTCAACTAAAAGTATAAACGCCCGATCTTTTTTTAGGGAAGGGAGACGTACCCTCAACTGAAGTTTTGAGTTCTCAAAACAACAAGATCGACATTTGAGATTTAAAAACAATGGTGTTGCATTTCTGTTTTTATGTCTCAAACAACTTTCTTTGTCGTCTGCTGTCATAGTACAAGGGACTCTGACAGCTTGTTGAGGGAACAAAAGAATTCTATGAACATCTTGACTTAAGACAGAAGGATTTCTTTCAATATCAATATAGGGTACCATTTGAGACCTGTTGAAAAACTGTTTGAAAGGCCGTAAATCATCAATAAATAAGTAATACATCACAATTAAATACCAACTCCGGAACACAGAACCAATTCAAGCCATCCCGAGGGTCAAACTCTGCTTTGAGACACCACCAATATACCTCTAGGAGTAGTCTTTAAAGCTTTTTTAGGCCGTTGTGTGACAACTCGTATTTTAGAACCGTCTCTTATAATACGTGTTAACTTGTATGAACGTTACGTGATTAGTTGATGTGTGATTTCGTTGAATGTTATGAATTTTTACTATGTTACGTGTTATGAAATTTGGACTGCCCACCTTTCTCTCGGCCCAACCTCACTCGCAAACCATGTACCCAACTCGAGACCTCAAGGGCGGCCCAATGATGGGTTCGGCCCACTCCAATTACACGCATAACACTAGGAGTAGGGGTATACTCCTCATACTTGCAAAACACTTTACACATACACAAACCCTAGGAGCTCTCTTTCTCTCGCTCGTTTTCCCTTGGAACCCGACGGCAACCTCCCAACTCTCGAAGATCCTTGTGTTTGGATCATCCTCGTTACACACTCCAATCCGGTTAGTGTTTATGGTTGGTTGTTTTATACATGATGTTGTGATATTTATACATGCTCTACATGATAAAAGTGTTATAAATTGTTAATGTTGATGTGCTTGAAATCGGCTCATGTATGTATAAATCGGATAGTGTTTGTATAACTCGAATGGATTGAAAAACATGATTTCAGAATTGATATACACATAAACTAGGGTGCATGCTAGTTTAGAATCGGTTGGTTTAAGGATCTGATTGTATGTTTCGTATGATGTTTTGGTTGATGGGTATTGCTTAGATCATGATTAGGGTTGATAAATGATTATGATTTGCTGTTTTGATTCGTTTGAAAACATGATAGAAACCGTTGATTGATCTGATTATGAAACTGCCAAAGTTGTTTGCTAATATTTCGGAATCAATGAGCTGCATAGTAGGAAACTATTACACTGCATAGTCTCGACAAGGGTTGCGAGTCGAGAACCCACAGTCTCAACTCGAGGCCGTAGCGCCGACACAAACAGCACAACCCGAGACCACGGTTGTGGGTCCTGGTTGCGACTCGAGACCGTGTAGTCTCGACTAGTACATGACGACTCGAGACCTCTTTGGTTGCGACTCGAGACCTTGAGGCCAGCACAACTCGAGACCGCCTAGTCTCAACTCGAGATCTCTAGTCTCGACTCGAGACCATGAACACGTGCACACTGTTTTGGACTTTGCACACTGTTACGAGCCCAACCATTTGGGCCGCATACTTGGACATTGTTTACGTGACTGTACTGTTGTTGATCTGCCATGATTATACGTGTAGAACATACGTGCACTACTTGAATACGAACCTAACTTGTATGGTAACCATGGTAGGACGTGGTTGACCACCATATAGCTTAATTGAACTTTTCTGTGTATCTGCCGAGCAAAACCAAGGTGAGTTCACACCCTTACTAAGGCATGGGTTCCCAGGGTCGGGAATGGGTTTTTGGATGATTACATGTACCTAAGTTATTATCGGTATTACGTACTATGGGCCTCGGGAGAGGAGGATTATTGATAGACACTGCTAGACTAGTGATACAAATATTTCTCTTCGCACACACGCCGGGAATGGCTGCGATAATAGAACTAATCTTCGCATTAGGGGTGTGCATGGGTCGGTTTGGTTCGGTTTTTACTATTAACCAAAACCATAACCGCTAGTTCGGTTATGGAGTTTTGGTAACCATAACCATAACCAAACTTCGGTTATGGTTAATCGGTTATGAAGTCGGTTATGGTTCGGTTTTGGTTAATTTCGGTTAAGTAACCAAACAAGGTTTGAAATAAATAGGTTTGTGCACGATTTGATCTTAGCTTGAGCCTATTTTATAAGATAACGGAGACTAAACTTTTTGGTTAAACTACCGATTTGGGGTTCTTTTTAATAAGGTAATTCTCAAAAAAAAAAAAAATTATGGACATCACACCTTAGTTCTTTATTAAAATAAATGGCATCTACATCAAGATCATTTTGTTGCTAACATACTTTTATCTTAGTAAAAACCTTCTATATGGTTTTGTAAAACACAAATCCATTATATAAAGTTAGCATTACAAGTTTGGTTCGGTTTCGGTTATATCGGTTAAACAAAGCTTCATAACCATAACCATAACCGATTGAGCGGTTATAGAAAGTTTCATAACCATAACCATTGGTTATATTGGTTATCGGTTGTTAGTGGTTCGGTTATGTCGGTTATGGTTCCATTAACGGTTATGGTGGTTAATTTGCTCACCCCTACTTCACATACATGCCTGGAATGGCCGCGAACCATACGCTAAACTTCGCACACATGCCGGGTGGGCTGCGATACAAATATACCTAGTCTAGAATACTTGGGGAACCCCCACTAAACTTCGCACACATGCCTAGAGGGCTGCGATACAAATGCATACGATACTTGGATTACGAAACGAACATACGATTTACAATACGATTACTATAACTGAACAAACCAACTGTGAACTCGCTCAACTAGTTGTTGACTCTCTGTTACATGCCTTGCAGGACCTTAGGTATACATGGAGCTTGCACGGGAGGCACAGTCGTTGTGGACATGGATCGTGGATGTTTTGCTAAACCCTTATGACAGTTAAAAATTTATTAATTACGTTGGATTTTATACTATGCTTCCGCTACTTAAACTACGTTATTTGAACACCATTCATATTGGGGTTGACACATTTACATTTACATTACTATTTACTATTTACTTATATGTTCGATATGATTGGTGGCTTGATCCTGGTCACGTCACGCCTCCAAGCGGTGGTACTCCGCGTGTGGACTTTTGGGGGTTTGACAGATTGGTATCAGAGCCATTGGTTATAGAGAACTCGGTTTTAATAAGGGAAAAACGTTTTTATTAAAACCAGACTATAACCAGAACCGTGCTCAACGATCCACAACGACGCCTCGCTCCACGTGCAAGACTCAACATTCTAGGTAATATGGTACATGTTATATTGCCTACTTGCTAGATTACATAGAACTTTGCTTGTAGTATGCTTAGATACACATGACACTATTACTTGAGAACACGTGTGTGCTTACTCTTTTCTGTCATCGCACTTTTCGCGAACCCCTCTTACTATGTTACCTTTACTATGAAGATCATGTCTGGACGCGTTAACATGACTCAAGCCCAGTTAACGGCTCTCATTAACGAACAAGTTGCTGCGGCACTTGCAGCTGCACACGCAGGAGGTATACCCTGTAGTCGTAACTCACACTAGGGTCTTTAGATCCTACACTTTTAGACCAACTCTTGTGTTTAACTTTGCCCTATTCGTACACACTAGGTCAACACGTACCGCAACCAGTTTGCACTTTCAAATACTTCATGGACTGTCGTCCAAGCACGTTTAGTGGCACGGAAGGAGCGGTTGGACTCCTCCACTGGTTTGAGAAGCTCGAGTCGGTATTTGAGATGTGCGAATGCCCGAAGGCTCGCAGGGTGAAATACGCCACTGGTACTTTGGAAGGAATTGCGCTGACTTGGTGGAACGCGTAAGTTTAGATTTTAGGGTTGGCAGCTGCTAACGCCACCCCTTGGAACGATTTTAAGGAATTGATCAAGCGAGAATACTGCACGCGTGATGACATCCACAAGTTGGAAGTGGAGCTTTATCATCTGAAGATGACAGGATCGGAAATCGAGGCTTATACGAAACGGTCGAACGAACTGGCCATCTTGTGTCCAACTATGGTGGACCCTCCAATTAAGCGCATTGAGTTGTATCTCAAGGGTCTAGCGCCAGAAATCAAGAGCCACGTGACATCGGCTAATCTCGACAACATCCAGGATATTCAGCGACTTGCTCATCGCCTCACGGATCAGGCAGTGGAACAGGATAAGCTGCCTAAACGTATCAGCACTACTGCTATCACTACCACTTCTGCTACTCCTGCTACTCCCAGTGACAACAAGCAGAAATGGGATGGGGATTCCAGCAAGGGTTCAGCTACCGTTCAGTCTCAAGCACAGCAGCAACGCAAGAATAGTGAATACCAGAGCCCGGGTCAGCAAACTTCTGGTGGTTAGGGACAGGGTGGATATCGGGGAGTTCACCCACTGTGTAACAGGTGCAACATACACCACAGTGGTCAGTGCCGCAAGGGCCGCTGTCAGAGATGTCTCAAGATAGGGCACGAAGCTAAAGATTGCAGAAGCTCACGACCTGCGAATCAGAACCAACAACAACCACCAGCGCCTCAAAACCACCAGCAGCAGCAACAACGAGGCAACATGGGATGCTTCCCGTGTGGGGCTGAAGGCCATTTCAAGCGGGATTGCCCCCAGTTAAACCAGAATCGCAACAACAACAACAATCAGGGGAATGGTAACAACAACGGTGGAAACAATAATGGCAACGAAGCTAGGGGACGTGCTTTCGTGCTGGGGCAGGGAGAAGCAAGGAATGATCCCAACGTAGTCATGGGTAAGTTTCTTCTCGACGACTTTTATGTTAATGTTTTGTTTGATTCGGGTGCGGATACAAGTTATATGCCTTTGAAAGTTAACCAAATGTTAAGACGTGCACCAACTCCCTTAAACACCAAGCATGTCGTAGAGTTAGCTAACGGTAAGAGTCTAGAGGCCACGCACATAGTTCAGGGTTGTAATCTTATCCTCGCGGGTCAGACTTTCTCTATCGATCTCATTCCCATAGTTTTGGGTAGTTTCGACATCGTCATTGGTATGGACTGGTTATCCCAACATCGCGCAGAGTTCTTGTGCAAAGAGAAGATTGTTCGTATCCCTCGTTCTGGTCAGGAACCTCTCGAAGTTCAAGGCGACAAGAGTGGTGCAGTGGTTGGCATCATCTCCTTTCTAAAGGCTCAGAAGTGTTTGCGTAAGGGCCACACTGCCATTCTGGCACTTGTTACCGATGCATCAGCAAAGGAAAAGAAATTGGAGGATATTCCAGTTGTTCGTGACTTTCTTCAGGTGTTCCCAGAGGAATTACCTGGTCTACCGCCTCATCGCCAGGTCGAGTTTCAAATCGAGCTAGCTCCTGGAGCACCACCTATAGCTCGTGCACCGTATCGCTTAGCTCCATCAGAGTTGGAAGAACTCTCTACCCAGCTACAAGAGCACTTGGATAAGGGCTTTATTCGACCTAGCTCTTCGCCTTGGGGAGCTCCAGTATTATTCGTGAAAAAGAAGGATGGTACCTTCCGTATGTGTATTGACTACCGTGAACTGAACAAGGTGACGGTGAAGAACCGTTATCCTCTTCCGCGTATAGACGACTTATTCGACCAGTTGCAAGGGTCGAGCTACTACTCCAAGATAGACTTGAGGTCAGGTTACCATCAGCTGAGAGTCCGGGATGAGGACGTCTCCAAAACCGCATTCAGAACTCGCTACGGCCATTACGAATTTCTAGTTCTGCCATTTGGGCTAACGAACGCACCGGCAGTTTTCATGGATCTTATGAACAGGGTGTGCAAACCCTATCTAGAAAAGTTTGTGATTGTATTCATCGACGACATTCTGATCTACTCCAAGAGTCAGGAGGAGCACGAGCAGCATCTACGACTTATCTTGGAACTTCTTCGAAAGGAACAACTGTACGCCAAGTTTTCCAAATGCGACTTCTAGCTTCGTGAAGTCCACTTTCTAGGCCACGTGGTAAACAAGGATGGGATCCATGTCGATCCATCCAAGGTAGATTCGATCAGGAACTGGCCTGTACCGCGTACACCAACGGAAATACGCCAATTCTTGGGTTTAGCGGGTTATTACAGGCGATTCATTAAAGATTTCACAAAGATTGCACAGCCGCTTACACTACTGACACAGAAGGGTGTCACCTACCGTTGGGGTAATACTCAGGAAACCGCTTTTCAGCACTTAAAGGATAGACTTTGTAGTGCACCTATCCTCTCATTGCCAGAGGGCACGGACGATTTCGTGGTTTATTGTGATGCATCCATTCAGGGTCTTGGATGTGTGTTAATGCAGCGCGACAAGGTCATTGCTTATGCTTCGCGCCAACTTAAAGTTCATGAATGGAACTACACGACGCACGATTTAGAGCTGGGAGCTGTTGTTTTCGCGCTCAAGATATGGCGACACTACCTGTACGGTACCAAGTGCACTATCTACACCGATCACAGGAGTCTCGAGCATATCTTCAAGCAGAAGGAATTGAACATGCGTCAACGTCGATGGGTTGAACTACTTAACGATTACGAATGCGCCATCAAGTAACATCCAGGCAAAGCCAACGTTGTGGCTGACGTTCTCAGTCGAAAGGACACTCTACCTAGACGCGTACGAGCCCTACAGCTCATTATTCAATCCAGTCTTCCTGCACAGATTCGAGATGCTCAGGTGGAAGCATTGAAACCAGAGAACGTAAGGGCTGAAGCCTTACGCGGCTCAAGGCAACGATTAGAACGGAAAGAAGACGATGCCTACTATGTAACGGGGCGTATTTGGGTCCCACTATATGGCGGGTTACGAGAACTTGTGATGGATGAAGCACACAAGTCTCGCTACTCGGTACATCCAGGTTCAGATAAGATGTACCACGATATCAGGACGACGTATTGGTGGCCTAGCATGAAGGCCCACATTGCAACTTATGTCGGCAAATGCTTGACCTGTGCGAGAGTCAAGGCGGAATATCAGAAACTGTCAGGCCTACTTCAGCAACCCAAGATACCACAGTGGAAATGGGAGGAAATTTCCATGGATTTTTGTTACTGGCCTGCCTAGATCCCAACGTGGGAATGATACTATTTGGGTGATCGTGGATCGACTCACCATGTCTGCACACTTCCTGGCTATTAAGGAAACGGATAAGTTCTCTACCTTAGCAGACGTCTACCTGAAAGAAGTTGTTTCGAGGCACGGAGTGCCAACCTCTATTATTTCGGATCGGGATGCACGATTCACTTCAGAACTATGGCAAGCAATGCACAAAGATTTTGGCTCACAGCTAGACATGAGCACAGCATATCACCCTCAGACGGATGGGCAGTCTGAGCGCACGATTCAAACCCTAGAAGACATGCTTCGGGCATGTGTTATCGATTTCGGCAACAGCTGGGAAAAACACCTCCCTTTAGTGGAGTTTTCGTACAATAACAGTTACCACACCAGCATTCAAGCCGCTCCATTCGAGGCATTGTACGGACGCAAATGCCGGTCACCTCTCTGTTGGGCAGAGGTGGGGGATAGCCAAATCACAGGTCCAGAAATGGTAGTTGATGCTACTGAACGGATTGCTCAGATACGGCAACGCATGGCGGCAGCTCGTGACCGTCAGAAAAGTTACGCTGATAAGCGCAGGAAACCACTTGAGTTCCAAGTTGGGGATCGAGTGCTACTCAAAGTCTCACCCTGGAAGGGTGTGGTTCGTTTTGGCAAACGGGGCAAGCTCAATCCGCAGTATGTCGGACCGTTCGAAATCATGGAAAGAATAGGCAAAGTAGCCTACAGACTAAACCTACCAGCTGAACTCGGTGCAGTTCACAACGTTTTTCACGTGTCGAATCTGAAGAAGTGTCTATCAGATGAGACCCTCATAGTTCCTCTGAAGGAACTCACTATCGACGAGCAATTGCGATTCGTCGAGGAACCAGTAGAAATCACGGACCGGGATGTTAAGGTCCTCAAGAATAAGAGAATCCCTCTTGTTCGAGTTCGTTGGAACTCCCGTCGTGGCCCAGAGTTCACCTGGGAACGTGAAGATCAGATGAAAGAAAAGTACCCCCAAATGTTCGCGAACAGTACAACCACTACTGAGGCTGAAGCTACCACAGAATTTCGGGATGAAATTCCAGATCAACGGGGGAAGGATGTGACACCCCAGGAAAATCAGTAAACGATACAACTTACCTAGCTTCCTCAGCACCGACACAAACAGCACAACCCGAGACCACGGTTGCGGGTCCTGGTTGCGACTCGAGACCGTGTAGTCTCGACTAGTACATGATGACTCGAGACCTCTTTGGTTGCGACTTGAGACCTTGAGGCCAGCACAACTCGAGACCGCCTAGTCTCGCCTCGAGATCTCTAGTCTCGACTCGAGACCATGAACACGTGCACACTGTTTTGGACTTTGCACACTGTTACGAGCCCAACCATTTGGGCCGCATACTTGGACATTGTTTACGTGACTGTACTGTTGTTGATCTGCCATGATTATACGTGTAGAACATACGTGCACTACTTGAATACGAACCTAACTTGTATGGTAACCATGGTAGGACGTGGTTGACCACCATATAGCTTAATTGAACTTTTCTGTGTATCTGCCGAGCAAAACCAAGGTGAGTTCACACCCTTACTAAGGCATGGGTTCCCAAGGTCGGGAATGGGTTTTTGGATGATTACTTGTACCTAAGTTATTATCGGGATTACGTACTATGGGCCTCGGGAGAGGGAGGATTATTGATAGACACTGCTAGACTAGTGATACAAATATTTCTCTTCGCACACACGCCGGGAATGGCTGCGATAATAGAACTAATCTTCGCATAAATGCCTGGAATGGTCGCGAACCATACGCTAAACTTCGCACACATGCCGGGTGGGCTGCGATACAAATATACCTAGTCTAGAATACTTGGGGAACCCCCACTAAACTTCGCACACATGCCTAGAGGGTTGCGTTACAAATGCATACGATACTTGGATTACGAAACGAACATACGATTTACAATACGATTACTATAACTGAACAAACCAACTGTGAACTCGCTCAACTAGTTGTTGACTCTCTGTTACATGCCTTGCAGGACCTTAGGTATACATGGAGCTTGCACGGGAGGCACAGTCGTTGTGGACATGGATCGTGGATGTTTTGTTAAACCCTTATGACAGTTGAAAATTTATTAATTACGTTGGATTTTATACTATGCTTCCGCTACTTAAACTACGTTATTTGAACACCATTCATATTGGGGTTGACACATTTACATTTACATTGCTATTTACTATTTACTTATATGTTCGATATGATTGGTGGCTTGATCCTGGTCACGTCACGCCTCCAAGCGGTGGTACTCCGCGTGTGGACTTTTGGGGGTGTGACACGTAGGAAGCTGGTTTGTTACCAGCCCGCTTACGATTGAATTGAAAAAACCTCTCCGGGCAAGGGAGGAAGGGGAACCCTTCCGAGCGATCTTCTCTGCCGTAGAATACTCCCAAAGGGGTATTCGGTTAAGGCAGCCCTTTCCAAAAAAAATCAAGACTTTTTTCCTTACCATTAGGAAGGGAAAAGAGCGCTTTTGTCCCTTCTCCTAGACTACTCCTATTGGGTTTATGATACCGTTTGGAGCCACCAGTCTTCGTCCGACATGCGCAAGAGCACTTTGCTCTCCTAAGATCGTCCACCGTAAAACGATGCGTGACCAGGAAGGTTAGGAAGCCACTCCACTTTCCTGATCAATACCCGCCTTCTTGTCCTTATAGTTGTTCCCTTTGTTCCATCTACCTCTCGCTGGGTAGTCCGAACTATAATGCTTATAAAAAGTAAAGGGTAACCGATCTTAAAGCTTTTTACAAAAATGTCTACTCCTACTCAGGATCTACGAAGTCGCCTAGAATCCATTCATGAGATGAAAAGAGATCCCTTATACTTTTAGGAAGGACTATATATATATATATATATAGAGAGAGAGAGAGAGATAGAGAAACGGGATCATGAGAAAACATCCGAAAGTGTGAGAACAGTGAGAACGTATCCTGGCCCAACACGTGGCGCGGCACATGATCAGGGTCCGAGGGGTTTTTTGTCTTTTTGGTATTCTTCCCCTTTCCCGATTTTCGCGTTTGAGATGCTGCTTCATTTTTGGTTTGCAAGATAATTTTGGCGTTATCTAGAATCATTAATTACTTGGCGTTTTACTGTTTTTTCCAGATTTCTTCTTGTTGAATTAATTCTTTTTGTGTCACATAGTTAATTTTTTTGGCGTTATGGCGTTTTCCATGTCATTTTTTTGGCGTTCTGGGTCTTTTTGTTAATAATTGATTACCATAGATTAATATTTTATAAAATTACAATAATACGAAATCAAAAGAAACTTATAGTCTTCCGTGGATGGTATTACATCAGAGATGTACCCATCGCTTTGTTCATCACTTTTTTTAGATTCATCATCATCAAATTTTAGATTGGCGTATAACACCATTAGCTCGTCTCTTCTTTGCTGCAGCCTATTTTTGAATATCACTGCATCCTTGGATTTTGGATCATTCGAACGTGCTAAATCACAGAGTTGTTCAATGAGAAATAGCCTCCCTATCTTCAACATTTCCTCCATTGGCAATGAATATTGCACCCCGTGTTTATAAGTCACTTCAACCGTTCCTTCTTCTTTCATGCGTCACCCAACTGCTAAGTGTTGGTAGAGGTGTATCGTCAATATCATCATCATCTTCTGCCGGAAATTTTCTCTTCAGTCTTTTTGTTACAGTTCGGGTTCTTTCACAATCGTTGGCCATTGGAACCCTAAGGGCCAGGATATCCCTCTGAACCCCTTCATTCATACCAAGCATGGCTTTGAATGTCCTTACCTTCTCCCTTCTCCTATCAGAGAACTTTATGATGAATCGTTTCTCTTTCCTTTCAAACCTCCATGCAATAACCTTAGCCATTTTTAAAGTTTTTGGCGTTTTGGACAATATGTGGCGCTTTTAGTCAATGTTTTTGGCGTGTTTGAGCTTGTGTTCTCATGGTCTTCCTTTGTATTGACTTTTTTTTCTCGCGCGTGACAGGTAATTATGGCATTTTGAAAAAGATAAATAAATTCAATTCCCCGAGTATTTGGCTTTCAATATAACAAATGTTAGTAATTATGTTTCCGTCGTTTCATTTTACTTTGCAGTTACCATGTTTTGTTTCCAGACTCAACTGTTTTTATGGTGTAACACGTCTAATCTTGACAGCTGTAATTATGACGTTTTGTTTTCCAATGGCGTTTAGATAACAATGGGACTGTTTTGTTTTATTTTCTTTGCACATTGTTTTAAGCTTTTTTTATAATAGTACTTATTCAAAGTAATTATATTATACTTTGGTAGTTTTTTGGGGGTATTTTTATGGCATGATGGCGTTTTACAAGCATTTGCTCGTTTTGGCGTTTTATTATATTTTTCATTATAGGATTAATGTACTTTTGTCGTTTCTTTGTTCATGTGTTGAAGTGTCTTTGTGGATGTTGGAGACATAGATCGACCCTGTGTGGGTGGATGCTATCTGCCCGTCATCTTCATTATAATCATCGAGGCCAAAGTAGCATTTACACTGAGATTGGTCTCTTCTAATCATCCAACCCTTCTTCAAGAACAAAGATGACAGAATGACATATGGGTGTCATCAGTCCCTCCTTTTTGAATTTTGTCCATCTCATGCAACAAAATCTTACTACACTCACGTAACAAATCATTCAGCGAAACTTCATACAGAACATTACTGAGTATCAAAGAAAAGATGTTTGCCATTGTTGTATTTTTTGGTGTTTTACATTGAGTTGTATTTTTTTAGGAAACACTGTGTTTTTTGTGTGTGTGTGTTTTTTTTGTGTGATAAACGAAAGGTGGTGAGACGTTTCTATTTATAGGATTTTTTTGGCTCGTAGTTTAGGGGGGATATTATATTTATAACAAAAAATGTAATTAACATTTATCCGGATGTAAGGCTTGGCGTTATATATTATGGCGTTTCACATATTGTGGCGTTTTTGTAGCCTGAGAGCTTAAATAAAAACACAGAAAAAAGTACGCAGTGATAAAATTGGCGTTTTGTATTTATTTGGCGTTTTATATTCCAACGGCGTTTTATGTGAGAAATGATGTTTTACCTTTTTTACCCGTAATGAAGCGCGTCCACGTAATAAAATTGATTTTATTTACGAAAACGCCACCGCGCCAATCTAGTCCATATATTGTTTTGATCGGACGATCCATAACCGTTCTCACCGTTCTCACACTTTCTAACGTTTTCTCTATATATATATATAGGGTAGGGTTCATGCAAAAAGAACCACGGGAACCAATGTGAACACAACAAAATAAACCCACTACACCACCAAAAACCTAAAAACTTAACCTTCTCCCCCCCCCCCCTCAAAAAAAATAAAAAAATAAAAAAACCTAACCCCCCCCCCCCCCCCCCCGCCTCACCCACGCTATATGCTAAAAACTAAACCCCCAAAAAATCTAAAAAAAACACAAATTTTTTTTATGTTTAAATCGCTAATTTTAGTAGCAAAAAAAATTTTCTTTTTAAAAAAAATTAATAACGAAACCAACAACTTTTCAATAAAAAATATTAAAAAATTGGTGTGTGTTTTTTAGATTTTTTTAGGTATTTTCGGTTGTGTTCACATTGGTTCTCGCGGTTCTCGCAATAAAGGGTGGTTCCTAAATGATCTTTCTTCTTTCTCGCAATAAAGGGTGGTTCCTAAATGATCCTTCTCCTAGGGGGTTAGGTTTTCTTTTAGGTTTTTGAGGGGGTTTAGTTTTTAGCATTTAGCTTGTGGGAGGGGGGGTTAGTTTTTTTTTAGGGTGGGGGGGTTAGGTTTTTGTGGTGTAGTGGATTTATTTTGTTGTCTTCACATTGGTTCTCGCAATAAAGGTGGTTCTCGCATGAACCCTACCATATATATATATATATGGTAGGGTTCATACGAAAATCGCGAGAACCACTGTGAACACAACAAAATAACCTAAAAAACCTAACCCCCCTCCCTCGCCCAAAAACCTAAACCTTAAAACAACCTTCACCCCAACCCCACACCCCCCACCCTCTACCCAAGCTAAATGCTAAAAACTAAACCCCCAAAAAACCTAAAAAAAATCTAAAAACTCACCAAATTTTTTTTTAATATTTTTTATGTAAAAATCGCTACTTTTAGTAGCCAAAAATAAATTTAAAAAAAATTAATAACAAAATACAACGATTTTTAATTAAGAAATATTAAAAAAATGTATGTTTTTAGCTATTTTTGATTGTGTTCACATTGGTTCTCGCAATAAATGGTGGTTCCTAACGGATTCTTATCATATATATATATATATATATATATATATATATATATATAGAGAGAGAGAGAGAGAGGCCAGTTAACGTACAATACGGCTTAACGTATCACGTACGACAGATAATTACGCACGTTCATTTGAAAATCACGCACGTTATAAACTAGAAAACCGAAATCACGCATGATGAAAACATTAATCACGCACGTTGTCGTACGTGATGTACGTTAAGCCATAATGTATTTTACGCTTTTTCTATATATATATATATATATATATATATATATGTGTGTGTTGGTGCATGCGTCTGTCGACTTCGTCTTGTATCGAGTCATGTTCTAAATATGTTAGATCAGGGCACGTAGTTCGAGAAATAGAGTTTAAGGTAATTCCGCTTGTAATGGGCTAATTCCGCTTGAAGTGTGTTGTTGTAATTCCGTGCGGAATTAGATTCCGCTTGGAATTCTAATTCCGCTCGAAGCTGTTTCACGCGGAATTACGAGCCTATATATACCATTCAAACGAAATCATTTGGAACATTCTGTGATTCCGGTATCGAAGTGCTGCCGACGTGCCGTTTGATTGTAAACTGTGTTAAATCAATAAACAAGGCAATTGAAAGTGAATTCAGCTGTTTTACAAGTCTGTTTCTTAGTTTCCGCCTCTGAAACAAACAAGAACTCTGCCAATTGACTCGTTTGGGTCACGAATCGATCCTACAAGTGGTATCAGAGCTCAGGAAGAAGAGTTATTGCCAAAATAGCCTGTTTTCATCACAATTTCTATCTTCTTCACCTTCTTTTTGAAATTGTATAATTTTTAATGGTCAATATGGTTTGAATTTCACATATAACATTCGAACAGTGTTTTAATGAATCCTTGAGAAATTTGGACCTTAATTCAACATAAAACTGATAAAATTGTTAATTCCGTTTGAACTTCAGAACGAAAAAAGATGACATCAGCCTAATTCCACTCGGAATTACTGATTGATTTAAAACGAAATTAACTAATTCCACTTCTGAGTATAATTTCGTTTGAACCTGTTCACACGAAATCACCTAATTCCGCGCGAGATTAACTATTTCTGCTTGAAATAGTTAATTCCGTTTCAAATTGGTATTCTGTGTAAAGTAATTCCGCGTGGAATTACTAATTCCGTGTGAAATTGGTATTCCGTGTGAGTAATTCCGTGTGAAGATTTAATCTCGTTTGAAGTTGTCTGTGCAGGTAATCTCGCTTGAGGAAGTAATTTCGTTTGAACTTGTAACTTTGTGAAAAAATTGCCGAAACATGGAGGAGGATTTCTACCATGCGTTTGCTACACCGATTGCTCCTGTTACTGCTGCTGAGACATTGTACAGTGAGAATGAGACAGGAACTTACCAAAAACCGCCTAAGCTAATGTTCATCGAAGATTTCAAAGGTTGGCAAAATCAGTTTGAGAACTGGGTGCAAGCATACAAGTTTGACGCATGGTGTGCTTTAACCAAAGATTACGAGAAACCGAAAAACGAACGTGGGCTTGAAAAAGCTTTTTGTGATTTTTCTGAGAGTGATAAATTGAAGTATACAAGTGAGAAAATGATGATTAGTCTTCTACAACAAGCAGTAAAGGAAGATATCTTTGTTCTGCTTCAACATGATAATACTGCTAGTTCGATTTGGAATGCACTGATTCAAAAGTTCAAAGGAAGCGCAGATATGATAAAAAACAAAAAGGCGTTATTGAATAAATCATTTGATATGTTTGTATCTTTTGATCATGAAACAACAAAAATGACAATTGACAGATATTGTCATCTGGTTTTGGAAATGGGAAGAATGGAAATTGTCAAGGATGATGATGAATGGGTTGACAAACTTGCTGATGCATTACCACAACAAAAATGGGGAACTTATTTGTTGATTATAAAACACATGAGAAAAACTGAAAATATGAATCTGGCACAATTCATTCAGAAGATTGAAGAGCATGAGTTGGATATCCAAAAAACGGCAATCATGAAGAATCCAAATGCTCAACAAGATGTTAGTCTGTATTACAGAGGGAACAAGTTTGAGGCTACCCCCAGCCCTAGCCCAAAGATTCAAACTGGTTTTAGTGCTGACAGTTCGTCTGGAACAAAGAATAGTAATGTAACTCAGAGTGGTGGATCTTCGTCTTCGTTTTCATGCTTTGATCCAAATCATACAACATCAAGTCCTCAAAGACAGAACTCAGCGAATCTTTAATGCAATGTTACCTTGAACATTCAGAATGGCCAAAATCTGTCTCCGGAAATGACTAAGCAACACATGGCATCACTTGTTGCTATGTTGGAATCATATGAATGTTTGATCGGTGGTAAAATTGGAAATCAAATGCTAATCAAAGAAGATTATGACCAAATTGATGCTGAAGAACTGGAATTGATGGATGTGAAGTGGTGCTTCGCCAGTGCTGTTAGGAGGGCAGAAAAGTTTTAGCAAATCACTAGTAGAGATGACTTTCGGGGAATGGCTACTTCTCCTTTGGGATTTGATAAATCAAAAGTTACCTATTTCCGTTGTAAAGGAAAGGGTCATTTTACGAGAGAATGTACAAGTAAAGAAGCAACCAGGAATCAAAAAAAGAATGACTATTATCAGAAGTCAATTTTTCATCAGATTACTCAACAAAAGGAACCACAAACTGCTCATGCTAGAATGATTGAAGATACAAATAAGAAAGCTTATTTTGGTATCATTGATCAAGACGATGAGAAAGTGGCTGAAGGTTTCAGCTGGGATAAATATATTCCACCTGGTTCAGGTCTTGTTGCTAGAATTCTGGGTGAAGATGAGGCTAGTCAGAAAAGAATTCCGATTTTTCCAGATCTTGGAAGTGATATTGATACTGATGATGAGGAAGAAGATCTTAAAAAAGCTAGAAAAGGCATAGATCCTGACAGTTTTAATTTGTTTTTTGCAGATAAAGTTGAGTTGCTGAATCAGAAGAAGATTGCCAGATTGAGGAGAGAGCTGGAAACAGCAAGAATGCTCGCTGATGAAAAGGCAAAGACAGAAGCTGGAGAAGCAAAGGTTGAAGCAGTAACTGAGAAAGTAGTAGAGAAAATCGTTGAAGTGGAGAAAGTGGTGGAGAAAATTGTTAAAATCGAAAAAAAAAGTCGAAGTTGAAAAACTTGTTGAAGTAGAAAAAATCGTTGAAGTTGAGAAACTCGTTGAAGTTGAAAAGAATGTTGAGGTTGAAAAGATAATTGAAAAAATGATTGAAGTTGAAAAACCATGTTTGAAGTGTTTAGAACCTTGCAAAGTTTGTGAGGAGAAAGATAAGAAGATTGCTGAATTAGAGAAGATTAAAGAAGATTTATTATCTGATGTGAAGTATGTGAAAGAGTCATACGATGTTTTGAATAGAACAGTTGATAGTCTGAAAAAGACAAACTCAGAAATTGATGCTGCTATGTCAAAAATGAGCTCAACATTAATAATGAAACAGAAGATCATCAATGAATATATTGAAGATTGTGCTAAGCTGAAGCAGGAGTTGGAACTTGAGAAGATTGAGAGTGAAAGGATTAAACGATTACTGTTGAGTTATACAACATGTGATTATTTGATTGATCGTGTTTATCCTACTGTTGCAGGTCTTGAGGCATTCAAGGAGGAAAAGATTGAAGATACTGATACTGGTAAGAAACAAAGTATCAAGTATAACAGATGTCCGCCCCCGATCTATGAAAGTTATTCTCCCAGAAAGCCAAATGAGGAACGTGTAATAAGGCTCTCAACATCAAGTTAAAGTCTGAAATCATTGATGAATTACCAGACAATATTGATGTCACATTCACAGCGTCTGACACTGATCATGAGTCTGATTTATTAAAGAAAGTGATCGATCAGGTGTTGGATACGGATGAAGAGTCAAAACTAGAGTCTATGTAACACCCCGTGTTCTCGAATGTCAAAGTCAAAGTCAAAGTCCAAGTCAACTTTGACTTTCTTTGACTGTAGATAGTCTATTTTATGTTTTAATTGTATTATGTGGAGTAAGTGTTGTAATCAGCAAGAATCGAAGTAATCGAATGTGTTAACGCGAACCGATCTACGACTGTGAATGGTAGGAAGTAACAATGCGATAAAGTTAACTAACCAGTAATCAAACCAATCTAACAATCATCGAACTCGAGACTCGAATTATGCGAATTGTGGTATTGCTATACGTGTGTGTGTGCCTAATGTGTTACTTATGCGTGTTTACTTATATGTTTGGTGTGGTATTCCAGTGAATCAATCGAAAATCAAATCGAAACTCGAAAAAGCAATCGAACACAATCGAAACCGACATCGAAACGTGACTTATAGAAGATTGTATGTTAGATATAGTGATTGGGACTGAAAGTAATTTGATTAGGAACTCTATCGTATTCGTATCATCATCCATCGAAATCGAAACATCGAAAATCGTCGCAAAATACTCGAAGTAGGTCGCGGATCGAACAGGAAGCACCCTGATCGAACAGGCCAGCCGATCGGCTAGCATCTTGCCAGCCGATCGAGCAGCCTACTCGATCGGAGCTCCTGGCCGATCGGCTGCCACTTTCCTCTTTTGGAAGCCTATAAATAGGGTTGTCCTTGTCTTCATTTCCACTTTTGGAAAGTTCTGACCGGCCAGCTCCTATTCTTCATCTTTTCTCAGATTTCTCTCAATCCCGGTAAGTTTTCACTCTAACTCTTGTACGTTTTTGATCATTACTTGATTCTACACCTTTCTATCTTTCAAAACTTGGATTCTAACCGTGAAATCACCAAGATCTAAGTGTTCTTGGGTGATGTCATCATGGTGTTCTTGAAGAGCATCAAACTTTGGCCTCATGCAACCATGAATAGCTTAGATCTAACCGATTTCCACATAAACAAGTTAAGATCTATCAAAGATCTAAACATCCACAAGTTGGGAAGGATTGAAAGAAGGAATCCCAACTTTCTTTCAACTCTTTTACACTCAATGCCTTCAAACCGGTAGAAACGGAGCCTGAGCCGACCCACCGATCATTCCAATGGTTGGATGGTTCAAGATTCGGGTTCTATCTACGAGGTTCACCGACAATGGGTTAAACTCTAGGTCGACGTTCCGAACCGCTCAACGGACGGATTTGGGTGATTCCTGTCCGAGCCGGAGAGATAAGTAAGAACGAAGGTATCATAGTCCAACTCGTTATCAAACTACCTCGATATAATGACAAATAATCAAACAGCCAAGTGTTAGACGAAAGGCCGACCAGGTCAGACTTGCTGGCCGAACGGCTAGGCTGTTCGAACAGCCCAGCCGATCGGACATGCCAGCCGATCGACCGGGCCAGCCGATCGGCTAGCACATGGTCCCACACTTTAAAATTTCAGGAAGCATAGTATTGAGGAAGAGATGTTCGATCGAACTACGTTTGGTGAACATTACTCTTCGGATCATGAAATACTATACTTCAACATTTGATCGATTTTACCACTCGTTCGTAGTAGGGAATGCCAGCCGATCGAACAGGCCGTTCGATCGAGTGACATTCAGTTGAGGACTAATTCTGAAGTTCCTAGCCGATCGAGTGAGCTAGCCGATCGAGCGAACCGCTCGATTGATCGACTTGAAAGGTAGGAACACTTCAGTGTTCTCAAATGCTGCAACAAAAACTTCAAAAGTTCAAATCCTCAAACACAAACACACTAGAGGAAGAAACAATCCACTGGAATGGCCCAGCCGATCGAGCCTACCGGCCGATCGAACAGGACTGTCCAACCGGACATACCAGCCGACCGAACAGCCCGTTCGATCGAACCTGCCGTTCGATCGACCAGCCCATTCGATCCATTCACACTTGTTTACTTTTCCGCGTTACTTATCGTTATGCTATCGAACTATTCAGGCTAATCTTACTCTCAGCGCTCCCTTCAATCCACAATCAATCACTGTGAGTATACTCGATCCCTTTTTGCTTTTAGCACTTTTGGGTGTTACATACATTACCTATCAAATCACAATCAAACACAAACTATTCGAACGCTAACCATTTGTATGTGCTACTTGACTAAATGAATGTTGTTTATTATGTTTACACGTGGAGTGCTATCTACCTGCCTTAGCAACATAGTACTATAGTTTGGACTCAGCACCCGTTCACACGGGGGTTGTTAAGGACAATTACTTGCATGGATTACCATGGTAATCATGTATTGCGAACCGTCTCGGACGGTCAACCCGCAGTCGTTGGTATCGATGGTCCCATGTCGATAATTAACATGCATCGTTTTCCACTGTGTACGTGCCTGGTTATGCGTAAACTATTCGAACTCTATATGCTATTATCAAGCTTGTGTGCTCACCTTTACATTTTATATATTGACTTTATTTTAACGTATGTGACAGGTGCTTAAGTTGCTAGGATGCTTAGGCGCGTGGTGATGAAATCGAGGCTAGGGAGTCTAGAAATAATAAACAATTGTCTGTAATAATAATTGAATCTGAGTTGTCGGAACGGAATTATTTGCCTAGTTGCTTCCTATGATAACTTGTTTATCTATTTGGCATACGGTATGGGACGTATCATTTAACTGAATTTGTAATAATAGTTGTTGTGGAAACCCCTAGACAATCTGTTTCGCTCAGTGCCGCGCCCCGATGATTCCGCCATCGGTTAGGGTGTGACAGATTGGTATCAGAGCCATAACTATAGGGAATTAGGTTAGACACGACCTAGTCCGGATCGCTGTCTTAGAGACCTAGACTATAGTTCGGAGCCATCAGACCAAGTTTATGTGCTTATTCTGTAATCTTTCACTGTCACTACACTCGAGTTTTCAAATAAAGTCGAGAGATTTAGTTAGGAATAGGTGTGAAAGCCGCAAACTCCTAACCAAACCGCCTGACTTATGCTGATTTTATTCGTTTGTTCATGCTTATCTCATTATTTACACCAACAAACAAGGGAGATTATACCAAATCAGGAGTAAAATCCATGTTTTGATGAATAACCCCCTTTATTTTATTAAAAACAAGGAAGAAATTGCTAAGCCAAGGGGTGAAACCCTGACCTTGGCAGTTCGTTCTGGATTTTTATTTATCTCACCAAGGCCTCGATGGACTCCAACGACCTGAACTCGCAAGTATGACCTAGGAAGCGCGTGTGGAATGCCCAAGAATCGAGGCAGAAACACAACCACTAGAGTCGAAAGTGATGAAAAGTCTACTGTGAATAGTCGAGTTGCCTTAAGTAGTCGATGTCTAGTAGCCGCAGACAATCTATCTCTCGATTTTATGTGCTCGATTCTGAGAACCGCAACCGCGTACTCTGATGACTCGTTGATTTTTGTGTGTGCTTTCCCTATTTTGTGTTTTATTTTGGGGTATTATTCGATTTTGCTATCATTTCAATCGACACACACGACTCGTACTGTTATTCTATCCCTAATCGATCCCCAGTTGCTGCAATCTAAACGATATTACGATATGATGTGCTATACGACTAAGTAGGATGAATACGATACTATTCGATATGTTATACGAACGACACGCAAGCTTTGAATGATAGGATCTTGAGGCAGTCAGAAAACTATATGTGCTTATAGGGGAATTACGTGATATTACCTGCTTCTGTGATTAAATGGTTACGTGCTTTCGTGTTTATGTGACTTTGTGCTTATGTGCTCCTGTGCTTACGTGCATCTGTGGTTTTGTGCATATGTGTTTACGTGATATGTGTTTCGACGTGATTCTAAGCTTTAGATAATAGTAGACGTGTGAGGTGAGATTCGATTCTGTTGTGTTAAGTCTCGTGACGATGTCTGTTGCAGACCATGTCGTCATCCGGACACCGAACCCCACTTACCCGCCAGGAAAAGAGGGACGGACGTCTCGCTGCTATCATCTCCAAGCAAGTGGCCAAAGCCGTGAGTGAGGTGTATGAAAATGCCAGCAAAACGTCGGAAGAATCCCGAGCTGAAAACCCTAAGGATTCAAGCAAGGCTGCTTTCAGCTTCAAGCAGTTCAAGGCATGCGAACCGAAAGAGTTCACTAGCGAAGAAGGTCCCACAGCCATGTTTCACTGGTTCGACTCAGTCGAAGTCACTCTGCGCTAGAGCGGATGTCCTAAACATCTCCGCACTCTCAATGCTACAGGCGTCTTCCAGTCCCGTGCTCTAGACTGGTGGATGGCCGAATGAAACAAGCGCGGAAATGATGCAGCTTACGAGCTAACATGGGAGGAGTTGAAGGCAATTATGACCGACGAATTCTGCCCTCCCCATGAACGCCAAAAGCTGGAGGACGAGTTCTGGGGAATCAAGCAGAAGGATGGAGACAACGCTGCTCTCACTGCTCGCTTCAAGCAGCTTAGCATTATCTGTCCCGATCAAGTCAAGACCTCAGATCAAGCCATCAAGAAGTACATTCGAGCCCTACCCGACTGTGTAGCCGACTTTGTTCACGCCGACAAGCCAGCAACGATCGAAGAAACCTAACTGCTAGCCGCTGAGATTAATGACAAGCGGGTAAAGTCTGGTTTCTGGGATAAGCAAACCAAGTCTCTGCACCAAGCCACTGCAACACCCACCGACTCATCTGCTCAATCCTCCAAGTCATCGAGAAGGAAGAAGAAGAAGAACAACAGCTCCAGCAACAAGAGCTGTGCTGCCGCGACAAACGCCACTCCTCTACAAGCTGTACCAGCTCAACAGCAGCAGCACCCTCGCTCAGCTCCAGTGATCAATGCACCGCCAGCAAAGCGTGCATACACAGGCCCTCACTCACTCTGCCTGACGTGCTCTTATCATCATCCAGTGGGTCTAGCTTGTCATTTTTGCGCTCACTGCAACCTGTACGGTCATTTCGCTGCGAACTGTCGCTATGGTCCCCGTCAAGCCCCAGTTCTAGCTACTGTCAACCAAGCTCTACTCCCCGCCCCTCAAGGCCAATAAGCAGCTCCAGCACCTGCAGTCAATGCTCGAGTCTGCTTTGCATGTGGTGACCCTAACCACTTTGCAAACAGGTGCCCAAACAGGGTGGTTAAGCAAGAGCCCCAGCAGCAACAGCAACATCAACAACAGCAGCCTCAGCAACAGCAGCAAGCAGCCCATGCCCGAACCTTCAACATCAATGCCCGTCAGGCTCAGGCGGATAACAATGTGGTTAATGGTACGTTCCTTGTGAATGGTATTTATGCATCATGTTTGTTTGATACTGGAGCCGATAACTGCTTTGTGTCATTTGAATTCGAGAAGCTCCTTAGTCGTAAGCGCTCTTATCTATCCTCGTCATTCGAAGTCGAAGTCGCTACGGGAAGAACTATTGCCGTTAACACTGTACTCCGTGATTGCACTCTCGAGCTCAACAATCACATCTTCCCAATCGACCTTATTCCAATGCAACTCGGAAGCTTTGACGTCATAATAGGCATGGACTTTCTTTGCGAAAACCATGCCGAAGTTGTATGCTTCGAGAAGATGATTCAATTCTCACTCGCGAATGGTGATTATTTGTGTGTGTACGGTGAAACAGCGTCGAAAGGTCTCAAGCTTATGTCGTGTATTCAAGCCAGCAAGTATCTCCGCAAGGAATACCGAGCTTTCTTGGCCAACATCGTAGTAGCGAAGAAGGGAAAGAAAAAGAAAGTTGAAGTTAAAGATGTTCCAGTGGTTCGTGAATTTCCTCAGGTGTTCCCTGACGATCTTCCCGGACTACCACCAAGTCGTGATATCGACTTCCGCATCGACCTCATTCCTGGAGCTAACCCCGTTGCCAAAGCCCCTTATCGACTCGCTCCATCCGAAATGCGGGAACTCTTGAACCAACTCCAGGAATTACTCGAAAAAGGCTTTATTCGCCCAAGCACCTCTCCTTGGGGCGCGCCAGTCCTTTTCGTCAAAAAGAAGGATGGATCGTTCCGGATGTGCATCGATTATCGGGAATTGAATAAGCTAACCATCAAGAACCGATACCCCTTACCCCGAATTGACGACTTGTTTGATCAGCTACAAGGTGCAGCATGCTTCTCTAAGATCGATCTACGTTCAGGATATCATCAGCTACAGATTCAAGAGGAAGACATACCTAAAACCGCTTTCCGAACCCGTTATGGCCATTACGAATTTGTAGTTATGCCCTTTGGTCTAACCAATGCACCCACGGTTTTTATGGACCTGATGAATCGCGTGTGTAAGCCTTATCTTGACCGTTTCGTCATCGTGTTCATCGACGATGTCTTGATTTATTCCAAATCGAAAGCCGAACACGCGCAACACCTACGTTTGGTTCTCGAGTTGCTCTAGGGGAATCAACTCTATGCCAAGTTCTCCAAGTGTGAATTCTGGTTGGAGGAGGTTCAATTTCTGGGTCACATAGTGAATAGTCGGGGTATCCATGTCGATCCTGCGAAGATTGAAGCTGTCAAAAGCTGGATTACGCCTAAGAACCCATCAGAAGTTCGTTCTTTTCTCAGACTAGCGGGCTATTATCGACGATTCATTGAAGGATTCTCCAAGATCGCTGTGCCACTTACTGCTCTTACGCATAAGGACAAGCCTTTTGTGTGGGGAAACGCACAAGAGACTGCCTTTCAAACCCTCAAGCATATGCTGTGTTGGATCGTCGTTGACCCTGAATGAATCGATCAGAAGAGTCGTTTATCTAATTCAAAGGCGGAATCGATGAATAAGACGCTCAAACTGAATATAATGCTTCTTATATTGATTCTTGACAATGTTTACAACCTGGAAGCAATTTTGCAGCACTTCGTTACAAGTTCAGACCCGTTTCCAAATGAACTAACCTGTGCACTATTTATAGTGTTTGTGGTTCGCTTATGTGGTCATGCACATATAAGCGAACCTGAGTGAATGATGTGGTTTGCTTATATGGACACTGTCCATATAAGCGGACCTACATGCTAAACCACCACTTTTCGTTTCTCGAACCTCGTGCACTCAATATTCTATCCTATCCTATTCTATTACATGATACAAGACGAAGTCAATAGACGTAGTGCACTAACAGACTCCACCTCGAATATTGACGAAGTCTTCAGTGACCATTCTCTGTTATGTCACCTCTTCAGTCTTGATCATCTTGCCATCTTGTTCAGATTGTAACAATGTAAGTATCCTTCAACCTTTTTCTTTGATTATCTTCTCTCTTTGACTTTTTCACCAAGAATTCATCACTAGCTCTATCATCAACTTTTCTTTGTCAGCTGGCTCCCCCTCTCGTCAAGCTTCCGTGCTTTTAGGGATCGAATCCTAGCTTTTCAGCTACAAGCTCTTCCTCACTTTCAGCTTGTCTTCAGACTCCCCCTTAGACTCGGCTCTCGGGATCGTAGTCTGGATCTTTTCTGCAATCACTCATACAAATGATAAGTAACAACATTTTGAAACCATTAATCAAATTCTCTAATCTGTTCCCCCTATCAATCAACTCAACAGATATGGCAGCATTAAAGAATCCAACTCCCTCACAGTTTATCATCCAAGTTCAAGTTAATGACCTTGGAGATATAACAAACTGTTTTTGAACTTTTCTAGAAATTTCAAGTTTCAAATTAATGAACTTGTTTTATTTTCAGAAACACAATCAGCTTGCTTAGATTTTGAAACTCAGCAACTCAGACATCGGTTTATCGAAAATAAAGCAGAAATCAAAATCTTTTTGTATTTTCTGAAAATATAAAGCAGTAAAGAAATATGTACAAACATATTTACAAATAATATTTTTGTTTTGAGTATGCGACAGAGGATCATATCAGTTTTTGACAAGTTACAAGTACCGTTGAGCTTAGTTACACGTTAAGAATTAAACAATTCACTTAGATTGTCGATATACTGATCCACTTAAATTTTCATACAAAATTTCAACTGATTCAGGATACGAATTAGATGTTTTAAGAACTTAACTCATTCATGTGTCCCACCTCTTGAATATACTCTCGTATCCAGAATCCCAGATATTCAGTCTTACAGGTGAGTATACCACAGATGATATCTGTAAGGGGTTAGATGCGAAACCGTGAGAGCTCAGGTCAGAACTTCCGTTCAGCAGAGAGATGACGACTCGACTTTTGGTGTGTCCCCTTTAGAGGATCTTTTAGTTACAACAGCAGCGACTATCAATTTTATTGTTTCATCAGCTTGCTGGGGGCGATGCTGTGTTTCAAGCATTTGCAGAAAGTATTATTCGGGGACTAGGTCAGTACTTCCATACAGCAGAAGTCCCGGAATAATACCCCAGATATCACTGAGTATAAAGACCTAGTATCTCAGAATATGGGACCTTTCAAACGAGATTTCAGGGGTTACCTATATATTCAAGTAGTGTTCCCCACAAAATAAGCAAGTGTTTGAAATTAGGTTTATATCCCAAAAAAGTTTACTAAGTGTATAAAAACCTATCGACATATCATCAGTGAGACTGTTTAACGCTATTAAATCATTACATTTCTTTAGCATACTGTAACTGTCTACTGATGTACTATCATTTCCTCTTTTTTACGCAAAACTCAAAATTTTTTGAATTTTATCATGTTTTTGGCTTTTTCAAATTTTCTAATGTTTTTGTATTTTCTGACAATCTTTCTCCCCCTAAAATGCAAAATCATTAAAGAAATTTGACAACCCGATACTGATAGCTTTGTCTCGCCATCCATTTTCTGCTAAAAGTGCTCTGATTTGCAGAAGATCTATTATCAAATACCCCCATGATTTACAACCCATTGATTTTGACAGTTAGAAAAAACCGTTTTTTAACCTGTGACAGTAATCATGCTTGTTCAGCCGTGAGGGTTTCGGCGTATTCCATCAATTCTCCCTTTTTACAACAAACTATTTTCCCATTATGATCTCAAAACATTTAAGTTTGTTTTAATCAAAATGGTTTTTCTGGAAACATAGTTTGCTTACCAACCACTCAAAGGTTAGGGGTTTACATCATCATCTTGTAATTTTAACAATATAAGATCAATTTACACAAACACTTGTAGAAAATCAAGTACAAATTAATGTCCTTGATTACCCTCTAGTAGATCGAAATATCACAGTTACCATCCTGTGAATTTCTCAAGAAAAATGCCGATACCTGCTTCTCGCTTACCAACCTGGAAGCTCCGGCAAGTCAGAATTTTAACCAACCAATTTTGACACCCAAGCCTGACCAGTCTTAGGCGTATTTTGAGCTTTTCTCTTTTCTTCATAAAATTTTGTTACTCCTTTTTCCTTACCATCAGCCATCTTACTAAAAATATGTTTAACATTGCTATTAAACATTTTTCCAGTATCAACACCTTTTGATTTTTGGTTCGCGGCTTGTAATGGTGGAAAATCCTTATCATTCATTAAAAGAATTGTTTCTTCCTTTTTTACCTCAAGTTGTGGCTCTTCTGATTTTGTGGAATCAGATTCATTGCCCGAGTGTGGCTTGTCTGACTTTGATCTGTCAGATTCATCGCCGACACTTTTCTTTTTCTCCTTTTTCTCTTTTGTCCTCAAATTTGTATCTGATGAAACCGTCTTGCTTGACTGTGCAATCGAGGAAGTCGATTCATCAGAACTCTTATTCTTACCAACCGAAGAACCCGAGGACAAAATCTTCTCCAGATACTCTCTGGCCTTCTTCCTTTTCTTTCGCAGTCTGTCTTTTTGCCCCTGAGAAAGTTTTAGTTTTGCTTCCTGAACTTTAGGTTCTTGAACCTTCTGTTCTTTGGGCTTGACGTAGACTGGTTTCTTTGCCATTCTTTGAGATTCAACCCTCGATCTTCCCATCGATTTCCTTGGGTAATCTCTAGCAATGTGTCGTCTGATATGGCAATTATAGCATCTTCTCGATTCAAACATCCAATTCTGGCAGTTAACAGAAATGTGTCCTCTAACACCACAGGTGTAGCACACTCTGTTATCATACCATTCACTTCTTTCAGTCCAAACCTTCAGATCATAACATTGTTTGGCTTGGTTATATTCATTTCTCCTCTTCAATGCTGGATTTGTCTTTTGAGCACTATGGTCAAACCTGCACCACTTATTACCAACACTTTGTGAGTTTTCATTTTTAGATCTTTGTGATTTTTTATTTTGATTGGATGATCGATCTGATGAACTTTTATTATCTTTTTGAACATTTTTCTCATTTTTAATTTTTTGTTTCTGTTTCACTTTCTTCTTCAAAGGTTTTTGCTTAGAGCATTCTCCCTTTTCAGTAGATTGTAGAACAGTGTTTTGAAATTTTTCTTTTAACTTCAAAAACAATTTTTGTTTTTCAATTTTTTCATTCTCATCATCAGATGTTTCATCACAATCTTGAACTTTGACATTGTCAAAGTTTGTGACATCATCACTTATTGGAATAGAGTTGATTGGTTTTGGACAGGGAAACTTCAAACTATCTGATGAAGTCAGAAAACCTTTCAACTTCTTTTCAAGTTCACCAATCTTGTTCCTTGAATTTTCAGCTTCGTTTTCAAGCTGAGATATTCTTTCAAGATGTGACTTGATTAATTTTTCATTTTCAATTTTAACATTTTCAAAAACCGACTTCTCATTTTCCAAAACTCTTATTCGATCTTGAAATTCTGTTTCTTTTTCTTTTAAAAATTTCTAATTTGATCCAAGAAACCTTTTCATTTTCACTTTTAACTGTTTCTTTCAAAATTTTGTTTTCTGATGATAAACTCTTCAAATCATTTAACAGTTTATCATTTTCAGATTGCAGCTTTTCACAACTCAAGCGTAACTCCAGAATCTGTTCATTATCGGCCTTTTTGCTATCATCATCACACTCTTCATCAGACGAGCATGAATGATCAAAAACTGGAGCTCTTTCTGAATCATCATCTGAAATTTTTCCATCTTTTTTAGATTTATCTGCGTCAGCTTTGACTTCTCCAAAAGCTTCCTTTTTTATATCTTCAACCATCTTTTTCACCCTTTCTTCTGTTCTCTTTTTGAATTCTACCACCTTCGGTAGACTTGCTAAACAAACTTCTCTTATCTTTTTCTCCAAATCCGGCAAATACTCTTTATCAGATAACCTTCGTGTGTTGAAAGTACCCTCACTAGGAAACAAATTGGTTACAGCATCAAAATCCACTTTTGATGGATCAACTACTGGATTTCCCAGTGGATCCATGTAACACTCTAACTCTTCATTCCATCTGTTGGCTCTTTTTGCTTCTTGAAATAGTTCATTCAATTTTCTAATTTCCCATCTTGCACTATCTCTTCGCCACCAGGCATCATGATCATCATTAGCCATGTCTTGAAATTCTTGAAATACTTGGACGAAATCAGATTGCACTAATGAGCGAAACTCAAGTTGACCGAATGAGCGAACCAACAACTTTGACCAAATGAGCGAACCCTTATTGGACCAAACGAGCGAAACAGATTATGTCCAAATAAGCTGACCTACTCAATGTCCGAATAAGCTGACCTACTCAATGTCCGAATAAGCTGACCTACTCAATGTCTGAATAAGCTAACCTACTCAATGTCCGAATAAGCTGACCTACTCAATGTCTGAATGAGCGGACCATAATGTTCGAATAAGCGGACCTACAATGTTCGAATAAGTGGACCACAATGCACAAATAAGCGGACCTACAATGTTCGAATAAGCGGATCACAATGTACGAATAAGCAGACCAAACTTGTTCTAATGAGCGGATCTACTTGTCCAAATAAGCGAACCTAACAAGTTATTTCGAGCGAACCTGTGATGACCGTACGAGCGGAGCTACGTTTTTAACTGATTTTAACCATTTTTAAGCCGTATTTTGATATGAAACTTTCAAGGGTTTGTTATTATCCACTAATACACATTCTGTGAAAAATTTGTCCAATTTTAACTGTGGAAACTTGTCCAAATCTAAAAAGAAGGTGTAGAAGACAGAAAACGGATCAAATTTGAGCTGAACTCTTCCTCCTGAGCTCTGATACCACTTGTTGGATCGTCGTTGACCCTGAATGAGTCAATCAGAAGAGTCGTTTATCTAATTCAAAGGCGGAATCGATGAATCAGACGCTCAAACTAAATATAATGCTTCTTATATTGATTCTTGACAATGTTTACAACCTGGAAGCAATTTGGCAGCACTTCGTTACAAGTTCAGACCCGTTTCCAAATGAACTGACCTGTGCACTATTTATAGTGTTTGTGGTTCGCTTATGTGGTCATGCACATATAAGCGAACCTGAGTGAATGATGTGGTTCGCTTATATGTACACTGTCCATATAAGCGGACCTACATGCTAAACCACCACTTTTCATTTCTCGAACCTCGTGCACTCAATATTCTATCCTATCCTATTCTATTACATGATACAAGACGAAGTCAATAGACGTAGTGCACTAACATGCTGTGCAACGCACCGATTCTTACGCTGCCCGACGGAAGCGACAACTTCATTGTCTACTGTGATGCTTCGAAACTTGGTCTCGGCTGTGTTCTCATGCAGCGAGACAAGGTTATAGCCTACGCATCTCGTCAGCTCAAGATCCACGAGAAGAACTATACAACCCATGACCTCGAGCTAGGCGCGGTTGTCTTTGCATTGAAGATTTGGCGACACTACCTGTATGGCACTAAGTGTACGATCTACACTGATCACAGGAGTTTGCAACACATCTTTAATCAGAGAGAGCTTAATATGCGCCAACGCCGATGGGTAGAACTTCTCAACGATTACGACTGTGAGATACGTTATCACCCAGGAAAGGCGAACGTGGTTGCCGACGCACTCAGCAGAAAGAGTTACGTGCTCAGCACCCGAAACATCCAAGCCCAGCACAACCTCGAAACCCTTATTCGCGAAACCCAACATGCTTACTTTAACAAGCGTACATTGAAGAAAGAGAGGATCTATCACGATGGAGCTCAGTTAGTAAGCAAATCAGATGGGATATTCTAATCTGGACCGAATTTGGATCCCTAAGCGGACCGACTTGTGAAAGATTATTATGAATGAAGCCCACAAGTCCCGATATTCTATTCATCCCGGTGCAGACAAGATGTACCAGGACCTGCGTTATAAGTACTGGTGGCCGGGTATGAAACGGGATATCGCTCTATACGTTGGAAGCTGTTTAACTTGCGCAAGAGTCAAGGCTGAACATCAAAGACCTTCTGGCTTACTCGAACAACCGCCGATACCTTTATGGAAGTGGGAGAGTATAGCTATGGATTTCATAACGAAACTCCCGCCCACGCCATCAGGTCACGACAGTATTTGGGTTATAGTTGATCGTCTAACGAAATCAGCTCACTTCTTGCCGATACGAGAAGACTACAAGGTGGAGCGACTAGCCCAAATCTACACCGACGAGATCATTCGTAATCATGGTACGCCTCGTGACATCATTTCAGACCGTGACGCTCGGTTCACTTCGCGATTATGGGAAACGTTTCAAGCGGCCCTTGGTACGTCGCTTAATCTGAGTACTGCATTCCATCCTCAAACCGACGGACAGACTGAAAGAACGATCTGTACTCTTGAAGATAGGGCTGTAAACGAACCGAACGAACACGAACAAGACCTTGTTCTTGTTCGTTTGTTAAGAAATATATGTGTTTGCGAACTGTTCACGAACACTTATCAAACGAGATTTTATGTTCGTGTTCGTTTGTTAAAGAAATGAAATTGTTCGTGTTCGTTTGTGTTTGTTTGTTAATTTTAGGCAACGAACAAAAACGAACGTTGACGAACACAAATGAGCACAAACTAATGTTCATGAACACAAATGGAAACAAACGAACACAAACAATCGTTCATAAATAGAAGATATAATACACGGACACTTATTAGATATTTAATTTGTTGGAATTTTGAAGTATTTAAATATAGATATAAAAACTAAAAACACTAATGAACTATCGAACACAAACAAACACGTTACCGAGCGTTCACGAACATAAACGCACGAACACGACCTCTGTTCATGTTTGTTCATTTAACTAAACGAACGAAATTTCTTGTTTGTGTTCGTTTGTTTAATAAACGAATGAACACAAATGAACTTCCCGCCAAACAGTTCACGAACTGTTCGCCGAACGTTTGGTTCGTTTACAGCCCTACTTGAAGACATGCTCCGAGCGTGTGTCATAGATTTTGGTGGTAGTTGGAACAAACACCTGCCATTGGTCGAATTCTCGTACAATAATAGCTATCATGCCAGCATTCAAATGGCACCTTTCGAGGCTTTGTATGGTAGAAGATGTCGATCGCCTATTGTGTGGCACGAGTTCGGTCACTCGCAACTAACCGGTCCCGAGATTCTACAAGAAACGACTGACAAAATCCACCAGATTAGAGACAACTTGGTAAAAGCTCGGAACAGACAGAAAAGTTACGCCGATAAAAGATGCAAGCCCCTTGAATTCGAAGTTGGTGACTACGTACTCCTAAAGGTATCACCTTGGAAGGGTGTAGTCCGATTCGGCAAGAAAGGGAAACTCGCGCCTCGATATGTTGGACCTTTTAGAATTCTGGAAAGAATCGGAAAAGTCGCCTACAGACTCGAACTACCGGAGGAACTCAGTAATGTCCACCCGACTTTCCACATCTCTAACCTCCGAAAATGCCTTGCTAATCATGATCTAATCGTACCGCTCGACGATCTTCAGATCAACGAAACGTTACACTTCGTGGAAAAGCCTGTCGAAATCATGGATCACCAAACCAAGCAACTCAGGCGCTCTCGCATCCCGATCGTGAAAGTCCGATGGGAAGGCAAACAAGGCACGGAGTTCACTTGGGAACTCGAAAGCGACATGAAGGCCAAGTACCCACAGTTATTTAAATAAATAGATATGAAGCATCAAATTGGTAAATCACGGTGTTGTGTAGCCTTCGACCTAATTTCGGGACGAAATTCCCTAAACAAGGGGAGGCTGTAACACCCCGTGTTCTCGAATGTCAAAGTCAAAGTCAAAGTCCAAGTCAACTTTGACTTTCTTTGACTGTAGATAGTCTATTTTATGTTTTAATTGTAATATGTGGAGTAAGTGTTGTAATCAGCAAGAATCGAAGTAATCGAATGTGTTAACGCGAACCGATCTACGACTGTGAATGGTAGGAAGTAACAATGCGATAAAGTTAACTAACCAGTAATCAAACCAATCTAACAATCATCGAACTCGAGACTCGAATTATGCGAATTTTGGTATTGCTATACGTGTGTGTGTGCCTTATGTGTTACTTGTGCGTGTTTACTTATATGTTTGGTGTGGTATTCCAGTGAATCAATCGAAAATCAAATCGAAACTCGAAAAAGCAATCGAACACAATCGAAACCGACATCGAAACGTGACTTATAGAAGATTGTATGTTAGATATAGTGATTGGGACTGAAAGTAATTTGATTAGGAACTCTATCGTATTCGTATCATCGTCCATCGAAATCGAAACATCGAAAATCGTCGCAAAATACTCGAAGTAGGTCGCGGATCGAACAGGAAGCACCCTGATCGAACAGGCCAGCCGATCGGCTAGCATCTTGCCAGCCGATCGAGCAGCCTACTCGATCGGAGCTTCTGGCCGATCGGCTGCCACTTTCCTCTTTTGGAAGCCTATAAATAGGGATGTCCTTGTCTTCATTTCCACTTTTGGAAAGTTCTGACGTGCCAGCTCCTATTCTTCATCTTTTCTCAGATTTCTCTCAATCCCGGTAAGTTTTCACTCTAACTCTTGTACGTTTTTTATCATTACTTGATTCTACACCTTTCTATCTTTCAAAACTTGGATTCTAACCGTGAAATCACCAAGATCTAAGTGTTCTTGGGTGATGTCATCGTGGTGTTCTTGAAGAGCATCAAACTTTGGCCTCATGCAACCATGAATAGCTTAGATCTAACCGATTTCCACATAAACAAGTTAAGATCTATCAAAGATCTAAACATCCACAAGTTGTGAAGGATTGAAAGAAGGAATCCCAACTTTCTTTCAACTCTTTTACACTCAATGCCTTCAAACCGGCAGAAACGGAGCCTGAGCCGACCCACTGATCATTCCAATGGTTGGATGGTTCAAGATTCTGGTTCTATCTACGAGGTTCACCGACAATGGGTTAAACTCTAAGCCGACGTTCCAAACCGCTCAACGGACGGATTTGGGTGATTCCTGTCCGAGCCGGAGATATAAGTAAGAACGAAGGTATCATAGTCCAACTCGTTATCAAACTACCTCGATATAATGACAAATAATCAAACAGCCAAGTGTTAGACGAAAGGCCGACCAGGTCAGACTTGCTGGCCGAACGGCTAGGCTGTTCGAACAGCCCAGCCGATCGACCGGGCCAGCCGATCGGCTAGCACATGGTCCCACACTTTAAAATTTCAGGAAGCATAGTATTGAGGAAGAGATGTTCGATCGAACTACGTTTGGTGAACATTACTCTTCGAATCATGAAATACTATACTTCAACATTTGATCGATTTTACCACTCGTTCATAGTAGGGAATGCCAGCCGATGGAACAGGCCGTTCGATCGAGTGACATTCAGTTGAGGACTAATTCTGAAGTTCCTAGCCGATCGAGTGAGCTAGCCGATCGAGCGAACCGCTCGATCGATCGACTTGAAAGGTAGGAACACTTCAGTGTTCTCAAATGCTGCAACAAAAACTTCAAAAGTTCAAATCCTCAAACACAAACACACCAGAGGAAGAAACAATCCACTCGAATGGCCCAACCGATCGAGCCTACCGGCCGATCGAACAGGACTGTCCAACCGGACATACCAGCCGACCGAACAGCCCGTTCGATCGAACCTGCCGTTCGATCGACCAGCCCATTCGATCCATTCACACTTCTTTACTTTTCCGCGTTACTTATCGTTATGCTATCGAACTATTCAGGCTAATCTTACTCTCAGTGCTCCCTTCAATCCACAATCAATCACTGTGAGTATACTCGATCCCTTTTTGCTTTTAGCACTTTTGGGTGTTACATACGTTACCTATCAAATCACAATCAAACACAAACTATTCGAACGCTAACCATTTGCATGTACTACTTGACTAAATGAATGCTGTTTATTATGTTTACATGTGGAGTGCTATCTACCTGCCTTAGCAACATAGTACAATAGTTTGGACTCAGCACCCGTTCACACGGGGGTTGTTAAGGACAATTACTTGCATGGATTACGGTGGTAATCATGTATTGCGAACCGTCTCGGACGGTCAACCCGCAGTCGTTGGTATCGATGGTCCCATGTCGATGATTAACATGCATCGTTTTCCTCTGTGTACGTGCCTGGTTATGCATAAACTATTCGAACTCTATATGCTATTATCAAACTTGTGTGCTCACCTTTACATTTTATGTATTGACTTTATTTTAACGTATGTGACAGGTGCTTAAGTTGCTAGGATGCTTAGGCGCGTGGTGATGAAATCGAGGCTAGGGAGTCTAGAAATAATAAACAATTGTTTGTAATAATAATTGAATCTGAGTTGTCGGAACGGAATTATTTGCCTAGTTGCTTCCTATGATAACTTGTTTATCTATTTGGGATACGGTATGAGACGTATCATTTAACTGAATTTGTAATAATAGTTGTTGTGGAAACCCCTGGACAATCTGTTTCGCTTAGTGCCGCGCCCCGATGATTCCGCCATCGGTTGGGGTGTGACAGTCTAAGTCTGAAAGTTCGAGTTCATCAGAAAAGAGTCCGAGTTCACCAGTCAAAAGGGTCTACAATAAAGAATTCTTGCTATCAAAATCTAATTTGAATGATGGATCAATCAAAGTGGCTTATACTTTGAATGATTCAGACAAATTATATTCTGATAAGGAATTTCCAATAAGAAGTGTTAAAACTGAAATGATCAAACATGTTTTCAAATTAACAGAAATTAATATTTCTGAAATAAAAGATTTTAATCTTGATGGAAAATCTAATAAGTACACTTCTTCAAGAATTCAACAAAGAGTAAACAGGAAAATGGGTTACGGTTGTGGTTATGGTTTTCAAAAGAAACCAAACCATAACGGTAATTTCAAAAAGAAAGGTCTTGGTTTTAGTTCTTCAGAAAATTATAAAAATGAGAAAAATTATAAACCAAAAACAACATTTGTTGCAGGAGGAAGTTCTGATGAAGAACAGAAGAAACCATTCTGGAAACAATCGAATCAAGAGTTTCTTGCTGAAGTAAAGAGGAATGTGAAGAAATTTGCTTCGAGAGTTGACAGAAGAACCTGTTTCAAGTGTCACAAAGCTGGACACATTGCTTGGAACTGCCAAGAGTCAAATTATTCAGAACAGGGAGTTTCTTCTAACTTTGAAATGAGAAGGAAAAGTGGTGGTAAATCAGAACAATCAAAAGAAAAATTGAAAATGTTTGATAAATCGACTCTTGAAGTTGGTGAAACTTCAAAACGTTTTTACAAAAGGAAAGGCGATTTGAATAAACAGAAGTGGATTGTTAAATCTGAAAGTAGTTTTGACAATGAATCTGATTCCATAAAATGAGAGGAGTCATCAGTTGAGAAGAAGAATGAGAATTCCATTCCTGAGGTGAATGATGAAAACTTTCCTAAATTGACAAAGGAAAAATTGAAGTTGAAAGTGAGTAAAACTGAAATTTCAGGTCAATTCTTTGCTGGTAAGAAAGAATTTGACGCTGAAAAAGTGTTTAATGGAAAAGTTAAACATATTTTCGGGAAGATGGTTGATGGGAAAGTAAAAGGTGCAAAAGAATTTTACAAATCAAAATGTTGGTGGGATAGATGTGTACCTGAATCTCCCAAGGCTGGTCAGGCTTGGGGGAAAGTGTTTCCTAACTGAAATCCTGACTTGCCGGAGCTCCTAGGTTAGTAAGAGTGGAGCAGGAATCGGCATCATTCTTTGTATCAGGTTTGATTGGTTTGACCTACAAGTGGTAAATCAGGGACATTAAGTTGTACTTGATTTTCTACAAATGGTAGTTGTTGTGAAAATCTAAGATTGATAAAATTGTTCTAAGTGGTTGAAAGAGTAACGTGATGAATTGAACCCTAACCTACAAGTGGTAACAACACAACTAATTTTTCGGAAAAACCATTTTGATTAAAAAAAACTTAAGTGTTTTGAAATCATAATGGGAAAATGGTCTGTTGTGAGGGGGAGTTCCGATTGTTTATGCCAAGTGGATGGCGAATTGAAGCTTGAAATCAGTTGTCACTTTGAATGTACAGTTTATTTTCAAGTTTTTCTTTAAAGTTTCAAAAAATCCAAAAACATTAGAAAATTTGAAAAAGCCAAAAATATGATAAAATTCAAAATGAGTTTTGTTGTATAAAAGAGGAAATGATAGTACATCAGTGGACTATCACAACACGCTAAAGAATTGGAGAATTAAAATGTGATAAACGGTTTCACTGTGGATGTGCCAGTAGGTTTTTGCACATTCAGTAAATTTTTTTCGAGATATAAACCTAAATTTCAAACTTGCTTATCTTGTGGGTAACATTTCTTGGATATATGGGTAACCCCCGAAATCTTGTTTGAAAGATCCCTCTTTCTGAGATACTAGGTCTTTATGCTTAGTGATATCTGGGGTATTATCCCGGGACTTCTGATTTTGCGGAAGCAATGGCCTAGTCCCCGTATAATACTTTCTGCTTGCTTGAAATATAGCGCTGCCCTCAGTACAAAAAATGATGAAACATTGCAAAATTTATTCATGTGCTGTTGAAGAAAAGATTCTTTAAAGGGAACACACCAAAAGTCGAGCCGTCATCTCTTTGCTGAACGGAAGTTCTGACCTGAGCTCTCACGGTTTCGTATTTAACCCTTTACAGATATCATCCAGGTATACTCACCTGTAAGACTGAATATTGGGATCTGGATACGGGAGTATATTCAAGAGGTGGGACACTCAAATAAGTTTAAGTGATTAAAACACTAATCTCGTATCTCGAAACAATTGAACTTTGTGTGAAAATTTAAGTGGACCAATATACTGACAATCTAAGTGAATCATTTAGAACTTAAAATGTTTAAAGCTTAACGGTGTTAGTGATTTGTCTCAAAAACTGATATGATCCTCTTACACAAACTTACAAAAATAGTGTCTGTAAATATTTCTTTACAAGCTTTCTGTTCAATATTCAAAAATCCAAAAAGAGTTTCAGTGTGTTTTAGCATAAATTTTTAAAAATACAAAAAGATTTGCGACAACTGATGATGAAAAGCTGATTTTCAAAATTCCAAGTGTTAAACATGACGAACAGGTTTGGGAAGAGTTTGTTTAAAAGTTATATTTACAAGTGGTCATCAGATTTATTAAATGCTAAATCTTTCAGATAGTTTCTTGCAAAAGTTTAAATTTGTCAAATTGTTAAATTTGTGAATCTAATTTTGTGGTAGAGGATGTGCAGGACAGCCTGGGATTCTGATTCTAAGTAAAGAGCCAGGTTGCAATCCTGATCATGTAAAAGCCAGACTACGATCCCAGTACGATTTGAGGGGGAGTCTGTTAGAAAAAGAGAGTCTGAAGATGCAAGAGCTAGGAATTTGATCCTGAAGATGCAAGAGATTGATAGAGATCTTCATCCGAGGGTGAGTTTAGCTGAAGAAAGAGTTAGAGTGTGATAAGAGTCAGATAGAGATTCTGGAAGCCCGAAGACTGATAAAGACTGAAGACGTTAAAGACTCGACACTTAAGACTCGTCAACATTCGAGGGGGAGTCTGTTGGTGCATGCGTCTATCGACTTCGTCTTGTATCGAGTCATGTTCTAAATATGTTAGATCAGGGCACGTAGTTCGAGAAATAGAGTTTAAGGTAATTTCTCTTGTAATGGGCTAATTCCGCTTGAAGTGTGTTGTTGTAATTCCGTGCGGAATTAGATTCTGCTTGGAATTCTAATTCCGCTCGGAGCTGTTTCACGCGGAATTACGAGCCTATATATACCGTTCAAACGAAATCATTTGGAACATTATGTGATTTCGGTACCGAAGTGTCGCCGACGTGCCGTTTGATTGTAAACTGTGTTAAATCAATAAACAGGGCAATTTAAAGTGAATTCAGCTGTTTTACAAGTCTGTTTCTTAGTTTCCGCCTCTGAAACAGACAAGAACTCTTCCAATTGACTCGTTTGGGTCACGAATCGATCCTACAATATATATAGGGTTGAGTTCATTTCAGAACTCTAAATAACTACAGAACTTTCAAAACTCCTAAAAAACAATCATTTTATACATAAGTTTTTGTATTTAGGATCTTTTTATTATCTGTTATATGTATTTCTTTGATTGCATACATGTTAAAAGTAGTTTACATATGTTTAATTGCCAAAATTATATATATGTGTCATAACTAATTACATATATGTAAAAAAAACTAGTTTACATATGTGTAATTATAAAATTATATATAAAAATGATAAAATTACTCTTAACATGTATGTGATCGTAAAAATACACATAATAAATGATAAAATTATCCTAAACATATATATAGGGTAAAATGAAAACTTATACGAGTTGTGAGAAGTTAGAGAACTCAGCCATATGAAAGGTTTTTTCAAAAAGAATTACCAAAAATCCTAACAATAAAATCAACTTTTCCAAAAGATAAAAAACAAGTTTTTTTTTTCATTTATGGCAGTCGTAAATGCTGTAAAAAGTGATGTCACGCTTATGTCATCAACTTTTTACAGCCGCTGTAAGGGGCTAAAAAACACCACTTTGATTTTTTTTAGAGCAGTT
Organism: Helianthus annuus; assembly: GCF_002127325.2. Taxonomy (NCBI): domain Eukaryota; kingdom Viridiplantae; phylum Streptophyta; class Magnoliopsida; order Asterales; family Asteraceae; genus Helianthus; species Helianthus annuus. The sequence continues at coordinate 71,894,637 of NC_035433.2, forward strand.
TTCTAAACATTTTAATCTAGGGGTGTGAAAAAATTGGGGGCAAAACTCACACGGGAAGGCCGAGTTCTCCAAATTCTCACAACTCGGAGTAGTTTTCCCTTAATCTTGTTACTATAAATATTATTATCATTATCATTATCATTATCATTATCATTATCATTATCATTATCATTATCAATGTATTAAAAACCAAGCCAATGAATAGTGCTTGGTCCATTTAAAAGTTGTCACGTGGCAACTTATTTGTTTTATTGTTTTTTTTTTCGGTACATTCTTGTTCGGTATCGGTACATGAAGGTAAAAATCAATACCAGCCTGGTATAAAAAACGTCAAAAGTCGGTACCGATCTAAAATTGAAATTCTTTTAGTTCGGGAAATTCAGTACTGCTACCCGGTACCATTTGCTCATCCCTGATCACGGGTACCGTACGAACAACAACGGTATCATACAACTTTTTTTTTTGTTGATTTTCTTCAACTTTTAACGATTTCTTTTTTTTTTTTTAGTTTTATGGGTAGGGATGAGCTTGGTGCCAACCGATACCGATATATGAAGGTAAAAACCGATAGCGAATCAGTACCAGAAACGTAAAAAGTCGGTACCAAATTGGTACTTAAGGTCTTTCGGTTCGGGAAATTCGGTACCGGTACCCAGTACCATTTGCTCATCTCTGACCACGGGCTTCATACGAACAACATTATTACCATACAATTTTTTTGGTTGAATTTCTTTCGGTTATCTTTTAGTTTTTTTCTACATTTATTTTTTATTTTTGTCAGTGGTTCTGTGTGCAACGTGCTCGTCGTGATTTCAAAACACTTGTAAACACAGACTAAATAACAAAAGAAGTTCGCCATAACGCGGCGACGGTGGTAAACCTAGTATATATTAATATAAACTTGCGATGAATAGTGATGAATTTATATATATATATATAGTGGAGAGTTCAAATGAGAAGAAACTTTATGTAAGAAAAAAGAAGAAATTTCAACCAATAAAAATGTTTCATTTTACTTCATTTAATATAAGTATTTAATGTTACTATAAGGGTAATATGGTAAACCTACAAAGATCATTAACTAGTAATATTCCTCTTTAATAGCTAAGTACATTAAAATTTGTAACTTATCTTCAAAATATATATTTTTCAAAAAAATAAAATAAAATAATTTAGAGTGTAGGATAAATTACAATGTGTATATGATAAATTATGGGTTGTGTAGGATAAATTTCAACATATGTAGGTTAAATTTCGAAAGGTGTAGGGTAATTGTTGATGTGTGTAGTCAAAAAACATTAGTGTGAAGGATGATAGTTTTTATGACTAATTAGTTAGTCAAAGATGATAATAAATGAGATAAATGAAAAAGTATTTAATGTTTTACAATTATACCCTTTATTCTTTTTCTTCTCAATTAAATTTTCTTCTCAAATGAACCTTCCCCTATATATATATATATATAGGGCTTGGTTATATAAGAAACCCTATCTTTTTAAGAAAACTATGGAAACCCATTGTGAACCATTGATTAGCTTACATCAAACTTGATCAAAGGCCATGATTATTTTGGTATGAATAAAAATAAAAAGAAATAAAAAGGACTGCCATTTTGTACCATCCAAGGGTATTTTCGGAAGTGAACATACACAATGGGAAATAAAAAGGACTGCCATTTTGTACCATTGATTATTTCTCTTACACACATGTTATCTCTCTCTCCTCTCTCCTCTCTCCTCTCTCCTCTTTCCTCTCTCTTCAATCAAGATCATGATGAACACCAAACACAAGCTTCGATCTTCAAGTTCAGATCTACATCGTGAGAAAGAAAAATGTTTGAAGATTGTTGTTTTAGAGAGAGAACGACGGCAGGATGAAGGTTTTTAGAGAGATGATTTTTTTTGTTTTAGAGAGAGAAACAACAATCTTCATCATGTTCATCTATAATCTTTATTTTTTTAGAGAGAGAGATTTGAATGTTCAAGTGTGTGTGAGAGAAGAAGGTTTGAAGACCCTTCTTCGTGTTCATCGGACGCGTATAGATCCGGTAAGTGTTCTTGAAATATCATTTCACACTTGATTTTTTGTTGAAATGGTTGTTAATATGTTTTTATGTGCTGAAAGTGTTTTAGTAATGGTTAATGGGGTATCCATGGTTAATGTTCATGTATTTTAAATAAATCAAAAACTTTAGGATGAGATTTTGAACGAGTTTTTTTTGTTGGTTTGGTTGCTTGTTAGGGGCTTTTGATCTTAACAGTAGCTGTTCTTATGTTGGTTTGGGTTGCTTGTTTGGGTTTATGATCTGAACAGTAAGTGTTTTTTTTTGGTTGCTTGATTCACAGACTCAGGCCCATAACATGTGTTAAGCCCCCTGTTAGAATCTTATATAACGTGTGTTAATTTATAGAAACAAACCCATAAAGATATTCAATTGACAAGCTTGATGGATTTAAATAAATCCAAAACTTTAGGATGAGATTTTGAACGGGTTTTTTTGTTGGTTTGGGGCTTTTGATCTTAACAATAATTGTTTTTTTTTTGTTGGGTTGCTTGATTTACAGAGACAGACCCATAACATGTGTTAAGCACCTGTTAGAATGATATATAATGTGTGTTGATTTACAAAAACAGATCCATAAAAGATATTGAATTGACAAGCTGGATGGATGTAGGCGACGTTAATGCGGGGACATTGAATAAGTCACATCCTTTGGGAAAGATGTCTTCGTTCATTTATAGCATGTGTTGGTGGTTCATGCTGTAACAGAACACCATGATGTAACGTGTAATATGAAACGAGCCATTTATGGTAACACATGTACCGGTAATTTTGGAATATATAATATTGTATTCATGTATAAGCTATTGGTTTACAAAACACCATGATGTGTATATACTGATCTAACATGTGTTACAATTTGTCTGTTCGGAACATGTAATTGCTTAACATGTGACAAGGGTGAAAACAGTCGACGGGGGCGATGAGTTTAATGGGGAGCTTAGTTAATATCGTAATCTTGTTGTAACCCCACTTGTATACATATGATAACATGTAAGCATCCATTATAACCCGACTTGTATTCAAGTATATGAAAGTGGTTTGCAAAACACCATGATGTGCATATACTAATCGTAACACGTGAACAAGTTAACATGGAACATACAAGTTAATATCGTAACACCGTATACCTGAATAAAATGTGTTAAGCCTCTGTTATACCTGAATACATGAGTATAAGCTAGTGGTTTCCAAAACACCATGATGTGTATATACATACTGTAACATGTGTTAAAAGTGACTGAAAATGTATAACGTGTGTTAAGCAGCTATTATAACGTGTGTTAAGACTTCCATAATGGATGAATAAACTACAATAGTAACTTAACAACAACAGAGTAAACATGATATAACGTGTGTTAAGCCTCTATTATAACATGTGTTAAGACTTCCAGAATGGATGCATAAACTTCAATAGTAACTGTAACAGTAGAGGTACAAATACGGGCGCCTCCACCATTATAATCTTGTTGTAACCCGACTTGTATTCATGTATATGAAAGTGGTTTGCAAAACACTATGATGTGCATATACTGATAGTAAAAACGTGTACAAGTTAATATGGAACATACAAGTTAATATCGTAACACCGTATACCTGGGATAAAATGTGTTAACCCTCTGTTATAATCTTGGTTTAACCTAACATGGTGTCATGTATAAGCTATTGGTTTCCAAAACACCATGATGTGTATATACATACTGTAACATGTGTTAAGCGACTTAAATGTATAACGTGTGTTAAGCATCTATTATAACGTGTGTAAAGACTTCCACAGTGGATGAATAAATTCCAATAGTAACTTAATAACAACAGAGTAAACCTGATATAACGTGTGTTAAGCCTCTATTATAACATGTATTAAGACTTCTAGAATGGATGCATAAACTTCAATAGTAACTGTAACAGTAAAGGTACAAATACGGGCGCCTCCAACAGAAAATGTGTTAAGTCTAGACCGTTTTAACATCGTGTACTAGAGAAAACAAGAAGAGTCTCACATTACATATTACTAGTAAACAAAAATACATAGCACTAATACGTGTTACATTGTACATGGGTTTCATGTCACATGTAACACATGCATGTCCTGAAGTTCAAACTATAACACGTGTTAGTTGTGTTGTGCTGTAACATAAACATGGTCATGATCCTTAAGCATCTGATCCACGTTTGACGAAACCAACGGTCCCGAGAATTGGATCTTGTTTCCCTTGTATCCATCACCATCCTAATAACAAAAAGATAAGATAACCGTTAAGTCGTTAACCACACATAACTATTAACACATTCATAGCCAGAAAATCTTTTTCTCAAACAACATCACAACTTTTTAGCTAAATTGCAATCTTTTTCTCAAATAAAATCACAACACAACCAAAAAGCAGTTCATATGCAAACCAAGCATAACTTTTTAACACAAAAATAAAAATCTGTAAATTACATTAGCAAGTAACCCCTTTTAAGAACCATTTTAACAAAAAAAAAATCATGTTTCATCTCTAAAACAACCATTACACAAAAACCTATTAACAACCAGGTTTTATGAATAATTTTTGATATTTTTCCGTCTTTTTTTTTTTTGAAAATTGTGAAAAGCAAGGAAACAAGATTAAATATTTCAGAGATTTAAACCTGGGTTGCCTAGAACACTTCTTTTTTTTCTTGATTAGTGGTTGACTTTGACTTGGAGGAGGATGAGCAAAGTATTTTGATGATTTGGATTATAACTGCTTCCATTTTCTTGACATATATTCTCATAGCAAGAATTAACAGTAGTTACATGAAGATTAGATGCAGAACTCAAATCATCTTCCAGAATCACATCGAAGGTTGGGAAACTACGGACCGGCGACATTAATTCTGAGGTTGGTGGATTTGTCTCCATGGATATTAATGGAGTTACTTGCTAATTTGGAGTAAAAGTGAAATGGGGTTTCTCTGATGAATGATGAAGAAGATATAAAGGAAAATATGAAAAAGAAATATGGGGGAGGGTGAATGGTACGATTTGATGGGCAATTAATGAACATGTCAATTCATATTGGGGATAGTGCTTGGGGGTTAATGTAATTTACTAATATAAACTTGATGTCAAAAGTAATAGAAATGGATCTGTGCAACGTGGCAAAATGTAAGCCACATATATAGTTTGCTAAGTTTTCTAAAATATTGGGGTTTCTTACTAAGCATTATCCTATATATATATATATATATATATATATATATATATATATATATATATATATATATATATATATATAGTGGAGGGTTCAATTAGAAGAATTTTTTTTAAGAATAAAAAAGAAGAAATTTCAACCAATTGGTGTATTGGTAAACTTAGATAGATCATTAATTGGTAGTCATCCTTTTTAATAGCTAACTATATTAAATTTGTAACTTATTTTAAAAAAATATTTTTTTTTCAAAGAAGAAAAAAAATAATTTAAAGTGTAAGATAAATTACGAGATGTGTAGGATAAATTACGAGCTGTGTATGATAAATTTCAATATGTGTATGATAAATTTCAAAACGTGTAGGATAAATTTTGATGTGTGTAGGTAAAAAATTTTAGTGTGGAGGATGACAGTTTTTATAACTAATTAATTAGTCAAAGATAATGATAAACGAGATGAGAGTAAAACTATTTAATGTTTTACAATTGTACCATTTTGTTTCTTTTTTTTTCAATTTAATTTTCTTCTGAAATGAACATTCCTCTATATATATATATATATATATATATATATATATATATATATTGATTTGAATTGGTGATGAATAGTGATTGAGAATTTTTTAAGTATTCTTTTTCTAAAAAAATTTAATAAAATGTTATTCATTTTGATTTTTTAATAACTTTCTTATGTTTACCTTTTCTTTTAAATCTAACTCCGCAGATATGTTTATTTTTTGTATTCAAAACAATGTATTTTTTTCATATTGTAAACTATACGAGTGTCCATTTTTTTATTGTAAATTATATGAGTTTTGGTACGTGACGAATCTAATCGATTTCGATTGAACAACATTGTACCGATATCGGTAGTATCAAAACCGGTGTTCGTTTTTATGTTTCTGTTGTTGTAAAACATCCGTCAATATTTTTATTTACTAAAGCGAGTGTTGGTATCGAAATGAATGATCCAATACCAATTGAGTTTCCAGCGCATAGCATGGGGGAAAACCCACTAGTTAAAATAAAACCAAATGGGAACCCAATAAGAACTGTAAACCGAACTGAATTACATATCGGTTCAGGTTTGGCTTAAGGGTTTTCAAATCTTTGAAACTGAATATGTTTAAAACCGAGAAACCCGAATTGCATTTTAGCCCAAATCCAGATTCAGTTTTTCATTGAAGCCAGAACCGAAAACGGGGAACCCAAATAAAATATTTATTTTTTGGGTTTTTTTTTTAATCTTTTTATTTTTAAATGATAATACCAACTCTGAATTAGGTTCGCTTATTGATTTCAACCGAAAAATCTTCAAACTAAGGAAACCAAAACACGAACTGAGTAAGACATCGCAGTGACGAGTGGTTAACGGTGTAGATAGAAAAAAAAAAAAAAAAAAAAAAAAGCAGCTAATATAGATTTCATTCTTAGTTTATCACCATGAACGTTTGAACATCCAGTTAAATGGTTGACCCTTTGCAAAATAAAAACCACTTTGTGTTACCGACCAAAAACATCTATTCGTCCGAAACAAATTCTTGCCACACTCGTCCCCGATTTGCTGATTAAAAACATCGAACTCCGTCTCCTTATAAATTAGACCGTCAGCCGTCTTCCACCAAAACGTACAAACGAATCGAGTTGTCTCGCCGATATTCCTACGGAATTTCCAACTGAATGACGAGTGTATGGTCATTGTCTTGTTTCCAAAATCGTCATTGCTTGAACGACAGTGTGTATCCAGAAATTCGATATCACCGTCAATGATCTGTAGAAAATATGGCTCAAATGCGTTGATCCGGTCATGACTTGAAGATGTTACACAACATAAGGGACATAATGTGAGAACAATTACCAGTAGGTAGTTCATCATGCCGGGCATCGCAATGTTTTTCGATTGTTAGCCTAAGTGGTTGTTCGTATATATGAAGGATTGTTTTGTATTGCGAAATCCATATTAGATTACGATATATATGGGTATGTTTGGCATGAAGCTTTTATGAGCTTCTAGCTTTAATCTTTTAAGAAAAAACTCCTACTTAATAAAAAGCTTTGTTTAATTGAAGGAGCTTGAAGCTTTTGGTTGAAGGCTCTTACTAGTAGCGTTTAGAAGAAACTACAAACTTTTAGGGAAAAAATGACTATTTTAACCTTTAAAGATTGAACTTTTTAAATTGAGTTAACTGCCATTTTCGTCCCTGTGGTTTGGTCACTTTGGCCATTTCAGTCCATTTTTCAAAAATGCGCCATTTTCCTCCCTGACGTTCTGGAAAGGTGCCATTTCAGTCCAAAAATCATAACCCAGTTAAGTCAGTTAGTAAACAAGGACTGATTGTGTAAATTTGTAACATAAAGGACTGATTGTGTAAATTTGTAACACCACCACCACTAGCTCTGCCACCACCACCACTCCGCTGCCACCACCACCACCACCACCACCACCGCCACCACCGCCACCACAGCCACCACAGCCACCACCGCCACCACCGCCACCACAGCCACCACCGCCACCACAGCCACACCGCCACCACAGCCACCACAGCCATTCGAAAGCTGGAATCCCGTATGGGACCCGTTCTAGTGAAGTTGAACTTGCTACTGCCAGCCAGATGGCTATGGACCTTGACGAATCTTCAAGAATCGGTGCACGAAGTGGGCCCGAAATCGAATTGGAAGTTGTACCTAAAGGTGTAAGTTGTCAAAACCGAATCAAGGGGTTTAGTTTTGAAGATAATCGGCTCATGAATGGAAATTGGGTTCAAGAACCCAACAAAGATGTTATCTTGTTGTTTTTCCGGATTCTTGCTCTTTGTCACACTGCAATTCCGGAGCTAAATGAGGAAACAGGGATGTATAACTATGAAGCAGAGTCACCAGATGAAGGAGCTTTTCTTATCGCAGCAAGAGAATTTGGGTTTGAGTATTGCAAAAGAACTCAATCAAGTATCTTTGTTCGTGAAAGACACATCCCATCTCAAGAGCCCATTGAGAGGTAGGTACCGTGCAAAGGCGCAGACAGGTCAGACCACCCTTAAAATCTGGTTGGAAACACTCTTTGTCCAAAAAGTTCAAATTTTTCGTTAATGGTTGGTTACATAAATCATCTTTTAATAATAGCTTCACTATACAGCATCATCTTTGATCGTTTATCCAAAAACGGAAGATTATATGAGGAAGCCACCAAAAAGCATTTAAATGAATATGCAGAAGCCGGGTTACGTACACTAGCATTTGCTTACAGAAAGCTTGACATTTCTGAATATTCTTCTTGGAACGGTGAATTTTCAAAAGCCAAAATGACGTTGATGGTGGTGGTTCCGGCGGTGGTGGCGGTGGTGGCAGTGGCTGTGGTGGCGGTGTGGCTGTGGTGGCGGTGTGGCTGTGGTGGCGGTGGTGGCGGTGTGGCTGTGGTGGCGGTGGTGGCTGTGGTGGCGGTGGTGGCGGTGGTGGCGGTGGTGGCTGTGGTGGCGGTGGTGGCGGTGGTGGCGGTGGTGGTGGTGGTGGCAGCGGAGTGGTGGTGGTGGCAGGGCTAGTGGTGGTGGTGTTACAAATTTACACAATCAGTCCTTTATGTTACAAATTTACACAATCAGTCCTTGTTTACTAACTGACTTAACTGGGTTATGATTTTTGGACTGAAATGGCACCTTTCCAGAACGTCGGGGAGGAAAATGGCGCATTTTTGAAAAATGGACTGAAATGGCCAAAGTGACTAAACCACAGGGACGAAAATGGCAGTTAACTCTTTTAAATTTTTAGTTATGTCCATTTTGATCATTTTATACATTGTATTAAAAACTCCAAGCTACAACTACTAGCTACCAACTTTCAACCACCAGTTACTAGCTAGTTTTACCAAACATACCCATAATCTATTATTACTCTCTTTTATAAAACTAGACTGGTCATTGAACCAATTATTCTATCACTTCACTAGTTTAATATATTTATTTAATATACATAACTAGAAGAAAAAAAAGTGTATTTTATAATAAAAATATAGTTTTTCTATCATATCAAATTTATTGTTAACCTTAAACATATTTCTTTTATTTTTAACTTTTAATGATTTTCTTCTCTTTAATATAATGGATATTGTCTGAACAACATTGGTATCGGTACCGTATAAGATCAGTATAGTTTTTTATTAGCGTTTTATAAAATTTCATATATATCGTCCTCATGCGCTGATTATCATATATGATTCGATAAAAGTTCTAATCGAACGGGTTATATACAGTTGATTTTTTTACCATAAAAAACCGAATGTATACCGACCAAACAACATCGATAGCATTATCGTCTTCATTTTTATAGTTTTTTTAACGTGGCGGTATAAAATTCGTTGAACACAAACTTATATTTGCAATAAAGTATTTCTTAGTATCATAAGTTATATCAAGTGTTTGTACGATATCGGTACCGTGATGAACCGAAACCGACCGAACATGTGTTGTGCTGAACAAACAAATCAATACCAGTATTATATTCATTTCTATAGCTTTATCTACTTAGCAGCATAAAATTCACTGAACATGGAGTTATATTCTGAATAAAGTCATTTTTGGTTATCAAAGCTATATTGAGCGAACCGAACCAATACCAACCAAATAACATCGGTACCAGTATGGGTATTCATTTTTATGGTTTTCAATTGACGTAAAGGCTCCATGAATAGTAGTTTCTTTTTATAATACTATATAGTTTTTAATATTATATTATACTAGATTGTTATTATATTTATTTTTAGCTTTACATATATTTTCATATTTACTTTTAACCTTACACATATTTTGATTGTTAATAACTTTTTATTTTTTCATGAATGGTTGTTTCTTTTTTATTATACTATATAGTTTTTATTATTATATTATACTAGATTGTTATTATATTTTTTTAGCTTTACATATATTTTCATATTTACTTTTAACCTTAAATATATTTTGATTTTTAATTTTAACTTCAACTTTATCTTTAACTTTAACTTTAACTTTAATTTAATGATTTACAATTTTTAATATTATAGCTACCCTCTGAACAATATCGGGTACCAGTATCGTATAATATCGGTTTACACTGTTATATAAAATGACGTCGATTATTGTTACCATTTTTTATTAATACAATATAACATTTTATAAAATTCTGAATATACCTTCATCATGTGCTTATTATTATACGATTAGATAAATGTTCTTTTGAACAGATCTAAAATGGTTGATTCTTTATCGTCCCAAATCGAACATGTGCTAAACAAACAAATCAATGCCAGTACTGTATTCATTTCTATATTTTTCTCTATTTAGCGGCATAAAATTCATTGAACATGAAATTATATTCAGAATAAAGTCATTTATGGTTTCCAAAGCTATAATGAGCGAACCGAACCAATACCAACCGTATATGTATTCATTTTTCTGGTTTTCAATTGGCGTAAAGACTTCATGAATAGTAGTTTCTTTTTTATAATACTATATAGTTTTTAATATTATATTATACTTGATTATTATTACATTTATTTTTAGCTTTATATATATTTTCATATTTACTTTTAACCTTACACATATTTTGATTTTTAACTTTAACTTTAATTTAATGATTTTCAATTTTTCCATCAATAGTAGTTTCTTTTTTATAATGCTATATAGTTTTTATTATTACATTATACTAGATTGTTATTATATTTTTTTAGCTTTACATATATTTTCATATTTACTTTTAACCTTAAATATATTTTGAATTTTAATTTTAACATTAACTTTAATTTAATGAGTTTTAATTTTTAATATTATAGCTGCCCTCTTAACAATATCGGTACCAGTATCGTATAATATCGATTTACATTGTTATATAAAATGACGTTGATTATTGTTAACATTTTTTATTGTTATAATATAAAATTTTATAAAATTCTGAATATACCTTCATCATGTGCTTATTATTATGTATGATTCAATAAATGTTCTTTTGAACAGGTCTAAAATGGTTGATTATTTATCATCCCAAATCGAACATGTGCTGAACAAACAAATCAATACCGGTACCGTATTCATTTCTATAATTTTCTCTACTTAGCGGCATAAATTCATTGAACATGGAGTTATATTCGGATTAAAGTCATTTTTGGTTTCCAAAGCTATTTTGAGCGAACCAGATCAATACAGACCAAATAACATCGGTACCTGTATGGGTATTCATTTTTATGGCTTTCAATTGATGTAAAGGCTCCATGAATAGTAGTTTCTTTTTTATAATACTATATAGTTTTTAATATTATATTATATTAGATTGTTATTATATTTATTTTTAGCTTTACATATATTTTCATATTTACTTTTAACCTTACACATATTTTGATTTTTAACTTTAATTTAATGATTTTTAATTTTCTATGAATGGTAGTTTCTTTTGTATAATACTATATAGTTTTTATTGTTATATCATACTAGATTGTTATTATACTTTTTTAGCTTTACATATATTTTCATATTTACTTTTAACCTTAAATATATTTTGATTTTTAATTTTAACTTTAACTTTTATTTAATGATTTTCAATTTTTAATATTATAACTACCCTGTGAACAATCTCGGTACCAGTATCGTATAATATCGGTTTACATTGTTATATAAAATGACGTTGATTATTGTTACCTTTTTTTATTAATATAATATAACATTTTAAAAAATTCTGAATATACCTTCATCATGTGCTTATTAATATATACGGTTCGATAAATGTTCTTTTGAATAGATCTTAAATGGTTGATTCTTTATTGTCCCAAATTGAACATGTGTTGAACAAACAAATCAATACCGGTACTGTATTCATTTCTATAGTTTTCTCTATTTAGCGGCATAAAATTCGTTGAACATGGGGTTATATTCGGAATAAAGTCATTTTTGGTTTTCAAAGCTATATTGAGCGAACTGAACCAATACCGACGAAATAACATCGGTACCAGTATAGGTATTCATTTTTTTGGTTTTCAATTGACGTAAAGACTTCATGAATAGTAATTTCTTTTTATAATGCTATATAGTTTTTAATATTTTATTATACTAGATTGTTATTATATTTACTTTTAGCTTTATATATATTTTCATATTTACTTTTAACCTTACACATATTTTCATATTTACTTTTAACCTTACACATATTTTGATTTTTAATTTGAACTTTAATTTAATAATTTTCAGTTTTCCATGAATTGTAGTTTCTTTTTTTATAAAACTATATAGTTTTTGTTATTGTATTATACTGGATTATTACTATATTTTTTAGCTTTACATATATTTTTATATTTACTTTTAACCTTAAATATATTTTGATTTTTAATTTTAACTTTAATTTAATGATTTTTAATTTTTAATATTATATCTATCCTCTAAACAATATCCGTACCAGTATCGTATAATATCGGTTTACATTGTTATATAAAATGTCATCGATTATTGTTACCATTTTTTATTAATATAATATAACATTTTATGAAATTCTTAATATACCTTCATCATGTGCTTATTATTATGTACGATTTGATAAGTGTTCTTTTGAACAGGTCTAAAATGGTTGATTCTTTATCATCCCAAATCGAACATGTGCTGAAGAAACAAATCAATACCGATACTGTATTCAATTCTATAGTTTTCTCTACTTAGCAGCATAAAATTCATTGAACAAGGAGTTATATTCGGAATAAAGTCATTTTTGTTTTCCAAAGCTATATGGAGGGAACAGAACCAATACCGACCAAATAACATCGGTACCTGTAATATCCTAAGATTTGAAAAAAAAAATAATAACAAAAAAGGGAAAAAAAACCTAACTAGATTTGTGATAGGTTAAATGTGATCAGTCTATCTAAATTGTTTGCATGGCATGGTAACTCTTATACTCAACCATATAATGTTATGTATCATTGTTTCACAATTTTTACAAACAAGATATTATCCCATGTCCGACAACTATACATTAAAATTAGCTATTACTTGTGTTATAATTAACTATTCAATGTTTCAACAACTAATACACTACGTTACGAGAATTAGGTATATATAATATACTAGGTTATCACCCGTGAATACTCACGGGTTGAATATTCAAATTTTATTAAACACAGATGTGTATATATTTTAAAAAATGAATAATGCGTGATTAATAAGGTATATTAATTAAACGTTTACGTCTTCAAAATTAAAAATATTTAAAAAATGGGCATGACTATTTGAATTTTGAAAACAAACAAATGTAAACTTTTATTTAAAATATACTATACATGGCAAATAAGTATATTAATTGACTAAAAAATATTAATTATTGAAAGTTTAATATTACACTTTTATTGTTATTATTATGGACAATTAAGCAAATTCTTCATGAACCATAGCATATAAAATATACCTATAAAATCCAAGGACAATTAAGCGAATTCTTCATGAACCATAACATATAAAATATACGTATAAAATCCAAGAAATGGCTCAATGAAGAAGAATACTAAATCAATCACTGGATAGGTGATGTGCCGATTTCAAAATATCATAGATATCCAAAAGCTAAACGCTAAAACATAATAACAACAATGTGACCCGCACATTGCGGTAGGTGGGAAGGTAATTGATGGTACCCGATTTGAAGTTATTGGCCTCCGAAGAATACTTTTTACAACAAAAACTGACCACCATATTTTTCTCAGTTACATGTGTAGCCGTGTAGTTACTTCACCGTAAGCCCCAGGAGCCATTTTAGTTGTTTCTTTACCTAAAAAAATAGTTTATAAAGTTATTAATCCCTTAATTTTTTTGTTCAGGAATACATTAAAATACGATGTCATTAGAAATAACAATATACCTCTTGAGCTCATTCATAAAAAATATCATCTATTGTCATCGAGACTATAATCAGCTTAATGTTGGCTTTTATTGTTCTTCTAACCTGCCATTTTAATACACCGGTACATGTTGACTTTTGAGGCCAATTTCATTTTCTTTTTTTTTTTTTCAATTAGTTTATATGATTTTCATTCTATATATCACTTCATCTTCGAGATTTCATTTCTTACTCTAAACCTCAAGTAGTTGAATAAATTATTTGGAAACTAAAGAAATATCATGTCAATTGATTTTGAAACTTATCTATTTTAACCTGAAAAAAGTCAAACTTTGCAAACCTTTGAATTTTTGGATAAGTTTTTTAGTCCATCAAAGCGTCTTAAGTTCCCATTGCGACTATCCTACAATATTCACTAACATATTGGCATCATTCTATAGAAAGTAAGAGAGATTAATTCTGTAATATCACTTAGAATCTCTACACATAACATTCTCACTCAAACTACAACAACAAATGTAAATATGAGATAATATAGATCAAGCAAAATTCAGAGACTTTACTTGATGAATTGATTCATCGTCTCTACTTATTTTTTTATATTCAATCGGTTGATGAGTGAAGACCCCATTAACACGATCCTTAGTCGAAGACATGCATACATTCAGCAAAAAAAACCTATCATTTTATGTAGTTCAGCAGCTTCAACGTGAGTTAATACCTATCTTTTCCAGCACCATACCCCACGTATTTCCATCCAACCCATGTCTAAACCATGATGCCACTAAACAGAACTTTTCTGCCTTGACTTCAAAAAGATTTGGGATAACAGAAAGAGCAAACTTAGAATATGGTTAAGTGGTTAATAATTAACAAAAAATATATTATTTTAAAAATTTTTATTTTATAAAGTTGGTGTTAACCGAGGCCGTTTTACGGCAGGGATCTGGTTAGCAAAACACAAAAACTCATGATAATAATAATACAAAAACAAATTTCGATTTCAAGGATACATATATCCAAGAACAACTTCAGGTGAGGTGATCTGTAGTATGGAATCTGTAGAAGGAAAATCTAAGAATTAATCAATTAACCTCATTCTTTCATCCGATGTATTCTCTTGCATAGTAAAGCTTTCAACCTTTACCCGTAACTGAGTCACCTCATTATTCATCTCTTCAAGTTTAGAAAGATATTCGCCCCCAAATATTATTTTTAATAAAGTAACAAAAAAGTGAAGGAAAATATACATAGGCTTTACCATTTAATTTTATAATATCTTTTATATTTTATTATAAATTATAAATTTGGTTGAAATTACATATGACACTAAATAAAAAATAACAATAATAATTAAATTCAAAATTTAAAAATCTTAAAATGTAAAAGTATACAAATAATTCATAAATGTGTAAACATTTCTTTATCTACAACCGTTTGTTTTTTTATTTATTACACTAAATTTAACTTTATCTAATATTAGTAGTTTATCTTTATCTCTGCTTTTAACTCTTGACAGCGCCTCATACATCCATGCTAATCAATATTAGTAAAACAAATAACATCAATCCATGAACGATGAGCACCCAGGTATTGTCTAAATTTATATTCTACCAAAAATAAAAGAAGTATATTCTAACAAAATTGTAAATTACAAATACCATCATGCTATATAACATAAAACATAAAGAAAAATAAGAGTTTTCGTTCAGTTTAGTGTTCAAAATACATGAATCTCTCTCTCTCTCTCTCTCTATATATATATATATATATATATATATATATATATATTGTTTAAATTTAAGCAAGTCATCGGAGACCCGTTTGGCTTCGTTATTAGGTTGGAGATAAGAAGAGTGGCGCCTGGGATATGGGTGTGGGGGCACTATTTACTTGAGGTGGAGGAGGCACAAACCCGTTCCACCCAACCTAACTGAAAAAAAAAGCATGCTCATTACAATTAAGTATATGTGTGTAGCTTTAAAAAAAGAGAACATTATGTGTTGAAATGATTCAACTACAATGAACTGAAAAAAAAAAGAAATTTGAAATGGTAGAAAAGTTCCATTTCTTATGTAAATATTCAATTACAAGGTACTGAAAAATATGAGTGAGAAAAAATCAAGTCGTTAAATAAATACACATGGTATTCCTATATTATGATGAAAATCTTAAACCGCAACTGTGTATACTCACAGTTTCGGATATTTAAATTTTATTAAACACAACTGTATATATTTTTAAAAAAATAAATAATGCGTGACAAATAAGGTATAGTAATTAAACGGTAACAGAATCTTCAAAATCAATAATATTTATCAAATATAAGGCAAAGAAACTTGATCATATTATGCTAAATCATAACTGTATAATAAGTAAAATAAAGTGACATTTCAGATAAGTTAATGACGAAGTGGATAAATTATATATAATAGATAAATAAAATTTATTTATATCTGTGTTTCTTTGTTAATAATTTTTTAATAAAGTATTTATGGAATAATGAAAGGATTTTCAAATCCATACTATATTTAAGATGTAAAGAAATAAATAGGTGGATCAATTAATATAAGCTAATATTATATTTGATTAACTATTACAACTACCAATATTAAATTTTGGAGGTGGATCAATTAATATAAGCTAATATTATATTTGATTAACTATTACAACTACCAATATTAAATTTTGGTTTAGTAAACAATAATTAGTAAATTAAGTAAATGTTACTGACAACAGTGAACTAATATTTTATTTAAAAGTGATTAAATTTAGGAGTTGATTTATGGAAATTGTCGACCGGATATATTGAGATATGGTTGGCAAATAAGTGATGGATCACTGATAAAGGTAAGGCGACAATTTCTTTTAACTGCAAATTAACATGTCATTCATCACCAAATTGATCAT
Organism: Helianthus annuus; assembly: GCF_002127325.2. NCBI lineage: Eukaryota > Viridiplantae > Streptophyta > Magnoliopsida > Asterales > Asteraceae > Helianthus > Helianthus annuus. The sequence continues at coordinate 71,911,620 of NC_035433.2, forward strand.
ACAATACGTGAGGCTAGTAAGTTACTGGCCAATCATCCATTACAAATTCACCCAGAATAAACAGAATAGGACAAAGAAAGCATGCTATGATTAATTTTCTACATCAAAACACAACCAATTGTTCCACTCCAAAGTACTCTGTTTCGTCCGCCCTCCTCTTGAGCCATAAAAAAGTTGTAACCTGCATCTCTTGCATCTCTGAAGATAGTCTATGTTGACCCGTTCCCCTCCGAAAATGGCTTCGTTTCTTACTTTCCATATTCCCCAACATCTCGCCAAAATAATTTTATTTTGCACAGCGACTGTCATATCTTTGTGGATTTCAACCAGATCCTAGATCCTTCACGGAGAAAGCATATAATTGCTGCATTTTGCACCACGAACTCACCTTTTGCCATAACACCAATGCTACATAACACGCCGTAAAAAGGTGGTCCGCGTTATTAAAGTCAAACAAAGGACTTAATGTTATTGAAGTAAACAACGCTAATAAAAATTGTTTTTTTAACAAACAACATAAAAGTTTTATTAGATAAGCAAGGCGCTTTACACCAAATATTACATTAGAAGGAAATTACACCAGCCAAAACAAACAGAGCCAAAACAAACAGAGACTGGACATATAAAAAGATATTAAGTGAACATACTGAATGAACTCAAGTCCCTCCAGGTCATAGACATCTCTTTAGACCTCGTCTTTATCGATAAGAAACCCATATTTTTAACCTCCTCAATGTTTCTGGCAGCCAAGGCCATTCTCGTCAGTAGAAGTTTTTTTCTCTTCCATCCAAACAACAAATCCGACTTTCTTTGAGATACTATTCCAAACAAAAGGGACTTCGGGCGAGGATCTACCAAACTTTATAATAATATATTTAATGTTGGCCACCAAAAAACTGCCAGGCGAATGCATGTTCCAAATTCTTTGATCCGGATCAGCCGAAAAGACAACTGAGCTCAGTAAAGATGTAATTAAAAAAATAGTTGATAAAATGAAAACTGAAATGTGTTTGAAACTAATTTAACATAAGGTGTCCTTCCAACATTTATATAATAACATATAAATCAAATAATAATGTTTGTTATGAAGTAAAACACTGATTATTTGATTATTACAACCCCATACAGCAAATGCATGTCCAAAAGGACCAAAACTATTTTTCACCAACCAACCAGTTATTATAAGTTATAACTTTCCAAACACACATACAAACACCACCCAAGTTGTAAAAGAAGATATACAAAACCTGTAGCCCATGCAAAAGCTATACTTGAAATCATATGTAGGAACTTCAATCGCCTTCCTTTTTTTCAAATCGTGAATGTTTTCAAGCAAAGTGTAAAAATCAGTCAAGCGCTAATCTGTTTGAACAGGAAGTAAAGCTAAATGTTACACCTTGAAGGTCGATTTAGAAAACATCAAATTAAATATTTTGGATTTTAATAAAATAAGGTTGTATATGCTTACTTGGTTTAATAGAGAAAATGCACTTCAAACAGGATAGTAGTCATCCGTAAAGCTCAAAGCAACCTGTATGTAAGCATAAAATCGAATCTTGTACAAAACCATATATTTTATATCACTTAAGCATCACTTGAAGGGTTGAATGTTACCTTTCAAAAATAGATTAATTCTGTTGATGAAAGGTCTTTGGTCTTTGAATATGAGAAACCTACTCCTCACATAAAATTGAAGGCTCTGTACACACAAATCAACTCTTGAACGTTGTACATTTTCAGACAAAGTAAAATGAAGAAATAAAAACATACAATATAATTTCAAACATGCTAATCCCACAACATTGAAACAATCAAACACATACTGATTGACCAACAACCAAACACATACTGATTGACCATGAGAACCAAACAATTAATCACTAACAGACTCAAGGGTAATTAAGAAACAAAATAATATGAAAATAGAGAGACTACTACCTTGAGGAACATCTTCGGTATGGTAAAGAGACCTGTGGATATCCGTGGCGTAATAAACCATGTTGGTAAAGAGACTTATGCAAGGGGTATAGACATATAACAACTCGTCTGACCTTCGTCATACATTTGACTTATATCCCTCCATTTTTAGAGACCTAACTCCATGCAATAATTGAAATGTTATAAGTCAAAGGCCACCAAAAAATGCCTAAAAAACTCCAAAGACCTGGGCTAATTTCCAATCTACTTGGAGCATATCCCATGTCACCTATAAACTATGTAGTTAATATCCTGAATATATCAGTGATATATCATCGATATATCAGTGATATATCGGTTATCGGTCCCTTGTTGAGATAACGGTACAAAATATTGGTCAGAATATCGGTACAGATAATATCAGCGATGTTGTCCGATATTTGCCCGATATAGGACCGATATTTGATAGATAAATCACCGATTTTCGCGATATCAGTACCATTCTTCTTATTTCTACTGTTCATTTTTCTTCTTATTGCTGCTATTAGTGTTTTAAGTCTTAATTGTTAGTTGTTACTGTTAAATTTTAGTGTTTTTAGTCTTAGTCAGTTCTTACTTATTACAATTGTTAGTGTAAATTGCTATATATATAAATTTAGCATGATATTAAAATTATCGATATCCCACTGCGATAACCGATATCTCAAATATCGGTCCTTGACCAATATCCGATATTTTACCGCATTAACTACTTAGCCTATACATGTGTTCCAACCCCTAGAGTACATTATAACATAAACACTTTGTAAATGATTTGATTCTTAGAATAACATAAAGCACCAAGGCAATGGAGTGATAGATTATCACTTCCAAACGAGGAAATTGAATCCATTGATTTGTATATTTCCTCTTAGATTCTTTGATTGATATTCTACAGCCTTTTCACCTCCTTCAATCATAGTTGACAGCTCATCTACATCAAGAAGACCTATATACAACAAATATTAAAGGATAAGTTGCAGCAAAATTGGACTTAAAAATAGTATTTTGGATGTTCTTTTTAATGTTGTACTGACATTTACAAACCACAAAACTTATGGCATAACCAAGGCATTAGATGCTTGTATAGTGTTAAAACATTGCCACTGAGCATTTCAAAGGAAGTACCAATTTGAAACCTAAATCTAAACCTTTTAGTACAAAGTATAAATTAATTCTTCAGACTTAATATGACTATGTACTATCAATGAGCTATCTATAATGCTAACATGAACCTAATTACAGCCAAGCAATTAGAAATCGCTAAATTCAATTGCATAAAAAACCAAACACACACCAACTTAAGAAACACATAATATTAACAGGAACCTAATTATTAATTGCATCAATAATCAAATAGACAGTTGACAGTAGGTATGAGAGCAGAATTAAACATGAACTTAACTAAAGACAGTGATCGAACATTAACCTGATTCTAGACCCACCAAGTTAAAGGTAAAATCTATGTCGCTGGAAAAACTCATCAAATCAATATCAAATAAACCATAAATGTACCTGATATGCAGACAATTCAAAGAACCAATGGAAGCATGCAGAGGGAGTTGATTGTTGACAGGTGTGCAAACGACGACAACCATTGCATCGGCGGAATGGCATTAAGGTCAAGCCCTAAAATAAGAAAGCCCTTACCAAAAAACATCAACTTCATCAAAATTCAACATAAAAACGCAAACACTCTTAAAGAAATAAATAGTTGACTTCTTACAGGGTATTAGCATCCTTCATCTGCATCGCTATCGTCGATTGAGCGGAAATAGTTAATAGTAACATATTTTTGAAATCATAACTAATGCATTAATTACTTTTAACTATTTAAAAATGTGGAAAGTGTTTAGCAGTCAACCAGACCCGTTTTAACCCATACAAAGTTACGACCTGTTTTAACCCGTACAAACGTTAACTATTAACTATATATTAATATAATATTAACTATATATTAATATAGTTAATCAGAGAGAATTAAAAAGAATATGAAGTTTGGTTCTGACCTTGTAAATCAAACTGTTAGCCCTATATTCAGAGCTCTCGTTTTTTTCACGCTTGATTAACTTCACTGACACCTTCCCCCCAATTTGTGTGAAATATTGATTGGCAAATAGGTAAATTGCCGTTAACCCAAACCTGAAATAAAATCTTAAATCTTAACCAAATTGATTTCCAGTAGCATTAATTTTTTTTAATAAAATAACATGCTTACTTTATGATATCGGATCCAATGATCTCGTACAAATGTGCATACGCCAGTTCAAAAAGAAGCTGCATGCATATAATACTCAATATAATAATCGCATCCTTTCTGATCATACCAAGCTTGCATCATGATACTAAGCTTCAATGACTATGAAACCCACCAGCAGCATTATCATACCAAGCTTGCATCATCATACTAAGCTTCAATGACTATAAAATTTAAACAAAAAAGAATTTTTTTTTTCATGTACTCACCTTAGCATCTCATGTGCTTGTGACTATACCAAGTGTTCGAATCTTGTTTCAGGCTGCTCATTTAGTAAAGACATCTGACTAATAATTTAAGTTGAAAGCCGATTGAACTTAATTTCTATAACGAACTCTTAAATCCACGTTTATTTATTAGGATGAAGTTGATCCCAAATCACTATATAACGTGTCGGCCCAAATTAAAGAGCACGTGTGTGGATTGTGAATAAAGTCAAGAGGTGAGAACACACACATACTTTTATCTATCTCTTATTCAACCATACCCCACATCCAGCCACCACAACAATTTGAACGATACCGTCAGCTGGGAAAAGACCACCATAAACGGCGGATTTGAGAATCCCCCACCCTCACCTGAATAGAAAACAAAATCATTACCGTCTTCTTTAGTCATCCCCTTTCAACAAAACCCGTGTTTTTATTATATATTATGTGTCATTAGTTTGTTTAAGTTTTCTGAGTCCCACATGTTTTATGCAATTTAGTCTAAGATTAACATAAAAATCTAATTAATTAAATCAACTTGTCGAGAATGTATTAATACCATTCATGTGCTCAAAGTTATGATATGTTCATGTTGATGAGGTTGGCCATGATCCGAACCCGAGGCAACACCACCTCCTAATCCTCCCTGCCTAATCCGTATCAACACGTATTCTTGATATACAAATATAGCTTCTCTCCCTTCAGGGTTTCTTAGTAACGGTTGTTGCAGTGTCTGCATAAAAAAATGTACACAAAATTTACTACACACATCAACATGTGAAAACACTAAAAAAGAGAAACAATAGCAAAAATAATTGAATTTGAGGATAAAGTTTACTATAAACGGGTCACCTTTACATGTCTTATTCCTTGTAGAATTGATCTTGAAATCTTGTGATTTAAAAAAATTATAAGATGTTAGATAATAATAAAACAAATATTCTATCATTATGTTAGATGTGTAGCTCATATAGATTGCTCTTCTTTGCAGTTATAGTTTCTAAAACTGCTAATGCTATGCAAATGGTTTTCTAAACTCAAAGTCTGGAGATTCATGTTTTATTTACCTTTGTGTTTTATTATTCAAAAAGTTAATTAACTATTAAATAAATCAAGAAATTAGATTAAAACTCATCGAAAACAATTGATCTGATGCAATACATAAAAACTCCTACCAGCCATATAAGAACATGCATGAAAATTGAAATGAAAATTGCATAACATTATACCTGTCAAAACACTAACGGGTCATTCCAAAATGGATGTGGGTCGCTATGGTCTTTAGCATCAGTGTTGATCGAAAAGTAATAGCGTAATTGGTAACTGTATTCAAGTTTTAAGTTTTAACCAAGTATAGTCAAGATTCCAACCTTTAATCACATATTTTTTTATCAAGTTTCAAATTTAATAATCAATTCAATCACTGAATTTCATGCTTCAAGTTTTAATCACCAATTTAATTAATATATTCCAAATTTTCAATATTAGTTACCCATTTAATCAAAATACTTAACAAATGCCAAAAAGCAAAATAATCAACAAAAAGCGAAATCAATACCACCCTTTGAAATCGTAATGTGAAAACTGCATACCTGAAGACAAAAAGTAGGGTTTCAACCAAAAAAGGATCCAACTAAGCAAGAGGTGATAGAAAAAAAATCTCATGTCTGAGAGATTTAATTAGGGTTTTCAGATTCGTCTATTCAAATCCTAGAATGTAATTCGTTGCAAAAATCATAAGACAATGGAATTGAAACTGAATAATCAAACCCCTATACTACAGAAACCAAAACCAAACAAAAAAAAATCTCAAATCAACAAAGATTCGATTTAAAATCTATAAATACTTGATTGAAAAGGAATGAGAGTAACAATAAAAATCATAGATGAATGAAATTTAGAACATACCTTTGTTTATCAAACTTGAATCGACGATGAACGATTGAAGATGAATGGTGTCTTGGGATTTAGGATTTGAGAGAAGTTAGCTTGTACGTTTGAGAAAAATGATATATACGATCCGAATTTGCGAGATGGGTGTGAATCCAACTATGTTACCTCTTATTGCCACAACGAAAAATGAAAGCGGATTTACACCGGATTATGCTCAGAACAAATGATATAGGGTTTGAAACTCAGAAAAAAAAACTTTGAGAAAAAAACTTAGAAGTTGAAGAAACATACCGAGAATCATAAATTGGAAGCAAGAATCAAAGATTTACACCGGATTATGCTCATGCCTGATGATTGTTGATGCGATTGGGGTTTGTGGGGATGAACGATCGATATCTTCTTTGCGAAACGAAGTAAAATGGCTAGAATGATAGGATATCAAAATTAGGGTTTAAGGTGCAGGAAGAGAATAAGCATGTTTATATCACGGGTGTGGTATGACCCGAAATAAAACGTATCCCGCGTCCAAAAAGAAAATATGTTATTTAGAATGGATTCTCTCGCAAAATCAACCTCCACTAAACCCATGAATGCCACATAAGCAAAATGGCTCCACCATTCAAAGACAAATGGCTCAAATCATCTCATTTATTAATATATATAGATTGGGAAGGTCGACGTATATATATATCTATTATCTATATTAAAACAAAACACTTTGGTGCCACTTGGCATTATTTTAATCCTCTAATTGCCACCTGGCAACTTAATAATCCTCACAATTGTGATTTGAGCGGCAATATACAAGTCTTATATGTAATCCCGCTTTTCACTTTGATTGTAACGCTGAAAATTCAAGTTTCCATCTTTCTTTATAATCATCTTCAGATTCAGATTCAGATTCAGATGATTGATCGCATAAGCCCTAGATCTATAAATCCATATTTATTTCTGGGGTTTCTTCACATCTAGCATTCGATAGATTATAGGGGGCAAATCGACACAAAATCGAAAGAAGGATGAAGGGGAGTGATGAACTGGGTTTTGATGGGAGTTTCAAGGGTAAGTTTTTGAGTGTTCTTTTGCTTATTGGCTCTAAAGAAATTACGGTAGAGAGAGAGAGAGTCATGAAAGAGACACGGCGACGACGTTTAGGGTTCCGCCGCAAACACAACGACGGTGGCGACTGTGGTTGACGTCGCAAGCTCCGGTTCCGGCAAGAGAAGAATTGTCTAATGCTTTTTCAGCAGAAATCAGTAATCTTGATTTGGTTTTGTTTCACATTTTTTCAGCAGAAATTGGGTTCCTCTTCTGTACACAAATCAATATTAATCACAAGTATGTTTTTCCTTTTTGATCTTTGATTTTTTGTTCTCTGATTCGAATCCTGTTAATCATATTTTTGGCTTTTTGATTTTGATCTCATAAACCCCACATACTCAATGTCTACATACTGTTCTACTCTATGGCGATTCTTCATAGTTACTTTATATGTAGACGGAAACACCAGAAGAAAGAAGAACTCGAACCTTTGTTTGATTACACTCGTGTTCAGCCGTTAGATCTCCTTTACCTCGACGCCGGTTCGTTCTCTTGGTAGTTGTTTATATTTACGGTTGTATTTTATTTTTGATTTATGATTTTTATCTGGATTTATGATTTTGTTTTTGAGTTTCTTTAAGTCTTTGAGCTCTTTTAAATTTGTCACAAAACTAGCATTTTCATTTTGTTCTAATTTAAAAGTTTTAGGTTTTCACATCTTGAAATTTTAGTTACTCGGATTTTCCTTATGTATGATTTCGTAAGGGTATTTTATTTTTGCTGACGGGATTGATTCACCATTTTACATGTTAATTTTTTTTTTTTTTTTTGTAATGTATTGTTTATTTAAAGGAATAATCAACCTGGTCATGGAAGAAAACTATAAGAACCAATACACATAATTTTCTTTATTAACAGGATCTTTGTGTAAATTATGTTGTATTTGTGTTTATTGGTTTTCGATAATGCATTCGCTTTCTTAAATTTGGTGCATTCTTTTGTTTTAAAAGTTTCATAGCTTATGTAGTGAAATTGATGGAACTTGTGGCTTCAAATGAAGAACAAAAGGTATATGAATGTTTATATATGTCTATTGGCCAATGAGTATATAAAAAGAAGCAAAAGGTCTCGAGTCTTCAAAGTTATATTGTTGGAGACGATATTGTTTTCATTTTTCGATGACAGCAAATTTGATTAAGAGGAAAATCGAAGCTGGAGTTTACTACAGGATAATCGAAACAAGAGTTGGATTGTTGGAGATAGGTGTTTGCTGGCTTCTTCAGCAGCCATGGCGATAGGAATGTTTTTAAGTAACTTTTTTTTTATCTTTTTTCGCATTTCATCTATATATTTTTAACTATGTATAGAAATGCAATACTTTATATTATTTTATTGTTAGTAACAAATCAAATTTATGCAGATAGCAAGAAAAGGTTTGGATGCGGCTGCACATGATCAACAAAGCATGAAGGGACTGGTATGTAAAGTGTATATGTTTACCATTTTTATCTTGCAATTGATAACGAGTTTAGACATTTGGATTGTGATTTATACTATGTATAAGATCACCCATTAATGTTTTTTTAAACGGGTCAAATGGTTAATATTCATTGAATGGGTCAAAACGGATAACAAGTGACCATAAAAATGGGTCCGTTTTGTTGCACATTGCACGGGCTAAATGGGTAATTTCCTTTGAACGACTCAAACATGCTAAATGAAAATAAGAATGAACCATTGGCAACGAGCTGAACTTTATTATATAATATCATATGATTATTTGTATTTGTAACACATAGGATATTGTCGTTATTATGAACTTTAGGTTAGATAGACACGGTAAAGGCTGGATAATGCTCTTACCGTTATAAACGGTTATTAAAGGTTGTCAACCGGTGTAACCATCATCCAACACACCGTTTAGTTTAGTATATAACTATATATGTGAAGTCATTGTAAACATTTATGTGATCAAGATATTCAAAAAAACCATTTACATTGTAGGAGCTATAAGAGAAGGTTACTAAAGATGGTTTCAAGCCATTGTTATATTAGTATTGCTTGAAACTAAGTACAGGTTGAATATATGGCTGAAAGACTTTTGAAATGGGTGAAGGTGGGATGATATATTTTCTTTAGAGAGTCATGCATTCGTCAATCTAGATACCATAAACGAAATCACAACCCAACACACTACTGTGAACCTAGATTCTACACCAAGGTGAATATATATCTTATGCTATGAACATTTAGGTGTTTGACTTCATATAAACTCCCGAATGTTTGATTATTCGGCAAAAGTATCTAAAATAATGTTTGATAGGACAAATAAGGAATTTTGTGAGCTCAAATGAATGCTGTCAAATTGTTTGTAATGGTGATATTGTTAAATCAATTTGGAAACTTAAAAGATATGCTCCAATTTCATGCTACTTATATTGTAATTATATATGTAATTGATGGTTTTCTTCTTTGGTATGGTTGTTTAGGTCTTTAAGGAATGTCACACATCTGATGCATCTGGTAATTCGTATAAACTTACTCTAATCGGGTCGAAATGCATTGGAGCCTATGTACGCAACAAGAAAAATCAAAATCAGGTAAATCACTCCCCTTCGAATGTAGACGTGGCAGCTTTTTTTGCACTTGCTGTCATCATTTTGGCCAACTTAGCTTTCAGATATTACCTCATTGGCTTCTGTGTGTAATTCAATTGGTTGTTGGGTAAGCTTTATTAAACATATATTCCACTTCAACTGACCTTACTGTCACCCGTGTGTTAAATTCATACTCTCTCTTTTAGAAAGGGTATAAATATCTCGACCATACTTTGCTATTTTGTTGCAATAGTAGATTTCTTGACAAGTTAAATGGGTCTGGGTTAAAATGGGTATTTTTTTGGTGCAAGTTAAAACGAGGCAGTTGACCAGTCAAGAGTCCACTTTTTTTTTTCTTTATCTCTTGAGTTTAATAAATATGCTAATGTATTAAATATGATTACAAAGACAATAGTTATTTGTTTTTTTATTTGGATGATTTAGGAGGTTTAAGCATTAAAGTACGTTTGACCTGTGTATTTTTAGCTATTTTTTTATTTTTGACCCATTCAACATGTTAAAGATGATATGTAATGTAACTCAGTTATTCAACTCGGCCCTCTTCATGTAAATGGATTGAAACATCCAAAATAGTTTTTTTTTATTTACATTTTTCACAGTATGACCAAAACCTCTTATTCTTTCTAACTATCAATGTTCTTTTTTTTTTTTTTTTGCATTTTTACAGGAACTATCAATAAAAATTAAAAACTCAAGTAAGATATAGTTTACAAATCCCTTAAAATCTTTATGGGAATTCAATGTAGCTTACACTGAAGATACAAACAAGCTAATGAAATACACCCACTGAATTATTTTCATGTATAATAAATAAATAAAAACATCTTTTTATCGATTCTACGCCTGACATACTTTAAACTTGCTGATCAAATTCCATTTGAGTAGAGTGGTTTGGGAAACAAATTATTTATTATTGCTAAACAATTTCCTTTTCGGTCAAGAGTTTGGGGTGGGAGTTAAAATATGTTAATAATCATATCATAATAACCAACTATGAGTATAGTATAGGGATGAGCATTTGGTACCGGGTACCGGTACCGTACCGGGTATATTCGGTACCGGTACCCATTTTTCAGTACCGGTACCGATACGGTACCGGTATTTAAGGGTAAAACACCGGTAAATACCGGTACCGAATTGGTGTATTCGGTACATGTACCTACTTTTTCCGTTTTTCAGTACCGCTACTTTCGGTACCGGTACTTTCGCATGGTTTGTGTTCAATCTGTCATGTATATAGAGTGTAGGTCCCTGTAGCTTGCCAAATACCTAACGTTATGTAGACTTAAAACTTTAATCTTATGCAGATTTGGGGGTTGCCAAATGACTATCACTTCTAGCGTTTATTTATTTCTAAAGTATTCAGGAGTGATGTTAAACATGTATTTTTTGAATGCAGAGAACACAGTTGGATGTTGGAAGTTAAAAGGCATGGGGTTATTGCATATGTTAAGCTATTACATTGGTTTTTAAACATGATATGCTTAGATTCTTATTTTGAATTGAATGTATGACAGGAGAAATATACAGCTAATCTAAGTTATTGGGACCTACCTAATTACAAGCCGTAGTGACTTGAGGATGAAGTTGCAATGCCAGTAAGCTTAAGACCTAAGAGTTGCATGTTAGAATGCCTTAATATTTTGTTGGAATTTGTGTAATATAGATTAAAGAATATCTCAGATCCAATAACTTTGAGTTAATTTATTGATATAAATTGATGAATTAATATGACCATGATATTACAAGAATGTGATTGATTATTTAAAATGAATAGATGGTGATCTTCCTATGCCACATCAATCAGTAGAAATCTTGAAGGCGCAATCTCTTGGGTTTATTACTTTTCGGTTTACATATTGTACTCTACTCCTTTAGTCCTTTGTAACCAACCATTATAGGGATAGTGGTATTTTGCGGGTTTGGTCCTATGTTGCTTTCATTTGAAAGTTTATGTTTATTAAATAACATAATTTATTGTGATACCACCCGTGTAGCTCACGGGGACTTAGACACACGGGTACATTATGATTATAGTACTACTGCTTTCTTCAATCATAATTAGCACATAACTTATTTTAATGTTTTTTATAAGTAAAAAGTGTTTTCATTACCCAGCCTGTTGGCACGACAATCTTGCCACATCTGAAAAAGAATACAAATATACAATTATGTGCGTGCTTTAATATGTAGTTTTTTTTCATCTCGGGCAAAGAACTTGTTAAAATGTAACAAGTTTACATTTATTATTTTCTCTTTTTAATTCATACAGTTATGTTTAAGTTATTGGACTCATTGATGTTATTGTTGGGCTTGTATTGTGGGCCTGTTGTTCAACTGACTATGTCGGTTGTTGGTTTTGGGCTCAAAAGTTGTTACAACTAATTCTGTTTCCAAGTTGTATTTTGTACATTGTTCAGGGGTGTATGTGGAAGATTTCAGGGACTTATGTGTAACATGGCTAGATATTTTATATAAAAGGCTGGTTATTATTGATCTAGGGTTTCCAGATCATTCTTTCACTCTCTCACATCTCACTTTCCTGTTCGTTTGTTCCTCTGGATACGTGTTGAAGATCTGGAGCTTGTTGAAGATCTGCTGTTGATCTTCTTTTAGTTGTTTGTTGTATAGTTAGATCCTGTGGATCTTCATCTGTTTTTGGTTGTATCGTTTCATATGATCAACTGATTTATCATCAGTTGATCTATTGTTCTTGTATTGTTCATCGATCTTACATTTTGTAAGATCAAGGGTGGTTGGGTGTTTTTCTGGGTTGGTAAATAATAAAAGTTTTATGTCACCGTTTTATCGCTATTTCTGGTGTTATTGTTGTTGATTGTTTTGCATAAAACTGTTAATACCATTTTTACATGGTATCAGAGCTTCATCGCTCCTGATCTGTTATTTCCGCTGATCGATTCTGATTTTTTGTTTGGTGTTTGTGTTTAGGTTATTCCCTGGTGTTCTAGGGTTTGGATCGGCTTGATCTTGGGCATATTAGTTCCGATCTGTTTTCTGAAACCCTATCTTAGGGTTTCTTGGCTTGTGTGAGGGTTTGTTTGCTGCTGGTGTTCATACTGTGTTGGTCTCTAAAACTCTTGAAAGTTTTAGGGCAAACTGACCTGTGTGACACTTGGTCTTCTGGACATCAGGTTTAGTAGTTCTTGAAAACTACGAATCTGATATATATTCAAGGATTTGCACCCTCTGTAAGATCGTTCTATCCTATTTTTTTTCTGTTGTTGGATAGTTGAAGTCGGGGTAGTGAGGACCGGCACATATTTGTATTGTCTTGGTTGTTTTTTTTGTTGCTGTTGGTTTATTTTTTGGTTTCGGCTCCTGAGTAAAGGCTTGTCCAGGCACCTTGAGTGATGAACCTGGAATCTGGTCCCTGACTCAGCTTCGCCTGTGTCTTTGGTTGTTTGATTCTTTGTGTGTGTTTTTGTTGATTACCTGTTGTTGTCTGTTTGTATATTTGGTGTCTTTTGTTGCTTGTCAATATGCCTGCTGAAACTGCTCCTAGTACTTCTCAGACGTTGATTAGTAAATTGGATATAGGAGATCCGTTGTACTTACATCCTAGTGATTCCAGTAGTTTAACTATTGTTAGCATTAAACTTAAAGGAACTGAGAATTATGCTGTGTGGTCTAGTGCCATGAAATTGGCTTTAGAAGCTAAAAACAAGTATGGATTTATAGATGGTAAGGTTGAAAAATCTAAAGATGATGAAATTTTGGCAGCCCAATGGGATAGATGCAATTCTGTAGTACTTACGTGGTTATTAAATTCTGTTTCAGAAGAATTGTTTCTTGGTCAAGTTTTTTCTAAACTTGCTTCTGAAGTTTGGACTGATTTAAAAGAATCTTTTGATAAAATTGATGGGTCAGTTGTCTATGATTTGTATAAAAAGATAAACTGTATTTCACAAAATGGTAGTACAGTTGCAGAATATTATAACAGGTTGACAACAATGTGGAAGCAGTTTGATGCAATGCTTCAACTGCCTTCATGTTCTTGTCAAGCTGCTAAGGATTACAATGATTTTTCAGCTCTTATAAAGTTAATGCAGTTTCTCATGGGGCTTGATGATGTGTATCAGCCTGTGAGAACTAATATTTTGACAAGAGAATCATTTCCCTCAGTAAAAGTGGCCTTCTCTATTGTATCTAGAGAAGAGTCACACAGGCTTTCTAGTAATGGTTCTAAAAGTCAGAATGTGTCGTTTGTCTCTAAGGCTAGCCAAAGTTTTGAGAGTAAGAAAAAATCAAATAGAGGACCTAACAATCTTAAATGTTCTCACTGCAATATGTTAGGTCATACCATAGACAGATGTTTTGAGATTATTGGTTATCCTTCAGGGTTTAGAAGAAGAAATAATAATAATACTAATAATAACTCTTCTAATAGAGTTAATTCCACTAGTGTTAATAATAGTAATAATAAGTCTAATTCTTCTGTTGGTAAATCTGCTGCTTCTTCTGTGTCTGGATTGCCATTTACTTCTGAGCAGATTACCAAGCTGTTAAATCTTGTTGGTGAAAGTTCTCAGTCAGAGTCACAAAATCCTAATATAGGAGGTGAGTGCTTTAATGTGTCTAATTTTGTGAGTTGTTCAAGTTCCAATGTGTTTAACAATAGTTATGTATGGATTGTTGACTCAGGGGCGAGTCAACATATGGTTAATTCTGATAAACATTTGATAAATAGTGTTGATGTTTCTGAATTTAACATTACTGTTAGTCATCCTAATGGTACAAAGGTTAAAGTGTTGAAAATTGGTAACCTTAAACTAACTGAAGGTGTTGTTTTACAAGATGTGTTCTATGTTCCAGACTATTGTGTGAACTTGTTGTCTGTCTACAAGTTAGCTAAGGATAATTGTGTATCTGTTGTGTTTAATGAGGAGTGTTGTTTACTTCAGGATTCCAAGTCAAAGAAAGTCCTGATGAGTGGTAGACAAGATAGTGGTCTGTATGTTGTAGGAAATAATGGTAATTTTTCTCATGCTTGTTTCAATAGTTCTGTGAAGTCTGTCACATGGCATTCTAGGTTAGGGCACCCCTCTGAACAAGTCTTGGCTGTGTTAAAACAACATCTTAAATTGAATTCAAGTGATCATAGTCCTTGTGATATTTGTCATAGGGCAAAACAAGTTAGGGTCCCATTTCCTTTAAGTGAGCATAAAACCAAATGTGTAGGTGACTTAGTACATCTGGACTTGTGGGGTCCATACAAAGTCACAAGTTATGAAGGTTTTAAGTATTTTTTGACAATTGTTGATGATTTTTCCAGGTCTGTATGGTGCTATTTTATGGCAAGTAAAACTGAAGTTTTTGAGAATTTAAAAGGGTTTTATGAATTGATTTTAACTCAGTTTAAAAAGAGAATTAAAGTGTTCCGGAGTGATAATGGGACTGAGTTTGTAAATAATAACATGAATATGTTTTGTAAAAATAATGGTATTTTACATCAAACCACATGTTCCTATACACCACAGCAAAATGGTGTGGTGGAAAGGAAACATAGGCATCTCTTAAACACAGCTAGGGCATTGATGTTTCAGAGTGGTGTTCCTTTAAAGTTTTGGCCAGATTGTGTTCTAACTGCTGTATACCTGATTAACAGGTTACCCTCTTCTGTGTTGAATAGTAGGAGTCCTTTTGAGGTTATGTTTGGATTTAAACCCTCTTTGTCTCATCTAAGGAACTTTGGATGTTTGTGTTTCAGTACTGTGTTAAATGAACCTGATAAGTTTGCATTTCATGCAAACAAGTGTGTTTTTCTTGGTTATTCTAACATAAAAAAAGGGTATAAAGTGTGGAGTTTAGATAATAAGAAAATTTATTTTTCTAGAGATGTGAAATTTTATGAGAATATATACCCTTTTAAACTTAAAACAATTGATAATCAAGAACAAGTATTTGAATTAAATCTGAATCATTTAAATTTTTTCGATAACACAATATCTGAAGTTCCTAACATGCCCAATGATGAAGAGGGTACAAGTGGTGCACATGATCCTGTTAGTGATGATCAGCAACCACTGTCACCCTCTACATCAGCCCCTGTTTCTGGAGTTGAACCTGGACAACACACAGAACAGGCTGGCAGTAGTGGTGTTGGTAACAGTGGTAGGGTAGAGGACACTTCAGGATCGCATGGTGACATTGTCCAATCTGAGGGCACACCATATGTTAGACGTTCTTCTAGAAGTGTTAATTTGCCTAAAAGATTTGATGAGTATGTTGTAGAGGGCAAAGTGAAGTATGGTATAGAAAAGTCTGTGAATTATTCTAGTTTGTCGGTTGATAATTTTTGTTTTGTGTCAAACTTGAATAAAACTTGTGAACCTGCATGTTTTACTGATGCAATAAAAGATCCTAGGTGGGTAGATGCAATGAATAAGGAAATGGAGGCATTATATAGAAATGGTACTTGGGTTTTGGTAGATTTGCCAAAGGATAGAAAAGCCATAGGTTGCAAGTGGATTTACAAAATTAAATACAAATCTAATGGTGAGGTTGAGAGGTTTAAGGCCAGATTAGTGGCCAAAGGTTATAGTCAACGGGAAGGGATTGATTTCGGAGAAACTTTCTCTCCTGTGGTAAAAATGGTCACTATTAGATGTGTATTAAGTTTGGCTGTTAAGAATAATTGGCAAATGTATCAATTGGACATTAATAATGCATTTCTCTATGGTTCAATTACAGAAGATGTGTATATGAAGTTACCTCCTGGATACTTTCCTGAAAATGAAACTAGGGTTTGCAAGTTGGTTAAATCTTTGTATGGGCTGAAACAAGCCCCTCGGAAGTGGAATGAAAAATTGAATGAAACCTTGTTTAAAATGGGTTTTGTGCAGAGTTTGTGTGATCATTCTATGTACATTCTGTCTGCTAAGTCTGTGTTTGTTGTGCTATTAGTATATGTAGATGACATAATTGTCACTGGAAATTCTGATGTTGAGATTGTTAAAATTAAAAAGCAATTAAGTGACAGTTTTCAGATTAAAGATTTAGGTGTGTTAAAGTACTTCCTAGGTATTGAGGTGATGTATGTTGATGATGGTGTATGTTTGAATCAGCGTAAATATTGCCTTGAGTTACTTAGTGAATTTGGATATCTTGGTGTTAAACCAGTTAACACACCCATAGAACAAAGTCATATTGTTGCTAATAAATTGAGTCTAAATCAAAGTGTTGTTAAAGATGTCACGAATTTTCAGAAATTGATTGGTAAGCTTATATATCTGTCCATAACCAGACCGGATATAAGTTATGCCGTTCAATTTCTTAGTCAGTTTATGCATTCCCCTCAAGAGTGTCATTTGCAAATTGCACTTAGACTGTTAAAATACTTGAAGATGTCTCCAGGTAAAGGAATTTTGTTTAGAAAGGAAAATGATTTGGTTTTAAAGGGGTTTGTGGATTCTGACTGGGCCAAATGTTTGGCCACTCGGAAGTCTGTTACTGGTTATGGGATTTTCTTAGGTAGTTCACTTATATCTTGGAAGTCGAAAAAACAAAGTGTTGTTGCTAGATCAACTGCAGAAGCAGAATATAGGGCTATGTGTTCTGCATCTTGTGAAGTGATATGGGTTTTAAATGTGTTAAAAGAGTTAGGTGTTGATTGTAAATTGCCTGTTCAGTTATTTTGTGATAGTCAATCTGCCATCTCTATTGCTTTTAACCCTGTGTTTCATGAACGGACAAAACATTTTGAGATTGATTTGCATTTTTTGAGAGAAAAAATTGCAAATGGTGTTATTATTCCTGAAAAGGTTATGTCTGAAGATCAGTTGGCTGATCTGTTTACCAAAGGGTTAAACAGTTTGCAGCATGATAGTTTGTGTAGTAAGTTGGGAATGTTGGACTTGTTTGCTGGTTAAACTGTATGAATGAAGGGGGGATGTTAAAATGTAACAAGTTTACATTTATTATTTTCTCTTTTTAATTCATACAGTTATGTTTAAGTTATTGGACTCATTGATGTTATTGTTGGGCTTGTATTGTGGGCCTGTTGTTCAACTGACTATGTCGGTTGTTGGTTTTGGGCTCAAAAGTTGTTACAACTAATTCTGTTTCCAAGTTGTATTTTGTACATTGTTCAGGGGTGTATGTGGAAGATTTCAGGGACTTATGTGTAACATGGCTAGATATTTTATATAAAAGGCTGGTTATTATTGATCTAGGGTTTCCAGATCATTCTTTCACTCTCTCACATCTCACTTTCCTGTTCGTTTGTTCCTCTGGATACGTGTTGAAGATCTGGAGCTTGTTGAAGATCTGCTGTTGATCTTCTTTTAGTTGTTTGTTGTATAGTTAGATCCTGTGGATCTTCATCTGTTTTTGGTTGTATCGTTTCATATGATCAACTGATTTATCATCAGTTGATCTATTGTTCTTGTATTGTTCATCGATCTTACATTTTGTAAGATCAAGGGTGGTTGGGTGTTTTTCTGGGTTGGTAAATAATAAAAGTTTTATGTCACCGTTTTATCGCTATTTCTGGTGTTATTGTTGTTGATTGTTTTGCATAAAACTGTTAATACCATTTTTACAGAACTCCACCACTCAATTCTACCGGTGATTACTTTGTAGCAAAGAGTATTTGTCAATTAGCATGTGTACCGAATAAATTTACTTTTTGTAGGATTTAGTTTTGTGTTAATCATAAATAGCTTTACTATGATTTATTTCATTGATTATATGTGTTCTGCTCAATATATGTTAAGGTCAAAATAGGTTCGGGTCAGTCAAAACGGGTTTTGCTCAAAATAGGTTCATGTTAATATGTGTTCTGCTCAATATACGTTAATGTCAAAACTGGTTAAAAATGCTTTATTTAAGAAAATATATATCAAATAACCAAAGTTATAAAAAAATAATCAAAAAAATTGAAATCTATCTGGGTTCTAAAAATTGCTATAAAATCATTCGTACAATAACATCTCAATACCTATAAAAAATGAATCAAAACATATTTACCTAAGTGAGAAAAATCATATTTTTATACGTTTATATTGAAAAGTTTTTTCATTACAAAGTTCATCTCATTGCAAGTATATATATTATATGTTTGTGTTAAGTCATCCGCGAAGCTCGCGGGATCTTAGGCTAGTATATATATATATTACTTTTTAAACTTATCATGTAATGAGATATCAATATACATACTCTAATAAATAAAAATATTAAGTAAATAGTTCCTTTTTTATGATAATTTCTTTGTTAATGCCTTGGAAATAAATATGAGAAAAAAAAATTATATATTAATAGTGATGCTAGACATAAGGAATTTGACTTATGATTTTCCATCTCGTACAAATTAAATTAGGAGTTGCCATAATTGCCATACAAGTTTCTCTTGGTTTATACGCTTTCCATTTCAAACAAAATCGTTACCTCATCAAACGAATTGTCCTAATAAATTTGGATACGATCACCGCTATCGGTAATATTCAATTCTTTTTAAAACGCTTGTGCCCTCTTAATCAGTTTCGAGTGTAATCCTTTGTTCAAGTTCACCTCCGCAACCATCGCAACCTCCGGAAGCTCGCCGCTGCTGATCCGACCACCAGACAACGCCACCATTTGTGCCATTTGTTAGCCGCCACCTTTGCCCATCAACACCACGATCGCCACCAGGTTTGCTCTCGTCGTTCCGATATGCAATGTAGACGAACCAACTACCTTTGTTCGTTGATTTTTTTTTTTTCGGTTAAGACATTCGATTTGGGTTAAGGGTAGGTTGTTCCGGCGATCAAGGGTTTGGGATTTCTTTTGGTTTGATTTTGGCAAGCGAATACGAGTAGAGAAAGAGAGTTCGTTGTGTGTATTTATATTATGTATGTGTGATATATGTGTGTGTACGGTGTGCGTGTGTAATGTTGTGTGTGTCGTCTTGTGTGCGTTAGTGTGTGTTATTTGTTTGTCATGTATGTGTGTGTGCGCATGGTGTTGCATGTGGGTACGCGTTGATTTGTGTATCATGATGAGTCTGAAATTGTGGTTTGTGTTATGCATTTTGTGATTGTATAGTTTGATTTATGTTATATGTATATTTGTTCATTTGATTATTTTAGTAAATAAATAAATATATAAATTCATTAGTTATTACCAAAATCTAAATATTGATGGTTATAATAAAGTTTTATCAATCGATGAGTTATAGTTTTTTTTTACATCAAAACCAATGGATTGGTTATTTTAACTAATGGATTGGTTATTTCTTATATATATTTGTCATTTTCAGTGTCTATCTTATACAATTATTGTAATATATATATGTATGTATAATATTTAGAATGATGAAAAGGATGAACGAAGTATTTCATGGCTATTTTGTAAGTTCTATATTAGTACTTTTTTTCTTGACGTTAAGTGCTAAAATAAATGTGTGACATAAGGGGTTAGATTTGGATTTTTGATCGCCGGAAAAAGTTAATGAAATGATAGACTAGACGAATAATTTACTACATAACTTATTTGAAAATATAATATGGGATTTAGGTTCGCTTACGTGTTAAGGACGAGTTGGTTATTGATATGCTTTGCTTGCTGAGAAAAGGTACGGATTCTGTTTTGATTGCATCATAGTATCTTTTATTTATTAGATCCATTACTCTTTGGTACGAATCCTTTAGTCTTCTCATCATAGCATTTCTCTTTATTATATCCGTTACTTTTAGTACGGATTATTGTCTCTGTCTTAAAATGTTATTTTCATGATTCGGTACATATATTCGTTTGATATGTGATACATTATAGGAGCCAGTTTGTATTTGTTTGTTTATTAGTGTGTTGTAACATGCCATACCTCATATTTGTACTCATGGTCGCATGTTCCTGTTAGTATAATTTTTTTTAGTTGCCTTTATTTTTTTTATAAGGCCTTAGTATTGGTACTCTGTCACCCAAGCATGTCTAACTTGTCGTTTGGGCGTCAATGGCATGGCACTTATCGTGACAGTGCGTAATGAAAGTTCACGGTGTCTCTAGCTCGTGCTTGTGTAGCACCTTGGCCACTAGAGGCGTATAGATCGATCTTAGCTCTGAGTTTGAATTTGTTTGTTTGTCTGGAGATGGAATAAGGGGTGCACGCCACACTCACCATCTCATAGGTGCATGGACTAGCTAGCTGTGTACCAGTCTGTTTCTGGCTCTGGGTGCTTCTGTGTTACACGATTTATTTTGTTGATATATATAGTTGGCGTGTAAGTTAGTATATTTTTTTCTGTATGTGAATATGTTAAGCATCTGCTCTGATATGTTTGATATGTTTGTACGCATCCGGTTTTGTTTCTGATCGTGTATTGGGTTAATTATGCTTCTGATTGTATTCAGTATCCGATTCTGTTATGTATTAGCTATGTCTGTGTTGACTCAGTATCTGTACCGGTTTGTATCAGATTTGTCTCGATCACTATATCAGTCTCAATTTGGATTTAGATTCCGTGTTATACGTTTAGTTTGTGTCCGACAATATCTGTATTCAGTATCTGATTCAGTGTCTGTCGATACTTGTCGTTGACTCTATCTTTGTTCCGTGTCCATTTTTCTTATTGGTTTAAGAAATTTCGCAAGGATTAAATAATTCTACTTTTAAACTCAAGTTATCTAGATTATTTTGGTTATTAAATATAAATCTCCAAAGCTATACAAATAGTTATTTTTAATTAAATAATAACTTATGAAATTTTTAATTAATACAGATAGATTTGAATCTAAATATTTATTTAAAGATAATAGTTCGACAATTCTGTTCTTTTAAAGATTATAAGATTTTTATTGGTACTTAAAATGTTTAGGCTTACGTATTTGGTTTTGATTCTGTATCGGCTTTCCATGTCAGTTTACGAAACTTTTATAAGCATTTCATTTGAAATCCATTTTGTGACATTTATTATATTTCTAAACTATAACTTTTTCAAATGTAGAAAATTAGTTCTTTTTGTCTAATGTTGATTTGCTATGAAATGTGATAAACTATTTTATTTTGATAAATTCAGACGCTCAATATAAGAAAATACTTTTGCCGAGTATGTTGTTTCAAAAATAATAGCATTATTAAACGTTGTTTAAAATATTAAATAGTTATTATTTCTTGGATTTGTTTAAACGTTTCATTTTACAAACTACGAATAATAGGGTAGAAACTTTTCTGGTTATACGGATACTAGATTATTTAAACGATGTTCTTAATAAGTTCCTGTATACAAAATAACATATTTTAGTCATCGTGGTCAGCTATGTATCGGTCTCTACAACGATTTTGTGTTGGGTTCGATATCATTTATGTGTATAGCTGACTTTTGTTTCCGTATCAGTTTTCGTTGAAGCTTCAAATCGGTTAGTGAATCAGTTTTTGTATCAGTCTTTTGTCTGCATCTGTTTTCAGTACTCGTGCCAGTAATCGTTTCACTTCAGTCTTAGTTCTGTTATGTTTTTTTTTCCGCTGATATAACTTTACTTGTACTGTTGATTTCTCCGTTACTGAGCAATTTTTGGCTCAGCCGTATTTTTCTTTTTGTGTTTTTTTCCTATTTGTTTTACAGGTAATGTGGGATGATCTAGGATTTCATTGAAGAGCGTTAGGAAGTTGCTAGCCAAGATTTCTTTTTATTTCAGTAGTGTAACTAGCCTAAGACCCTGCGAGTTTCGCAGGTGGCTTAACACATAAATATATAACTTAAAATTGTTGAAATAATCCTTTGAAAGAAATAAACGTTCAAGTAAGGAAATCCATCTCTCTACCCGGGTACGCAATGTATCAAATGAAGTTAGATTCAATCTAACTTTAAAAAAGTAAGCTAAAAATAAGGTAAGGCATCTAAAGTTTGTTGAGTTTCGAATCAAACCATATACCAAGTAAGATGACAGATATTGAAATAAGCGATTACGGGTTCTATAGCCCAAGGTTCGAATCAAACCATATACCAAGTAAGATTGTACATGATGAAAGGAATCATCCAAAGTTGACGGCCTATGATAAACATATATTTTAACAAAGTAAGATTCTATAGCCCAAGATTAGGATATGACTCAATAGATGGACAATCTTGTAAATATGACTCAATACATGGGCTCGAGAATCTGGCTAGTGTGATCGTCCAACTATTTACTTAATGTGTTGAACACAATTAAGAAAGTTCAAAAACTACTCGACAATTAAATTTATGTGTCGTAAGTCTAAAAATAAGAAAATTACAAAAGAAAATACATACAAATTTAAATTACAAATATAATCCCACACACCTATATAGTAATCATAAATATTTAAATATTACTGGTACAAAGTTCAACCAAAATGCAACAAAGCCACCAAATATCAATTTTTTTAATCATATGGAAGTCCTAAAATAACCTATAATGCACAGTAAGACCTGGATTGCACATGAGAGCAAAGATAGTCTCTTTCAAAACAACTGGAACCAAGATCAATAACTTTCATTTCAAATTTACTAAACTTTTCATAAATGAAACATGATCCATTATGGTATGTGATCCTTAATGGCATCTTGATGTCAAATGGCAGACAAAACTTTTATACAGATATTTATCTTTCTTGAATGTTGAAAGCAATGTAATAAACTTTGGTACTATTCAAATCGATCTTTTATGTACAAATCCAACAATTATTGGAAGAACTCAAGTGCAGTGTGGACAATTATGAGTTTAGTTGGCACTTGGCATGACATATACTATAGTTTGCTCATATCGCGTTCTTTTTTCGCAAGCTCAAATACATCAGATTAAACAGTTGATTTTCTCGATTTGTCCAACCTAATAGCCCTAAGATCTAGAAAGGGAAGTTTATTCCATGCTTATGCACAATGGAGATTGGAGTGAAAAGCAAGTTCATAGAGTACATTGTTTGCAAAACAGAAATGATAGTTTTTTACACTTTCTAGAAAATAACACAATAGGTTGAGCAACTAACCATACTTGTTAAATCGGTCCATCGGTTGGAACTCCTCAAATGCTACCTTTGGCAGCGACTTCAGTTCTTAACTTATGAATGGGTTTGACTTGGGAGTTGGGACAATCTTGGGATGTGTTTTGTTTCAGACTGCATTTCATGGTTTACCTAAGAATTGTATGTCTTCAAGTACTTGAGGGAAAACTGCATGATATATCGTCACTGATGATTAAATTCATGTTTATCAATCAATCAAATAAAGAACCTTAATCAATAATAAACCAAATAAAGAACTTAAAATCACATATTAAAGAAAGTTCATGTTCATAGACCTTGATAGTTAATGATCATACCCAAAAAGTCAACTATTCATGTAATATGGACATAGTCTTCCCTAAAAAAGAAAGCATAAAAATGATCAGTTGTTTGTTTATTTGAATTGAACAGATGAAATGGCACATGGCGTTGTGACCTTTGCAGGTCTCTGAGTCTCTCTATCCTTAAACCTAACCTTAAAATTAAAGAAGCATATAATTTTGCATCACCTCGAATTATCTTCAAACATCTATATAATAAAAAAAAACATCAGTAAATAACTCATACCTTAAAGAGATATCCAAATCCAATTGATGTAAATTTAAAAGATTTATTTGAAGTTTTTGTTGCCTCGTCAACCAAATGGAGGGAAGGGACCAGATACAAAAAAAAAAAAAAAAAAAAAAAAAAAAAACCCACCGGGAATAAGGTGAACATATCTTGATGTCCGGAACAACATAATCTTTGTTTTTGTTTAGAAGTTGCTGAAATTGATACCGACACTGGATTTTAAAAGTAATTCGGTTAGTATTGTTGAACAACTTAGTACAATCATATCAGTTAGAAACATTCTATTTCCCTAGAAAAAATAAAAAGACAAAAAGTAAATGCAAAAAACAAACTAAGGATATGATCATGAACCAATGATATATAAAAGTAAATTATATGAATGACCTTTGTAGATCTTGAACGTGCCAAACTGAATATGTAACACCACATGAACTTCCCCTATATTAGCTTTATAGTATGCATCAATCGCTTTAGCATATTGATCCCACAACGTCACAGCGACCTCCACATCACTTGAAAACATAGAAAGTTGGTTAAATATCTTGAGAAAATTAAAATAATGATAAGTAAATTGGTATATAAGTATTATAAATAAAAAGAACCCACTCAATATCTTTTAGTTTTAGGTTCATCTTTGGGCTTCTTTCCCAAATCTCATGACTGGTCATCTCAATGTTGAAACAATGCACAACGTATCCAATCACATCTAAACAGTGGCGGATCTTGCCCGTTGAACATGCCAGGGCCGAAAGACACGGACACTAAAAAAAGCCCGGACAAGCCCGGGCCAAACATAGTATATATAAAAAATTTCGATCGAAATGCGGAAAATTAGCACTACGCCCGAAAAACTTGCCCGAGCCGTGGCCCTGCCACGGCTCTTCTAAGAACCGCCCCTGCATCTAAAATGCAAATAAAAAACAATGTTAGTGTAAAACACAGGAAAAAGAATAAGAACTTTTATAAGAAAAAGCAAAATTATAAGTATAGATTACTAAACCAACCTATTCTTGCACCCTGAGTAATGGTTTTTTTACAATTAATTTAATTGGGGTAAACTCAAAACCATTTTGAACCGTAGACCTGTACCAAGTGGTGCATTTTGATGACATATGTAGTGTGATAGAAAGTAATCTTTTGTGAGCATACAAAGAATGAGCCAAACTAACCACTGGACTGCACCAAAAAAATACACAAACTAAATCAGATTCCTCATAGGCTCATATACCATTTTTTATGAAAAAATATACAACAATATGTTCTTACACATCTTTCAGATCAAAACAAACATTAGCTTCAAAATCATCTAGATGTATAATCCAATTCACCTTGTTGCCAACAGAAGAAGTTACTCACATTAACAGGTTAACCCTAACCCACCACTGCATAATATCCTCTACTTAAGCGTGCAGCCAAGATAAGCAAGATGTGCGTCCATTCAGGCTTTTGCATTGTATTCCTATGAAAAGATACTCGCATTGTATAATTGGAACTATAAAATTTCATGTTAAAGTAAAAAAAAACATCAATAAGTAAAAAGGTAGAATACCTTTGCTCGTAAAACAGTAAGCAGGGCAGTTGGCCAGATGATGTCTCTAATTGCGGTACTCGCTATCTTGTTTCATATCCATTGTCGGGTTTGGGAAAGAAATGGTTCAGATCTTGGAACCGGAGCCAGAAACTGCAGTGGTTATCGATTATCGAATTTAGAAACATATCCACAACCTACAGAAACTTGGAATTGCAAATCCAGCTCTATACATGAAACCAACTAATAATAATCTCACTGCTTATGTCCCAAAAATGACAGCTCCTCAAATTTTACCAGATCAACAACCAGCTTACATGATTCAGGCTCCACCTGGCAATGTGTGTCATACCCCTAATGACTAATTGAGATACAAGATAATGAATCAATGTCAACCTACACAAACAAATATTCAATCGGAAAGAAATAAGAACGAAAACAAACCACTGAATGCATACCTGGATCGCATTACATGTGAATCCTCAACGGTTGTCTCTGTCATTGAGAAGATGCGGCTACAGCGTGTTCGCCAAAGACGAAAATCTACGAAAAACGCGACATGATTATGCATTTATAATGAAAAAAGCTACCGAAATTATACAAAGTATCAAAAATTGTAGAATTTATGCATATGAAACATCAAAGTTTCAAGAACTATGCTTAAATAAATTTCAAGACACACACATACAAATATGTCATATGAATAAGTCAAACCTTATTATATAAAGATGTTAGCAACCATAAGTCAGACCTTAGCCAGAAAATCTTGGTCTGGTTGTTCACTCGATTATAAAATTTTAATGGCTGTAGCCTGGCCACTTCTTAAGACACCATGGTACACTTTCCCAATCAATATAATTATTTGTGTCAAATTCATTAACTCAAACCCCAAAACACGACCTTTTTTAACCTTTTTACTTTGTAATCAAGCTAACATAATCATATCCTATTTACACTAATCATAATCCAGGTTGTTTCTATGCAGTAGCATTATTTATGTACAGAGACCAGACACATACCTTCTTGCAATAACACAAAACCTAAGATCCCCACTATGCATTCACACCTTGTAAACCTTAAGCACGTGTTCTGTTTTAAATCATAGTTAAGAGAAATCGCATTATTAACAGGATTTATGATTTTCGAGCAGAATAACATTTTTCCTAAAAATTTAGGGTTTATCATAAGTACAACAACAAAACAATTCGACTCAGAAATCTAAACAATCAAAGGAATATCCCATAAATATAAGTATACAAAATCTGACCGAGAAATCAAAATAATCATATGAAATAACAATTTTTCCCAAAAAAATTACGGTTTATGAGAAGAACAATAAGAAAACATCTTGACCGAGAGATCAAAAGAATCTATTGAAATACACCATGACATTACATATAAGCATAAAAAATAGAAACATAATATTATTAACGAATTAAAGAAGATCAAGGGACATGCATCTAACCGATTGAAGAAGATCTTCCACAATATGAACGTCGGAGAGTATAGCCTCCTTGTTATATCCGTGAATGAAGATTCTGGATTTACATCTAGGGTTTTATAATCAAGAAAGGAAACGGTGAAGCCAATTCGCGTTTTGTAGAATCAACTGATTGATGATTGATTGTGGTTTCCATATGAAGTTGAAGAGATGATTGTGAAACGGTATCGATATTAATTAGGTTAAGAAAGATGGAGGAAAAGAAGAGATGCGTAAGGGAACAATGGAATTGGCGGTCAATTGGAAAAAAATAGGGTTTAATCATATGCCAAGTGTCAACTAATGGGTTAAGATTATGACAAGTGGCTAAAAAATATTTTGTTTTATTAGAAGTAGTAGATAAATGTAATTAGGATATTTTATTTAATGCTATGGATTGGTTTTTAGTTTTGATATCTATAAGAGTGACACGTCAGCCCTAGCGGGGTTGGGGTGTTACAGTACCAGTATGGGTATTCATTTTTATGGTTTTCAATTAATGTTAAATACATGTTAATTGCTATGTCGAGTGCTGATATCGTACTGATACCGTAATAAATCAAACTTACATGCACAAATTCCCTAATCAAACTTAATCATCAGTTTTGCCATGGAATGAATTGTGTTACCTAATCAAACTTACATCCACAAATTTCCTTGAAGGTTTAGTTTTAATTCGTTTTTTGTACAATCATCAAAAACCTTATCTTCCATATGGTCTTTCTGCTTTAACTTTCTTAATATACGTGTTTTGTCCCTCGGTTTTAATAAAGCCTTTTTTCGTTTCTTAGTTAACTTTGTTTATATACATGTTTAGTCCATCAATTTACTTCATGTTCGTATTATAATTGTTAGGCCCTAAAGTGTGAGACTAACGCATCAAATTAATACAACGGTATGGTTACAAACTGGGCCTTACCGGGTTAGTTTATATTAGGTTGTGGACCTTTATAGGTCACTTGGGCCAAGCTTTAGGCCATATGGGCCAAGCAGGCCCAAGAGGAGCCCATGTAGGGAATTGGGCTTGAGTTAGTATAAAAACAAGTTTCTAACTTGTTTTTAGGTTTGAACCTCTTGGAACCTCCATTGTTACAAAAATTCTACAGAGCTAGAGAGGGAGGCGATCGATTGTGTCACGGTCCCTGACCCGGTTTGACCCGTTTCAGGACCCGCGGAACAGAAAGTCTGCGGTAATCTGTTTATTGTGAGTTTAGCAGCGGAAAAATTTATTTCACAGGATCGGCTAAGTTAAAATTTTTCCCGATTATTTTTATTTGACAATTCGGGTTAAAACCCCGGGTAATTTACAATATAAGTTTTTAGTAATAAAACATATTTCTTTATTTTTATATCGAGCCACTATCTTAAGCTTGAAATGCTTCCCCTACATTTTTCCTGAATTACAGCAGATCACCTGAAACATGTTTGAAAAAGATTTTTGTCAGCGGGGAAATACTGAGTGAATTATTCTAGTTACTGAAAACGACACATTTTAAGATTATTCACAGTGTTAAGATCTTTTACGCATGTTTCTGATATCAACCAATTACCCACAGTATTTGTCACTCGACCGAATCTGTGACAGTGGTCATATCACCATTGGCTGCCCCAATGAATGACGTAAATCAATTAAATTAGGTACGCCCACCTAAAATGATTTAAACTGTAATATTGTGCACAATACCCCACATACTGGCTGCAATTTGGTGATTACATCAACTTAATCACTGGTATTATAATCTCGGAAAATGAATTTGGAGTATTGTAAATTAATCACAAATTGTGATAAAAGAATTTATAAAAAGAGAATAACTCACATTGCAGATTTAGTGTTGATAGAATTTAGATTTAATCCCTGTTAACCTAATTTCATAATAAAGCACACAAAACAGGATTAGTGATCAATACAACGATTATGATAATTCTCCGAGATCAATTGTGACAATGAATGTCCAAGTGCAATACTTCGGCTCATTTATCAAAATGACAAACGATAAAGTATAGTACTTCAACTCGTATATCGAATTATCGACAACGACAAAGTACAATGCTTCGGCTCATTATCGAATTATCGACAACGATAAAGCATAGCCCAAATGTGGCGGCACTTAGATATTCTTTGGGTATATTGATCCCGGAAACTGAATCGTAATAGTGATCGACTAATTACCCTGTTTTGCGGCAGTACCTCGATAATAGTGTGTGTGTGTGGACTGTTTTGCTTATAACTCGGCCTATGTAACTCCGATTTTCGTCGTTCAAGTGCCAAAATTCAAGTCCCAACCCCTGCTATTTATACTGAATTTTTGACACCGTCGCGTAGCGCGAGGGGTACCCCCTTAGCCGTCGCGCTACGCGAGTGACCACCCTATTTTCATAGGGTAGCCCTTCGTGCAGGTAGGCTTGCTGTGTCGATGGTTTTATAAATTTCGAATTTTATAATGAGTTATGAAGATAATCGTTATTAGGGTTTTGCCCCCCCCCCCCCTGAGTTTTAGGGCCCCTGATCCTGATTCTGATTGTTCTGGAAATTCTAGGGTTAGTGCAGAATTACTTGGGTGTCTCAATTAGGGTTTTCTTAATAGCTAATTACTATTCTAATTATTTAAAATTTAATGAGAGTTGTTACATCCTCCCCACCTTAGGAAGAATCTCGTCCTCGAGATTTACTAGAATAGATGAGGATATTTGCGTTTCATTTCTGATTCCAGCTCCCAAGTGTATTCTGGTCCTCTTTTTGAATTCCATTTGACTTTGACTAATACCAGTCGTTTGTGTTTGAGAAACTTGATTTTCCTGTCTTTTATTTGTAAAGGTTTTTCTATGAATTTCAGCTTCTCATTTACCTCTATGTCTTGAAGAGGTACTACCAGAGATTCATCTGATAAACATTTCTTGAGATTGGATACATGAAATACATCATGTACTCCAGCTAGTTCTTCTGGTAGCTGTAAGCGATAGGCAACTGGCCCGATTTGTTGAATTACTGGAAATGGTCCAATATATCGGGGACTCAGTTTCCCTTTCTTACCGAATCTTACAATACCTTTCCAAGGAGATACTTTTAAAAGTACCTTGTCTCCTATTTGGAATTCAAGGGGTTTGCGACGATTATCTGCATAACTCTTTTGACGATCTCTTGCTGTTTTCAGTCTTTCCTTGATCTGAGTTATCTTGTCCGTAGTTTCTTGTACAATCTCAGGACCTGATAATTGTAACACCTCGAAAAATTTCGTCCAATAATGTCTTGACACGTGTCATAAGGTTCCGTTATGTGAAAACATACTTTAGAGGGACTAAAAGTGACAAACAGTGAAAACTATGGAACGTAAGGGTCCAAAGTGTCAACAAGGGATAAATAGACTCTATGATAACCCTACATAATGTTTATAACCTTTAACGGATGGTTCATGGATCATACGACGCGGAAATTGCACTAAAGTGAAGTATTGTAAACTATAGGGGCCAAAAGTGTCAACATGTTCAATTTATACCTCTGAGTGAACTTTTGGCAGACCCGAAGCTTTGTATAGCTAAAATATACTCACTAGAATATGTGGTAAAAATTTCATGAAGTTTCGTCAACGTATGAGAAAGTTATGGCCAAAACCGTACTTAAGGGACTAGAAGCGTCAACGTCGAATTCAGGACTTTTCGGTTGAGCGCAAAATTATCCGAGGGCATTACCATGTTGGTAAAAGTCCTAAGGTTCATAAAAA
The DNA here is from genome assembly GCF_002127325.2 of Helianthus annuus. Lineage (NCBI taxonomy): Eukaryota > Viridiplantae > Streptophyta > Magnoliopsida > Asterales > Asteraceae > Helianthus > Helianthus annuus. The sequence continues at coordinate 71,942,848 of NC_035433.2, forward strand.
CCAAGATTGGGGGTTTACGGGTCGAGAAAAGTAGCCGAAACATCACGTTCAAGCTCAGGGACCAATTCTGTCAATACACGAAAGTTGTTTGGCTGAACCAGAGGCCAGGCGACCCGCCTGGGATTGCCCAAGCGGGCCGCGTGGGTTGCCCAGCGACAGAAATCGTGTTTGGGTCATATTTGAGTCCGATTTTGAGTTGCTAACAGCTGGACTTGCCTCCTCTTGCACCAATAACATTACATGCAAGCCTACATCAACAGTAAACCTCAAATATTCAGCTTTAAATCCGAATTTGGCTCATTCTTGATCAATTACACTAGTAACCAAGAACACCAAGACTTGCAAGAGCTCTCAAAGCTTTTCTGGAGCATTTCTGAAGATCAAGGCCGACTCCTAGTGATCATATAACATCTATAGGACTATTGTAAGCCTTCAATTCGTTATTTAATCCATTCATGTTGTGTTAATTAGTAAAAGTCAAACTGGGTGTTCATAACCTTTGACTTTCTGATTAAACGAATTTCTTTCAGAAATTTCTCGAATTGAAACTTGTTATAGATTGGTATTTATGTGGGAAACAAACCCTCTAAAGGGTACTAACTGATTCCCACTACATGCATGCTTAATGTCGAGTCAAACCAAATTTTAAAAAGTCAACAGAAGTGATTTTTGCGAAAAATGACATGATTAATGATATAGATGACATGCAACCTGATTGATCATTGAAAATAACTTGTAACATATATATAAATGTGTTTTAATCATCATCAACTCGACACTCTATAGTATAGCCACGAATCGGAACCGAAAGTATTGTAAAACGATTATTTCGTAGACTATCGATTCGGATTCATACATGCATGTACAAGATCTGTATTGGATAGCATTTTTGACTATTTTTATTTTAGTTAAACTTTCTGGAATTTTCCTTGATTGAGTCTATGTTTAGCCTATTCGAATGTTTGTTTCCGGTTTATGCATAAAGTTGACTATTTTGCCCTTTTTGATTTAAAACGGGATTTTTGGAAAAGTGAAAGGATGGAAATCTTTATTTTTATTATATAAACTTGCACCGAAAGTTTCGGATCAGTTGGTGGTCCAGATTGTGAGTTATGGCCATTAGCGTAAACTATGTTATAAATTTACATAAACGGTCCTTTTTGCGTAGAACCCGTTTTTGGCCACGTTTTGGTACAAAACTTTTTACCAACTGATTATATATAATATTCTGGGAATTTTGATGATTTTTAAGTAATTTTTGGCTGAACGGATCCTAGATCACCTAGCCATTTCGGTTTATGTCGGTTTTGACCGTTTTCGCCATAAAATGAGTTTTACACATCCTTTTGACCCGAAACCTTTTTCTACTGATTTTGTATGATGAATAAATTATTATAAGACTTCTGGAAATATAAAAATCTCAGATTTACTGTGAAAACCCGAAAACGCCCTTAAATCGTATTTTTAGCGTTTTAAGCGCATAGTAAGCGTTGTACTTGTTTTATACCTACAAGACTTATACCTACTGATGTAAATCACATATTTTCATATAATAACAGTAAGTATGATATTTTGAACTCAGATTTCCAGTTTTGGCATTTTTAGCCCTTGTGAAATTACTAAATTACCCCTACAGTGCATAGTTTGGTTTTAAATGATATATTTGGTATATGGGTCATACCCTACTGATATAATATGTTATATTAAGTATATTTACTGTATGAACCAGACCCGCAACTCAGATTTCTAATTTTACCCTTTTATTATCTTTTAAATGACCAAAATGCCCTTCTAAGGCATAAATTGAGTTTAAAATTATCCCGGGCAATATAGGACATAACTTACTGATATAATATCATATTCTAAGCATATTACTTCAGGAAACTTGCATTTGAATCTTTTGGCTACCCGTATCGCCCTCATCGCGTTCGGTTCGGTTTACGTAACTAGTTTGCGTAAATTGACCGAAACGGGTCAAACAATATCGTTTTTACTTCAAAATCCAGAATGTATTTAGTATACCCATATTATACAAGTATTTGAACTTGTCGGGTCTAAATCACATTCTATCCGGTCTTTCGCTTAATCGTGCGTAAACCGTATCATTCCTAAAACTAACCGGTCAAAGCTTAAGCTTAAATAAAAGGCCGTTAGGAATCTAATAGGTTAATTATAAACCTTTGTTCCAAATTAGGAAGCCCGGTAAAAGCTACCACCACTTATCGTTTGTGACTTATACTTGCTCAGGTAAATACATTTTGACTTATTTTCCCTATACGGGCTTGGGGTACGGTATTTAAAATACCGCTTGATCGGGCGCACAAGTCCTGCTCCCTACGGGTGTTCAGTCTTGAATAGCTTGTGTGATTTCGTTTAAACAGTCTTGTCTTACTTAAAGGCTTTGGGGGGTTATTGACCATGTCCCGGATATCCTTGGCATTATCTTACGAGATGGCCACGACCAGAGCACGGGGTGTAGGCGTACACCCGTCGTGTATAACTCTTTGATGTGGTGTGTCAATTAAATCTCTAGCCCGGACAGTAGATCCCGGGCCACCAGAGATATAAGTGCATGTAAATCGTTCACAAGTTTATATTATATAATTATCCCAAGTTAATAAAATATTTATGCCTTGTGCATTTAAATAAATTTTAAATCATTTTCAAAATGAGTCGGTTGATTTGTATTTACCAGTGTAAACTGACGTATTTTTCCCAAAAGATTAAGTGCAGGTACTATACGGAAATAGGCTGGCTGTTTCCTAGAGAGCGTCCACAATAGTCTCGCAAACTCGGACGACATTTATCTGTTGAACTATTTATTTCTATTTTTATTTGATCCGCCTGTGGATCCATTTCAACTACTGTGATATTATTATTACACTTTATTTAAAAGTTGAAATGTTCTATTCTGCTTCCGCTGTGCATTATTATATTGTGTTGATTGTCTATGACGATGCCAACTACGTCACTGTACCCCACACCGGGCCCACCGGTGACACGTGGAAATCGGGGGTGTGACAGGTTGGTATCAGAGCCAACGCTGAGTGAATTAAACACTATCCTAATGTGTTTAATCTCAGTTACACAATTGCACATTCCTCGATTTTCGAGTCTAGACAAAGAACTTAGGAAATGTTCAACATTTCGTTTAATTTATTTTATTATTTATTATTGCATTGTCTTATATATTTTGTTGTGCAACTTGTTTGACTTTTGACAGGATCAGGATGCCGCCAAGGATGAGAGGTCGTGGAGGATTTCCTACATCGCACGATCATGAGGCTGGTCCCTCGCATAGGCGGGCCCCATCTGCTACACACCACACAGCCGCCAACGACCTTTGGAGGTCTATTGCCGAGCCTGCTAGGCATTCGGTTTCCGCGAGCACTTCTCCGTCATTACCCCACTCGTTTGGGCCCCATTCGGAGAACGGGCCCCATGATTCGCTTGGATCATACATACCGTTGCACCAGTCACCACACCAGCACCCAGCGCCCGTCTACCAGGGTTTGTATAACCCTAATGCTTATGTGGAGGAGCCAGTGGGCCATAACCCACTTGGACAGGAGGACCACTTTTCTGGTGGTCACGAGATGGACGTAGACGAGGAGACGGACCCTTCGCTCCCACCATCAGGTACACCAAACCACCCGATTGAGATATCGGATGGGTCGCCATACACAGGATCACCATTTAATGGTGTGGACAGCTTCCAGGAGAGGTTCAAGCAGCATGATTGGTACTTCACCCCTAGCCACAACTCTCCTATGCTTCAATCACTCCATGGTACTCCGATGCTTCAATCGCTCCATGGTTCGCCGGTGCACTCACAGCACCACTCGCAGCAGCAGCAGCTCCAGCAGCAGCCGCCTCTACCGCAGGACCTATCTGAGGCCCTGTGGCGTGACGTGATCACTCCGTCACCACCGCCGCCGCCAGTTTTACCTCCTCCACCTCAGAGGCCGAGGAGGAACGCGCGCATGTCTACGCGCGGAGGGATTCGCATAGGCACCCCTCCACGTGTTAGTAGCAGCCGCTACACGTCTCTACCCGGGGAGTCTGAGACCGGGGAGTCTCAGCATCCAGTATCGGAGGTTACTTCTGTTCCGATCCCGCCTCTGCCGCCGCAGAATTTTGGAGAGCCGATTCCGGCTTATGCTAGTGCCGCTCAGTTCAACCCGTTCGAGCAGGTGTTCCCTCAGGGTTATGACTACACGGGAGACCCTTATTGGCAAGCTGTGAACTACAGCTCACTCCCACATAGTGGTCCACTTGGAGACCCTTGGGCTGCTGGCCCATCTACTTTTGGTTACCCTCCAGGTTACCAGCAGCCGCCGCAGCCGCAGCACTACCAGCCACCACCACCGGCGCCTATGATGTCGCCACCACAGGTTCAGGAGATCCTGCAGGGGATTGATAGCATGCGACGCGAGTTTCAGCACAATATGCGAGAGGATCGCCGACGCACCAGTGGTATGTTTAAGAAGGTATTTGATTTGCTCAAAGGTAAGAGCAAGAAGGATCGTTGAATCCTTCGATTATCATTTCATGTACTCATGTCCCTGCGTGGACATTTATTCCAGTACTCTACCCCTGCGTGGGTATATCTATCTTTCTCTACCCCTGTGTGGGTATGTTATCCTGTTAACCCCTGCGTGGGTTTGTTTTATTTTATTTTGTTACTGTTGTACTTGTTTAGCCCCTGCGCGGGCATGTTATTCATGCTAGTTATGTTATTTCAAAGTCCCGTTTAGGGCAATTATGTACTGGTATTTTATTGGAAATTTAAATGGTTAATTTGAATTTCTCATTTTATTTATATGCATGAATATAATATTAAAATAATGGAAAATATCAATTTTTATTCGATTTGCCATTTTATAAGAATCTTAGTAAGGTATAACCTAGCCTGAATGCCTTATTAACAGGCCTGGCCCTGATGGTAAAACCTGGTTGAAAGGATTCAACTCCCTGTTAACATCTGAGAACATGTTAACATTCTGGCTAAGCGTGATCTGTAGAATCACACAAGCCACCCTTCTTAATAAATTATCTACAGATTATATCTGTATACAAGTCTATTAATGACTTGATACCTACGGGTTATGACTATGTCATATAGTGGCAGTTGTGGTCTATGACTCCCTGCCTAGTAAAGAATTATCTACAGATTTTATCTGTACACAAGTCTATTAATGGCTTGATACCTACGGGTTATAACTATGTTATATAAAGACAGTTGTGGTTTATGACTCTCTGTCTAGTAAAGGATTATTTGTTTAATTATACAATTTATAATCCTATAAAAAATCTAAATTTATAATTTAGTAATTGTCCGTTGTGACTAGGCCTATGGTGCCAATATATATATTTTCATTCCTTGATTGCTAATAAGAGCCTGAATGAAATCTATTAAATTAACTGCTAAGGTTTTTGATACCATGGTTAATAAATCGTCTAGGACGATAAAACTGTTAGGTTCTAAATAAGACCTTGTCCTTTATTGTAGCTTAAAGCTACGATGGCCAAATCGGAAGAAACCAACAGTCATTCTGGGGAACGCTCAGATAATGCAAAGATTCACGTTACCGGTGCAGAACTGCAAGCACTGATTGATAATGCTGTCGCCAAGGCTATGGATAGGCAGTTCAGAGAATCTAGTGGTACTCAGAGTAGAACCCGCTCAGTGACGCATGTCAAGGCTAAGACTCATTCTGGGGCTCATAGTAAGCCGCCGTCTAAAAAGAGTGAGCCAAAGAAAGTTGAGGATGATAATCATTCCTCCAACCACAGCAGCGTCCCGAAGCAGGAGATTGAGCTGAAACGTGACACGTACAGCAGGTCCTGTACGTACAAATATTTTGTATCCTGCAAGCCCAGAGATTTCACTGGGGAAAAGGGAGCCGTCGATTGTATGACGTGGATCGACGAGATGGACACTGTAGTTGATATCAGCGGGTGTGCTGATAGGGACGTCGTTAAGTACGTGTCCCAGTCATTCAAAGGAGATGCGTTAGCATGGTGGAGGTCACTCCTACAAGCTGCCGGTAAGGCCACACTGTACGGCTTGTCATGGGAACAGTTTGTGGCCCTGATTAAAGAAAACTTCTGTCCGCAGCACGAGGTCGAGCGAATTGAATCGGATTTCGTATCCTTAGTCATGAAGAACCTCGATTGTCAAACGTATCTTACTACGTTCAACACGCTGTCTCGTTTAGTGCCTTACTTGGTGACCCCGGAGCCACGTAGGATTGCTCGATTCATTGGGGGTCTGGCACCGGAGATTAAAGCCAGCGTCAAAGCATCAAGACCCACTACATTTAGATCTGTAGCAGATCTATCCCTCTCCCTCACTCAGGATGCGGTTAGATTGAGAGCCATGAAGAGCTCTGAGGAGAACAAACGGAAACGTGAGGAGGACACCTCACGAAGATCTGAAAAGCGACATAGAGGGAACAACGACCACAGGAAAGGGTCGGGGTCTAGGAAAAGCGATCATCAGTCGGGTGAAAAACCCAGATGCAAGTTTTGTAGGAGACACCACTTTGGGAGGTGTCGGTTTGAAACAAAATCCCAGTCTTCGGAGAAGCGATGTGGAATCTGCAAGTCCACAGATCATAAGGCTGCGGATTGCAAGAAGATGAAGGATGCAACGTGTTTTGGTTGCAACGAAAAAGGTCACATTCGGCCCAACTGTCCAAAGTTTGCGAAGAAGGCCGAGGAAGGGAAGAAGACTAACGCGAGAGTCTTCAAAATGGACGCAAAGGAAGCAGTCCTTGATGATAACGTCATTACCGGTACGTTTCTTGTAAACGATATTTTTGCTAGAGTTTTGTTTGATTCGGGGGCTGATAAGTCGTTTGTAGATAATAAGTTTTGTAAACTGTTGAACCTTCCTGTTAAAACCTTAAGCGTGAAATATGAGGTGGAATTAGCCGATGGAACCTTAGAAACCGCCTCGACTGTTCTAGATGGGTGTGCTATATCCATTAGGAATCATTCTTTCCCGCTATCCTTGCTTCCCTTTAAGCTAGCTGGATTCGACATAGTGATAGGCATGGATTGGTTGTCGAATAACCAAGCCCAGATTCTGTGCAATAGAAAGCAGGTGATAGTGAAGACTCCGTCTGGTGAGTCGCTCACTATTCAAGGAGATACCCAACATGGATTGCCCGAGCAAGTGTCCATGCTCAAGGCATCCAGATGCATGCAGAAGGGATGTGTCATCTATATGGCCCAAGTTACCATTGATGAGCCGAAGCCGAAGATTGAGGATATCCCTGTTATATCAGAATATCCTGAAGTGTTTCCTGAAGAACTACCCGGATTGCCACCGGATAGACAAGTAGAGTTTCGGATAGATATCATTCCAGGCACTGCGCCTGTGGCAAGAGCACCATACAGATTGGCACCAACGGAGATGAAGGAGTTGAGGACGCAGTTGGATGATCTATTAGCTAAGGGTTTTATCAGACCTAGCTCATCTCCTTGGGGAGCGCCAATCTTGTTCGTTAAAAAGAAGGATGGTTCGATGCGTCTGTGCATCGATTACCGTGAACTTAACAAGGTCACTATCAAGAATAGGTATCCGTTACCCAGGATCGACGATCTGTTCGATCAGTTGCAAGGAGCAAGTTATTTCTCCAAGATTGACCTGAGGTCAGGTTATCATCAGTTGAAGGTCAAGGATGAAGACGTACACAAGACCGCGTTTAGGACTCGTTATGGACACTACGAGTTCCTAGTGATGCCGTTTGGGCTCACTAACGCACCAGCCGCGTTCATGGATCTCATGAATCGCGTCTGCAAACCTTACTTAGATAAGTTCGTTATCGTCTTTATTGATGACATTCTTATCTACTCGAAGAGCCAAGCTGACCATGAGAAACACCTTCGTTGTATTCTCAAACTACTGAATCAAGAGAAGCTTTATGCAAATTCTCGAAGTGTGAATTTTGGCTTCGAGAAGTCCCAATTCCTTGGACATGTTGTAAGTGAGCGTGGTATCCAAGTAGATCCCGCTAAAGTAGAAGCAGTTATGAATTGGCAGGAGCCGAAGACTCCTACTGAGATTCGCAGTTTCCTCGGATTGGCAGGATATTACAGAAGATTCATCGAGAACTTCTCAAGGATTGCTGCGCCCCTAACCTCATTGACCCGTAAGAAGAGTAAGTTTGATTGGGGCCCTAAGCAGCAGGAATCCTTTGACATTCTGAAGCAGAAGCTGAGCCATGCACCAGTGTTGACATTGCCCGATGGTATAGATGAATTTGTGGTGTATTGTGATGCATCACATACTGGCATGGGCTGTGTACTCATGCAGAAAGGCAAAGTCATTGCCTACGCTTCTCGACAGCTCAAAGTGCATGAGAAGAACTACACCACCCACGATTTGGAATTGGGTGCGGTTGTATTTGCTTTGAAGTTATGGAGACATTACTTGTATGGAACCAAGTGCATAATTTATTCGGATCACAAGAGTCTTCAGCATTTGTTCAATCAGAAGGAGTTGAACATGCGTCAAAGGCGATGGATGGAAACTCTCAATGATTATGACTGTGAGATAAGATACCATCCAGGCAAGGCAAATGTAGTTGCCGACGCCTTAAGTAGAAAGGAAAGGGTTAAACCGATCAGAATCAATGCCAAGCGCATTGAGATAAGGAATAATTGAATGAAAGGGTGTTAGCTGCACAGAAGGAAGCTGTGCTGGAAGCTAACTATCCTGCAGAAAAGTTGGGAGTAACTGAGGAGCAGTTATCCCACGACAAAGATGGAATGTTACGACTAAACGGACGAATATGGGTTCCAGTATATGGAGGACTTCGGGATGTTATCCTCCAGGAAGCCCACAGCTCTAAATACTTCCGTTCATCCTGGAGCGGATAAGATGTACCAGGATCTGAAAGTCAACTACTGGTGGATTGGTTTGAAAAAGTCCGTGGCCGAGTATGTGGCCAAATGTTTGACTTGTGCGCAAGTCAAGGCTGAGCATCAGAAGCCGTCAGGTTTGCTTCAACAACCTGAAATTCCCGAGTGGAAATGGGAAATGGTGACAATGGATTTCATCACCAAGTTGCCAAAAACGAAAAAGGGAAATGATACCATATGGGTCATAGTTGACAGACTGACTAAGTCAGCTCATTTTCTACCCATCAAAGAGACGTATAGCTCGGATATGTTAGCTCAATTATACGTCGATAAGATAGTAGCGCTACATGGTATACCTATATCTATCATCTCTGATAGGGATACTAGATATACGTCACATTTTTGGAAGAGTTTCCAACAGTCGTTGGGCACTCGTTTGAATTTTAGTACGGCTTACCATCCTCAGACCTGATGGTCAGAGTGAGCGTACTATTCAAACCCTGGAAGACATGCTTCGTGCATGTGCGATCGACTTAGGTGGTAGTTGGGATAAGCACCTACCACTGATTGAATTCTCCTACAACAATAGCTACCATTCCAGCATAAAGGCTGCGCCTTTTGAGGCCCTATACGGTAGGAAGTGTAGATCACCCATTTGTTGGGCGGAAATTGGAGATGTCCAGTTGTCTGGACCAGATATCGTCTTTGAGACGACAGACAAGATCGTTCAGATCCGTGATCGTTTGAAAGCTGCCAGGGATAGGCAGAAAAGTTATGCGGATCCTAAGCGCAAAGATTTTCACTTGATGTAGGTGAAAAAGTGTTGCTTAAGGTATCACCTTGGAAAGGTGTAATGCGATTTGGAAAGAAAGGCAAGCTAAGCCCGAGATATATAGGACCTTTCGAGATAATCGAACGTGTCGGGGCAGTCGCTTACAAGTTAAACTTGCCTGAAGAGCTTAGTGCCATTCATAATGTGTTTCATATCTGTAATTTGAAGAAGTGTTTTCGCTGACGATTCACTGGTTATACCGCATACAGATATACACATAGACGAAAGTCTAAAATTTGTGGAAAAACCTTTGTCGATTGAGGATCGACAGGTAAAGAAGCTTCGAAGGAAGCACGTGCCTATTGTTAAGGTCAAGTGGGATGCCCGTAGAGGACCCGAATACACGTGGGAAGTGGAATCCACGATGAAAGAAAAATATCCCCATTTGTTTGAATAAATCTCGGGGTCGAGATTTCTTTTAAGGGGGTGAGGATGTAACACCTCGAAAAATTTCGTCCAATAATGTCTTGACACGTGTCATAAGGTTCCGTTATGTGAAAACATACTTTAGAGGGACTAAAAGTGACAAACAGTGAAAACTATGGAACGTAAGGGTCCAAAGTGTCAACAAGGGATAAATAGACTCTATGATAACCCTACATAATGTTTATAACCTTTAACGGATGGTTCATGGATCATACGACGCGGAAATTGCACTAAAAGTGAAGTATTGTAAACTATAGGGGCCAAAAGTGTCAACATGTTCAATTTATACCTCTGAGTGAACTTTTGGCAGACCCCGAAGCTTTGTATAGCTAAAATATACTCACTAGAATATGTGGTAAAAATTTATGAAGTTTCGTCAACGTATGAGAAAGTTATGGCCAAAACCGTACTTAAGGGACTAGAAGCGTCAACGTCGAATTCAGGACTTTTCGGTTGAGCGCAAAATTATCCGAGGGCATTACCATGTTGGTAAAAGTCCTAAGGTTCATAAAAACCAAGATTGGGGGTTTACGGGTCGAGAAAAGTAGCCGAAACATCACGTTCAAGCTCAGGGACCAATTCTGTCAATACACGAAAGTTGTTTGGCTGAACCAGAGGCCAGGCGACCCGCCTGGGATTGCCCAAGCGGCCGCGTGGGTTGCCCAGCGACAGAAATCGTGTTTGGGTCATATTTGAGTCCGATTTTGAGTTGCTAACAGCTGGACTTGCCTCCTCTTGCACCAATAACATTACATGCAAGCCTACATCAACAGTAAACCTCAAATATTCAGCTTTAAATCCGAATTTGGCTCATTCTTGATCATTACACTAGTAACCAAGAACACCAAGACTTGCAAGAGCTCTCCAAAGCTTTTCTGGAGCATTTCTGAAGATCAAGGCCGACTCCTAAGTGATCATATAACATCTATAGGACTATTGTAAGCCTTCAATTCGTTATTTAATCCATTCATGTTTGTGTTAATTAGTAAAAAGTCAAACTGGGTGTTCATAACCTTTGACTTTCTGATTAAACGAATTTCTTTTCAGAAATTTCTCGAATTGAAACTTGTTATAGATTGGTATTTATGTGGGGAAACAAACCCTCTAAAGGGTACTAACTGATTCCCACTACATGCATGCTTAATGTCGAGTCAAACCAAATTTTAAAAAGTCAACAGAAGTGATTTTTGCGAAAAATGACATGATTAATGATATAGATGACATGCAACCTGATTGATCATTGAAAATAACTTGTAACATATATATAAATGTGTTTTAATCATCATCAACTCGACAACTCTATAGTATAGCCACGAATCGGAACCGAAAGTATTGTAAAACGATTATTTCGTAGACTATCGATTCGGATTCATACATGCATGTACAAGATCTGTATTGGATAGCATTTTTGACTATTTTTATTTTAGTTAAACTTTCTGGAATTTTCCTTGATTGAGTCTATGTTTAGCCTATTCGAATGCTTGTTTCCGGTTTATGCATAAAGTTGACTATTTGCCCTTTTTGATTTAAAACGGGATTTTTGGAAAAGTGAAAGGATGGAAATCTTTATTTTTATTATATAAACTTGCACCGGAAAGTTTCGGGATCAGTTGGTGGTCCAGATTGTGAGTTATGGCCATTAGCGTAAACTATGTTAATAAATTTACATAAACGGTCCTTTTTGCGTAGAACCCCTTTTTGGCCACGTTTTGGTACAAAACTTTTTAACCAACTGATTATATATAAATATCTGGAATTTTGAATGATTTTTAAGTAATTTTTGGCTGAACGGATCCTAGATCACCTAGTCATTTCGGCTTATGTCGGTTTTGACCGTTTTAGCCATAAAATGAGTTTTACACATCCTTTTGACCCGAAACCTTTTTCTACTGATTTTATATGATGAATAAATTATTTAAGATTCTGGAAATATAAAAATCTCAGATTTACTGTGAAAACCCGAAAACGCCCTTAAATCGTATTTTTAGCGTTTTAAGCGCATAGTAAGCGTTATACTTGTTTTAAACCTAAAGACTTATACCTACTGATGTAAATACATATTTTCATATAAAACAGTAAGTATGATATTTTGAACTCAGGTTTCCAGTTTTGGCATTTTTAGCCCTTGTGAAATTACTAAATTACCCCTACGGTGCATAGTTTGGTTTTAAATGATATATTTGTATATGGGTCATACCCTACTGATATAATATGTTATATTAAGTATATTTACTGTATGAACCAGACCCGAAACTCAGATTTCTAATTTTACCCTTTTATTATCTTTTAAATGACCAAAATGCCCTTCTAAGGCATAAATTGAGTTTAAAATTATCCCGGGCAATATAGAACATAACTTACTGATATAATATCATATTCTAAGCATATTAATTCAGGGAACTTGCATTTGAATCTTTTGGCTACCCGTATCGCCCTTTTCGCGTTCGGTTCGGTTTACGTAACTAGTTTGCGTAAATTGACCGAAACGGGTCAAACGATATCGTTTTTATTTCAAAATCCAGAATGTATTTAGTATACCCATATTATACAAGTATTCAAACTTGTCGGGTCTAAATCACATTCTATCCGGTCTTTCGCTTAATCGTGCGTAAACCGTATCATTCCTAAAACTAACCGGTCAAAGCTTAAGCTTAAATAAAAGGCCGTTAGGAATCT